>NC_079336.1:84788901-85132711 GCF_029582105.1 Oenanthe melanoleuca | reverse complement strand
AGTTTCTCAGTTGTTCACATCACTAAACTCTCAAATTCAGGTATCAGAACAAAGGAAAAAAAGTCAGAAGAAAATTTGTCCTTCTTTCAAAGATGTTGAGTACAAAAGCCACGTGCTACAAAAGCAATGTACCACAGCTTAATCCTACATAATTCATACAAATTACTTGACTGTAATAGTAAATTAAGCAATATAATCCTCCAAGCTTCACTAGATTTTAAATTATATATCTTATTGGAAGAAAGTTTACTACAGTGAGCATTGGATTAGCTCTTCCTTTAGCTAAGAGCTTAGTGCTTCAAAGGTTTCTGTGGTGACTGAGGTGTCCAGTCAGGACAATCTTGCTGCAGATTTGAAAACTGTTTTTTGAGACACATGTGAAAAGTTTATGAATAATTTTCAGTTTGATCTTTTTCAGTCAACAGTGAAAATACCTAAAAATTTTCAATTATATGGCATAAACTAAAATTCCACTTACTTCAACTTTGATAATGTAGCACTATTTATAGGTAGTGGTGTTACCATTAATAACTCCACTCTGCATGCAAATGAACCAAAAGTGAGGATATTTGCTGCCAGTTAGACAGCCACCAAGGTTATCACTTTCTACTATTCCAATCACAGCTGATTTTCATGTTTTACTCCATAAAACTCCCTGCACTTCAACCTGTGATTATGCTTTCCACAGATATTCTGGAATTCCTGGATTACTTTGCAAGATCAGGTATTAATTAAGTCACTGTTTGTGCCACTTATTGCCAACCAAATCTCAACAATCTACAGAAATTACTTGATTTTTAAAAAGGCTTACTATTATTTAAATATCTATCCAAAAAATAAATCAGAAAACTTAAAACTCAGATTTGGGCTTTAGCAAACTACACTCCCACAGTATGATTCAAAACTGACTCTTCATGGAGTTGTAAAACTACACATGGAGTTTTGAAAGTGAATACACACAAATCACTCCTGTCAAGAGTCATTCACCAAGCAATTATGTAGCATTCACCTTTAAATCTTTGTTCTCTCAGTTTTGTACCACTTGTGAAATGATTGATGTCTTTTCCTATCCAAATAGGAGAGTGGAAAGAATATTTTCTTCATTTAAATAGATTTAAGCAGACCATGGAAATGTCCTGAATATTGATTAGGAGTTAGCTTGAAATCAAAATTCAATTCAGCTGTAACTGTACAGTTCCACAGCACAACTTAAAAGAACAAAGATGAACTGAAATGTATTACAATTGACAAATACATTTTTAAAAGAAACTGGAACTAATAATAGCTGAATTGTGTATTTGTCACAAATACCCACAGGCAAAAAAACATTGTGTTTGTACAATGCACTACTGAGACAACAAATCAAATAAAGGCCAGTATACTCTTCATTACATCTTATGTCCTTCATAGGAAATCCTGAGCTAGTATGGAATATGTAGCACCTCAATGTTCATCACAGAGGAACGATGCCATGTAGCTCTCCAACAAATCATAACTAACCAACACTGTTTAAAATTAGATTTTCCATGAGTAATCCACATAGCAATTTTTTTCACGTCATGGTTCTATTGAAGAGATTTTGATCTCCCTGCAGATACTTCATAATTCACAGTCACAAACTAGGTCCTTGGTGTTACCAATTAAAGACACAAAGGGTGACAGGAAGACCTTGTCTCAGCATGGGTCTTGTCAGAGTTGTGCAGTTTCTTCCCGCCCTCCTCTTCTCAAAAAAGTCCCTCCAGATATCTGTTTGACTGAATGCAAAAATTATCAAAGCACAAGTGACTCAAACCTTTCAGTTTCAGGCTCAGCCATCAGCTGTAGAGAGCAAGCACCAGGTTTGAGTCACAGTTTCCCCCCATCACAGGCAGGTGAGGTGGTGCAAAGGCACAGTGGCACAGCACTTGATTTGAGTGACGTGAACACCTTCTGCCCACCCAGCCTGGGCAGCTCCAGCCCCAGGGGATGGGGAGATGCCAAGCCAGGCCAGAATCACACAATCAATTTGGTTGGAAAAGACCTCTGAGACCATCAAATCCAACCTATGACCAAATCCATATGGTCAACCAGACCATGGCACCAACTGCTGTGTCCAGTCCTTCCTTAAACGGGATGATGACTCCACCACCTCCCTGGGAAGTCCATCCCAATATCTAATCTCCTTTTCTGTGAAGAAATTCTTCCTGATGCCCAGCCTAAGCCTCCCCTGAAGGCACAGCTTAAGGCTGTGGGTGCCATGGCACGGGGCACTCATTGCCAGCAGGACCATGGAGATGAGCCCATCCATGTCAGGGCAGCAACACAGGGACTCCCTGCTGCCCCCAGGGCCCTGGGAGAGGAGTCCTGAGAAAAATGCCATTAAATGAGTGGTGAAATCTCCTAGCCAGGCCTTCAGAAACAAGCAGATGGCGTTTTTATTTCTGATTCCTGGTCTTTGGCAACTTAACCTTTTTTCTGACTCAGTTTACCAAGTGAGCAAAACAATATCTACTTTGAAGAAATGTGACACCCCTGATCCTTATGTTCTCAAAGTAAATATTACTACATTGCAGAACTATGAATAAGAAGCCAAAAAAGATTGCTTTATTATACTCTGGCTAGTTGAGTCTTTCATCAGAAAAGCATTGAATATGGAGAAAGAGGAAGAGCATGCTGTTGTCCTTCCCTTCTCCCTCTCCCAAAATTAATACATTTACAGGTGCTGTTGAAATATAATTCACACCTTTTAACCTCCATCATGTCATCTGCAGGAGTTATGACAACACTTCAGCAATCCTCTAGTCCCATCCCCATGGAAACTGCCATCAAACTGCAAAAATGGGACAGAATGCTTTAAACTAATCACTTTTCAATGGAGGAAGGCCCTTTTTTTTTCTACAGCTGTTTCCATGGGATCAGAAGCCATTGCTGCTTGCCTAATTGTTTAAAATCTTGTCAAGTGCACAGGCAAGTGCTCAGCCTCTTAAAATGTGACTTTTTGTTTTGAATCAGACTTCTAAAGCAGAATATGTGAGCTTGATTCTTCTCCTATCCCACCTGTTGTCAACCATCAAAATATTGAACTCAGTAGAGTTTTACCAGTTGGAAACATGGAAGAAGTTCTATCATTTAATCTTGGAAGAAAGTTTTCAGTGGAATGAATGAAAGAGAGGACATATATTGGTTTTATTCCACAAGGTAGCTCAGCACCACTGTGAAAGAAGGAATTTCTGGGCTGGTTCTGCCAGCCAGCACAGAAAAAGGAGATAGAGACTGCAATCACAAAGATCCAATAGACTTCCTTTGAGAATTTCAATTCTCACCTATGCCACTCTTATATTAAATTCCTAATATATTAAAAAACATGGAATATCAGGTTTCCTTGAGAAGAAGTGAGCAATAGTACCAACAGGCAACTCTCCTGGCTGTTGTGAATTGCAAAGGTATACTTTGCTATGCAGTTCCTTAAGTAAGTACTGCAAAACAAATCAAATATTTCTAGGTTTACAGTTTAGCCCTGTGCTAGGAAATCTTCTTTAGTGTAAGCATGAATTTTCATATGACTATGAAACTTCTAAGTCCAGTTTTTGCATTAATGGCAAAGAGGTAGATTTCAAACCAATAAGTTAAAATTATAGAAGCATGCCCATGTATGTGATTAGATATGTCTTTGCTCAGGTCAGAGCATGGGATTCTGCAATAAATCCAATCATTTAAACTTCTAAAGGCACAAATCATTGTTAATTCAGACAATGATACTAGCCCTGCAAGGGGAACACATAAACATTTCCAGCTACGTATCAGTGTTTTGTACATAAAATATACTAGGAAAAAAATGTCATTTATACAAAAAAAAAAATTAAATACAAAATTATTTGGAACCTACAGTCCTGTATTCAGAATTAGGACAAAGCATAACACTCCAATTAAAACATTTGGTTACTTGTGAACAGATCTGAAGATAGAGAGCCAACTACATGGATTTCCCCTATCACAAGATTATTCTGTCTTTGTTCCAAATGCATGAGAAGCAGGACTTGAAAGTAATAATTATGTGACTAAGTAAAAATCAAGAGAGGCAGAAAAAAAAAAGAAGAAAATGCATCCTTACCTCCAACACTGTTGCAGAGTTACATCCTGCATGTTCCTGGAAGGGGAGAGTATTAGGGAGTGGATTTTTCAGAAGGACTAAATAGCCCTTAATGAGACCAGCTGCTGCCATTGAAAACCTCAGCAGCTTAAGGTGATGGAGTGAAGAATGAGACCAATATTTCTCAGGTACAGAAATGGAGTAATCAGGTTGAGAACTCTGCCTGAAGCACCTTGTTTTTAGAGGTTAGTTGGATCTGCTAGGCTTTGAAACAGGATGCAACTTTCTCTCTGGATCTCCTGAAACCTTTGCATTGACTGTAAGATTAGCAATTAGCTCTAGCACAGGATAGGTGCTAGCCACACCTGAGAGCCAGAGTCATTTGAAACAGCTGATTTTGAAAACAGTTTCTTCAGAATAGTTAAGCAGACTGTTATTTATGCTGGTGCATTTAATTGTCAGAGCAGTTGTTCAATTTTTTAAAAAAATCTAATGATTGTTTGGCAACAAAAATTGAAACAGCTTCTCTATTGCCTCTTTTATAACAAGTTTTCTAAAGATTTTGATCTTCAAACAAGACCCAAATGGCTGCTGTAGAAAAACACTGTTGAAAGGTTTTCAGATAAAAGCAAAAGAAGGGCAAAGAAAGCCAGCCATGCTTCCTTCAAATTGATGTTAAATGATCAATTCCATTTTTCTGGGGCTAGATGACCACTGGCTCTACCAGGCTCTCTTGTCTCAGGCCTTTTCTGGCCTTTCTTTCAAAGATTTCATACCTTTATTCAGCCTCCTCTCAGATTCAAAATACCATATTTCACTCCTTATAAACCAGTCCTCTTTGTTCTGAAAAGTGCACAGGAGCTGAAATAATCCTACATTCCTGACTTACACTTTAGCTTTTCTCTGGATATTGTTTGGCAAGCTTGTAGAATTCCACACATGCCAGTTCTGATGTAGAAACTGCACAACAAAAAGCAATGCAATCATTTTGCCTGACAGCTTACCTGGAAAGGAAAAGCAGTATAGTATTAAAATCCACTGGTCAGTATTGAAGTGGGGTAAATACTACAAAAATTTCTTTTCGTTTATCCTGCACTATACATATTTCTGTGATTCTAGAAAAGCTGATATAGAAGTAAATTAAAATTTTGCTCCAGGACTTAGTGTCAGAAATTCTGGTCTTTATATTTCTTGTTATTCCTCTGTATCTTCCTAGCAAGAACACTGGTATTGTTTGCAGAAGTCATTTTTCTGAGTCTCATCACTATGAGTCTTGATACTGTTTTTATTAATGAGTAATCACTATGTATCAGAGTCTTGTTCATTTTTTCCATCTAGGAGATAATTCCTGTCCTCAGATGCCATTTGTTTGAATAGGAGACTCCTGCATACATCCAATTCTTTGTTCTTCCTGTTTGTGGGGTTTTGTTTTGTTTTAGTACTTAAAAAAAAAAAAAAAAAAATTAAAAAACACTCTGGAAAAATAAATCACATGTACGTAATGATAGACCATATCCCCACCCCCCAAATGGGTTATTTTGGGTCACATTTCATTTTCACATCAAGAAAAAACTGGATGAATAGTGAATGGGAAAGTATCATTATAATTGGAATCCTGCTGGTTTATGCAGGCCTGCACATCTGGAATAGGGTGGGAAAAGAGAAACAGAAGAGTGGGATTCTTCTCACTAGACAAAACCAGGGAGTCTGGAAAGCACATGTCATCTGGTTTCCCAAGTTCCAGCGAAAGTTAGCGCTCAGAAAAGAAAATGCTCCGCAGCAAGCCCTGCCTCCCACACCTCAGTTCAGAAGTGCTCCTGTTCTCCCTTTGAAGCTGCACCTCCACCACCTCTGCTGGTCCCTTTCTATGGATGTGTGGGCAGTTTTCCTCCCCTGCAGGCCCCAGCGAGCACTGAGCTGGGGTATCAGTGCGGTTCCTCTCAGCAGCCTCCTGGTTACAGTTTAACAGGGGCTGCCCTCGTACCGCACAGCAATTTAGACAGGCAAACACGTTCATTCATGTGACTGATAAACGTGTTTGCTTTGTGTTAAAGAATCCATAAAAGCCTTTTCTAACACTGTATTGAAAGAGTCATGAAGGTTTCATTAGTGGTAAACAACTTCAGTGCCTTATCTGGGTCACTGGGTGTTGCACACATGGGTCTGAGCCCAGGGGCCTTTACAGCTCTTTGGAAGCTTCATCTTGAACTCCAGCTGAGCCCCAGGCAGGGAAAGAGCAGGGGCATGGCCTCTCTGGAGCTGTGAAATCACACTGTGTCTCACAGATGAGAGGGGTGGCACGTCCTCCCCAAGAATGCATGTCTGCATTCACTCCACAGAGGTGCCACAGGGCTCCAGGCAGCTCCAGAGCATGCAGCCAAGCCACTTCTCCTCCTAAGTCCAGGGGAGGGACAATGCATGCTGTTGGCTAAATATATACAGGAAGAAGCCACAAGATTACATTAGTCTGTTTTAAAAGACAGCGACAGTGTGGTGATGTACTGTAGGAAGTATCACATAACCCAGGAACTATTATTTTTATTACCATTATTTTGTCATCTCCATCTTATTTAGCTTTCCATGCATACTTCCCAATCCATCATACAGCATAATTACATTCAATGAATGAGCTCTCAAGTTACATTGAAAAAAGAAACTCATTCTTAGAAGTTTCTCAACTGAGTCGTAAGCAATTAAAACCATCTCTGAGTGCTTCATTTAATTTTCTTCAATGGAAGAAGTCTTAGAAGTAGGTAGAAGTAATTTCCTTTTCAGAAGAGCCATGAATTCATATTATGGCATATGAATAATGCATTGTTCTATTTAAAACATCTGAAGAGCCAGCACGGGTCTGCTGAAAGCTGGACCTACTGGCAACATAAAGCAGGGGACTGAAGTTGTGCAAATAAGTCAAACACAAGTAATGCAGTGCTGAGGGTTGCCTCATCTGTCAGACACAGGGGGCCTATAGAAGAGGGGAACTTGTCTTGTTCCAAGCACAAAGTTGGCTAGAGACATGTTTAAAAAAGTAACTTAATAAGACTAGCCTACTTCATATAGGGCAAATTATCTAGGTGTCTCAGCCACTTGACCATGAGCAAGATCCAGATATTTCCCACTGAAAATAGAAAACTGTGAAAAAAATACTTCCCTCAATGCTAGTGTTGCTGAAGCAGCATATCCATCAAAGTCAGCACTGCCAGTTTTTATAACTAACCCTTTCTAATCCATTTTATAACTCACCACTAAACCATTTTACAATTAACTCTTTCAGATCTTAGACAGAGAATACATCAGGTGTATTCTGCAGCTGCAATTCTGACTGCATAGTTCTACCACCCTTAACATCACTTCATCTTTGCTGGGCTCAGTAACCCCTACTAACAGGTTCATCTTAAATATACAGCCAAGAGATTGGAGAAACTGATGCAGAAATGTGTTTAGAAATGTAAATGTTTTTGGGATCTTCTCTTATTTCTGAGAAAAAGTGTATTTGCTAAAAAGAAAATACAGCTAAAACAGCAAATTTTTTGTTTCTGAATAATGTTTGCATAATCAGGACTGACACTTGAGTATTTTTATGCTCTGGCTAATCTCAGTGCCTTCTGCAAAAAATATAAAGTGATTCTCCACAATTTCTATAGGCTATCTGGACAAAAGACTCTTTGTGCACTGCAGGACCAAAAGCATTACATACAGTAAATATTTGAGCTGAAGGTGTGCTACTGATAGATTTGTGTGCACTATCGTTATGTTATGTTATTCATGTTGTTGGCTTGCATCCCATTTTGTGGCCCAGTAAAGTAAATGACTGCTCAGAAAGCTGTTGAGCAGGAAAGAACCTGCTACACAATACACAAATTGCAACAGATGATTGCTACTTCAGACAATAAGAAGCTTGTTATTTTTAATAGCTGGGAGAATGTATGCTCCTTGGACTACATAATACACTGCAATGGCTCACAAGACATTTTTAAATACTACAATACCATCTTAATTTACTTCAGATCCACCTAGCCAGGTCAATATATAAAATATATCTGACCACTTAAGAAAACAAAACAAGGCAAAATAAACTAAAACAAAAAAATCTATTATGCTAAGAGTGGGGCTCCACTCATTTAGCCTTAACTAACCAAAAGATTAACAAATTTAGTCAACTAGATAGTTTTATGAAGGGGCGAACGCTTTGATAGACCTATTCTACCTTAATTTTAGGAGACAAAGCAACTGCTTAGATAAGTGCAACTTTTAGGCTGTGAAAATATATGAGATTAATTCATTTCTTACGGGTGTTTCTCTGGTAAGTACCTTACTATAGTTGAAGAAAAATACCCCTGAGAATGAGAAAAAGAGGCAGAAGACGTATCTTTGTTAGAGTGGAATTTAGTTCATTGTGTGGGGACAAACAAGTTAAATTTAAGTTTCTTCTGCTGCCACTACTTGCCTAAATCCTCCTTTACCAAAAGAATAGCCCCTTTGAAGTATCACTGCTATTAGCTCTAGGGTTAGGTAAATAAAGCTGGCAGAGGTGACAGCATGATATAACACCATTCCTTTTTCAAATATGAATGTGATTCTTATCATGTTCTTCTTCCACTTAAGTGCCAAAAACAAGCCAAAGATCTCAAAATCTCGTCCTCTATCGCATGACTAGAATAAATAGCCAATCCTGTAAATTGTGAATAAAAACAGCCATGTGCATTAAATCATTTCAAGATCAAAACAAAAAGCATGCTTGAATCTCTACCAAGGATTTAACTCACAGAATTTTTAGTAGAATATCACACTATTTATTCTCTTTCTGTAGCTTTGGCAACTTTATTCCTGTGGTGTAGTGTATCTAAGAATAATTTTTAAAAATTGCTTATACAACAAGCAAGGTTATTTTTTTATATTAATCCTTACAATGAGATAATGGGAACTTCCAGATGCAGACCAATCTATGTCTGGAAAATAATATGCCCCGTGTGGCTCATAATTAACCCATGTTCTATAAGATGTGCCCCAATGACTTAGCAGAACCTTCTCTGCATGAGAACAAAAGACCTTACATTTAATTTAAGGACAGAAATTAACAATACTGAAATGGAACCAAAGATTAGACCCATCAATATTGTCCTCTATATTGATATTTCATCAAGCAATCAGGGGATTTTTAAATTCTATTTGGGGCTGTTTTCCTCAGATAAAGGAGGAAGAGAAAAAAAGCAGAGAAGGCATAGGAAGTTTCTAGTTTTACTAAGAGTCTTGGAATAGAGAACTTTGAGCTAAGATGTTACCTGTTTTTTAATTCATAAGCATAATTAACAAAGTAGTGATAACAGGATAGAATTCTTTAATCAACGCTGTAAGAGTTTCTATGAGATAAATGATTCTACTAAAACAAAATGTACTGGCTTCCTCAAGAAATTATGTGACACAGTTCTCTAGTGTAAGGTGCCAGGGGATCAGAGAATCCTTCAGGTTGGAAGGAAGCTCAAGATGTCTCTAGATCAACCCTTTGCTCAAGGCAGGCTCAGGCATGTGGTCAGACCAGAACACTCAGGGCTGGGACCAAATGGGTTTTAAATCCCTCCAAGGACAGAGACCACACAGTCCCTCTGGGCACTGTCTTCACTGCCTGACTGCCCTCATGGAAAACAGGTTTCTTCCTGTGCACGGTTTGATTCTCTCTTGTTTCAGTAAATACCTGCTGGATCTGACCCTCCCACCACGCCCTGCTGTCCATAGTGGCAGCACATTTCCAGGCACTGCAGGGCTGCTGTTGGTCTCCCCTTGAAGCTGCCTCCACCCAGGCTGAATACCCATTTTCTATCTGCAGCAAGTCCACAATATGTAACACAAATCATCATAAATCCTCCTGCACTCGGGCAAACTTCCGCTGGCATCTCCCCTAGGAGTGTCAATCAAAGAAAATGCTGACAAATTACATGGAAGCTCCAATCTGTCTGCTTCCATCAGATGGACTGCACAAACCAAAAATTTACTCCAATTCCTAATTTCACTTTGTTTTACTGCAGCTTCCAGCAGCACCTCAGGCGTCCCACAAGAGCCAATGAATTTTTTGTGCTGTATTAAAACATTCTGTAACTTTAGGCATTATTATGACTGTAAGAATAGTGAGTTGATTGTAGAACACAAACTATTGACTGCATTACAGTTTCCCAATGCCAAGAATATGCACCTGATGAGGGAAAAGGTAACACACAAAGTCTGCTACAGATCAGTAGGTACATCACCCATGCAGAAATTACCTTTTACTATGAGTGTAGTCTAATGTGTAATTTCATGCCTTTCTACCCACCTCTAGAGAGGCTTCAAAGGTCGAAACACTCAAAGATTTTTGGGATGATATGAAGAATATAACAATGAATTATCTAATGAGTACATTCTTTTTCTAGCCCATTGTACAATGTCCTATTACACATTATAATGGAAATGATCTCTCTGTGTGCTTTTTGGCTTGCTCCACCATGACACCATCCAGCCACCCTTAGGTAATCATGTCCCTCCTAAACCAGACACAGATGGCTTCTGCATGGAGGCAGATGAGGAACTTTCTTGCATCCCATTCCACCACCTGGCTCAGAAATGTGGTAACAAGCAGGGATACAGCCACATCTGATATTGCCACAGCCACTTTTCTACCATGAATATTTATGATTGAAGTGTAACCAAAACATGGATACACTTATGCATATGAGAAGCAGAAACAAAAGTAGTTCACATCCTGCCTTTAAAACACTGGTCTGAAATTTCAGTTCAGCAACATATTTCAAATTTTTCAGCATGATCCTATATTAACCATTCAGTCTCTTGTCCCTGCAAAAAACAATTGAAAAATACCCTTTTTTGTGCCCACTCTTTGTTTGCTGCTGTTGTTTTATAATGCCAACCCTTTGGGAAAATACATCACTTTCTTGCAAGAGCTACACAGTGTGGAAGAGTAAATCTGGTTCAAGTAGATGTTAATTTGGAAGGGCCTTAGATGCTAAAGTTGAGCAGGATAAGTGCATTTGAGCATTCAGCAGAAACCAACTGCCTGACATTCCATCCTGGTGTTTGGGCAAGGCTTCAGGTCCAGTGAAGCTCAGGGCATTCCCCCCAGCACCCAGCTTTGCACCCATGAGCTGCATTCAGTTTAACTGGTGTTCTAAGCAATAATGTTGCAGCAGGTCAAAGAACAGCTTACACCTGGAGCAACGTGGAAACCTGAGGATGAATGTGGAAACACAGGATACAAACAGTGTGGCAATGGAATAAATTATCTAGTGAGATTAACTCTGCATTTATAACCTTTCAGTATTCTACTGGTCACTTAACAAGGAAGGACAATTTAGAAATGCTGTTGGCATTCACAAAGCCATTTGTAGTTCTGGACATACTTTTTATTAGATCTAAGAAATAAAGTTACTCTGCAGCAATTCTTCAAGAGAACATAATGAACAAATAGGGTGCCAGGAGTGAGAGGTTTTTGTGAAATACAACATTTAGCACTCCTTTGATAGTCTGAGCACTCCTAAGGAAAACAGAACTTAGCCAAGAAAGCAATTAAAACTTCAAGCCAGATCCTCTGAGGGCATAAATCAGTTGCACAACTTTATACAAGGTGAAGAGCTGGTCCTGAAATGAATTCACCCTGCTGCTGTGTTATCAAAGAACTTCTATTCACCCCTCTTGCTCACCACTGCTTGAAAGGAAGCATCCCATGAAGAATATGCCAGAACCCACACAATATATCTCACTGCATTTCCTCATCCTATCCCCTCTGCTGATGACCTCTGGACCCTTTCTTTCAAATCCTCTGTGTTCTGATACCCCCACAGCACAAACATGGTTACCTGTTTCCTACAGAAATAAACTTTGTTCAGTAACCATGGACATAGCTTATCCAGCCAGGAAAACACAAAAACAACTGTCCATTGTGAAAAAAATGAAAACGCTCCTGTTCCATTCAGTGACCCCATCCCCACTGACACCAGAACGGCAATTTTTCTTATCTGAGGAAACATGACCACATGGGAGAAGATTACACGCTGGAATATTGCAGTCACATTGAGCAATACCTTTCTTTTTCCTCTTCTGTAATCACAGTACTGAAGGATAGATCTGACAGGATTTTATTGACACAGACTTTTTATAGATCCAGTTAAAAGGTCCCCAGACACTCATTCAGCTTCCTGTACATATAGTACAAAAGCATGGCAGAATCATTGTTAATGAAAATACATTTTACTGTGAATAAGCAGGGAGGAGAGAGGGGAATTCCAAAAGACCTGAACAGACACCACTTCAGCGTGGCACATTACCTGGGTTAGTTTGCCATAACCAAACAGGAATACTTTCTCTTATCATTAAGGGAATTGTAAGACACGGCCTCAGCCCTCAGCCCGCATCTATCTGATTGAACTTTGGCATATGTCTCCTTCACCTCATTTCCCTATCTCAGCAATAAAGACTGGTTCCTTCACTTCATCTATCTTGTCAAATTAGACATGTACATGAACCCTTTCACCCTATGTACTGTGGTTGGAATAATGGAAGAGAGCCGTAAAAGCCTTGGATCCAGCCACACAAAGATCCCTGCAGTGAAACACAGAAGACACTGAGCTACTTACAGGAGTAACACACCACATCACATTACAGTCTGATCTCAGTTGAGCTTCCAGAATTACATAGATTAATTATAATTATAAGCTGAAAAATTTAGGCAACTACCACTGTAATAGTATCAAAACTAGTTAAAATCTGAAAATAAGTGCTTCCTTAGCCTCTCAGCTTCACACATTTGTCCACTTTTGATGGATTTTTTCTATTATTCTTTTCTGATGCTTTAAGGTAAAAACAAAAAACAACACTAGTGCATCTTGCTAAATGGGAGCAAATTCCCAACAGCCTTTGTGCTATGGAACAGTGGGAAAGAAATACATATACAAACACTTTTCCCATTGTAATGAAGCTCTAACCATACTTTTTTTAAATAGGGCAACAGCAAAAACAGCTGAAGTTTGAAATGTGACACTCAGCACACACATTGTCCTTAATAAGAAGTACATGGTGTGCTGTGTTTGAGGAAGACACGGGTTTTGCTTTTTTTCCTCAGTAGTAATTGACTGAAAAAAAAATCCCTTCCAATTTTAACACAGCCTAATAAAGCTGTGCTTATCTGACATCACAACAGTTACCTTTACCCAGACTGACAAGCTTATGGGCTGCTGAAAAGATTTGTGTGAGGGAAATGTTTATAAATAGATAACATCATACTGTCTGATTCATAAAGTGATAGAAACCTGAGTAAAATGACCTAAAAGTGGTCACCGATCCATAACAGACCAAAGATTGGCTCTGGCCACTCAGACTTAACTCAGTCTAAATCCCAGCTGGAGTCAGAACACTCACGTCTTTTGGAAAAACTTGTGATTGTCTGTGAACTTCACTATGCCCTGAACTGCCTGTTCAGTGAACTGGAGGCCTTCATTCCTCTTCTCCAGCCACGAAGTATTTGGAAATCATGGTTCTAGATGTCCCACTTCCTTTGTAATTAAGATTAAGGTCCCTTTTCCAGTCCTGCATGTGGAGAAAGAAATGCTGTTTTACACTGGATACTGCTGCTACCACCCTCATCTAGCTTCAGAGTGCAATTCTCCTGCAAGTCAGAAAACAGCTTTTTTCAGAGAACTCTTCTAGTTTTAACTAGTGTATGGCCATATTTATTCTTCACCTCTGTGGCCACTATAAGGTCCCATCTGTAGTGCACTAAGTCTGATCTGTCTCAGTGTGAGAATGGCCCCTGAGGAACCTCCTTATCCTTTGGATCCAGGATTTGAGAGGGAAAAGCATGGCTATCTGGGCCACTCACACACAGTGTATGCCATGGGGACCATTGGGATCCTGAGCCATTATCCACAGAACCAAAGGCACTGAACATTGCATGCAAGACAGCAAGCCAGAACAATGTCATGACTTAAAGGATTTGGAACTTCATCATGTGTAATCCAGGAACTTGGTCATATAAAACTCTCAATTTACGGGCACCTGAAGGAATCAGGCTGGCATAGTGGACCAGTCAGGATATCCTGGCCCTATTATCTCTAGAGAGATCAAGTGCAACTCAAATACAAAGGCAGTGGAGCATTCATTATAATCTAGATGTGTCAGAGTAATCTGATCAGGCAGAAACATGAAAGGGGAAATGTTTACAGGATTGTGACCATGCACATCACTCTTATTTAATGTTTTCTTTTAGTCATGGAAGCTACTCATATCCGGATTGTTCCATAAATAGTTGTAACTTCTCCCCCGATCCTACAACCACTTTACAAACTCCATTTCACCTGCCCCACACAGCATCACAGTGAAAGCTCAGCAGTGCATGGTCTTTCACTCACGGATCTTAGCTGGTTAAGTTTCCAGTTTAGCAGATTTAAAACATTGCTAATGCTCATAATTTAGCACTGCAGCAAGCCAAACCCAGGTTCTAACCAGAAAAACAGACACCTCATGCGTGCTGCTCTAGCTTTCCAGCTCAAATAATTGTCTTGTGTCTGCCAACACAGGACACATGAGTAAGACATTGGCACTGAAGTGAAAACTGCAAGATCAGTTATCAGGGTTTGCAAGCTTTTCTTAGCAACAGAAAAGGCAACCATCATTTTCTGTCTGTGCAGAACTTCAGCAGAAACAAGCCTCTTTAATTTCACAAAGAAGAGAGAGCTTTTCAGCCTTGCACGAGAGGTCATGTGCAGCATTCTAGCAGTGCTGCCTGGGTATAATCAAATGTAGAAGTGCCCACTGCCTCTGTCTCTCACTTCTTCATTTCCCATGCTCTAGTCACTAACAACTTTAGCTAATTATAGCTACACTTTCTGTTACCTTTTGATTACCTTTGAAACTGATTCTAAGGTCACATCCAAGATTATTTGGTCTCTACCAAAATCCTAACATCTCCTTGCAACACTCAGTCTAAAGTGTCTGTCATTGCTGTGAGTCTGGCTTAACAATCTAAATCCTGATCCTTATGCTGAAGCTTTCCAAATTAAGAGAAAAATATTTTTCTCACCTGTAAGTCTTCCTAAGCTTTGTGAGGACTGCATGTTAGAAAAGGATGGGGACTTGAATCTAAGATGTGCTAGGACAACTCTATTCTTCATATCTGCTGAAACATTATAAGGCATCCACTGTGGCAACCTTTAGTCAGAAGACAGGTTTAAAGGCAAGAAGTGATGCCAGGGATGCTGGCAGGAAGTGTCACAAAGCTCTACAAGAGAAGACAGAAAAAATAGCTTAGTGAGATCACAGAGGTGATCTTTGATATCTACCCTTCTCAGTCTTCAGCCTATACCAGGTTGGTGGCAACACATGACAGAAATCCTGGGGATGAAAAACTGTAGCAATTACCAGCAAAATGCACACTCCACATGACACATGTGCTATTTACATCTTTCAGTACTCTCAGTAATTGTTTCAGCCTTGAAACACAGTTAAATTTTCTTTATACCTTTCTTCCTTTATACGTATATTCTTCTTCACCAGACATGATTAAAAATTCAGAGTATAATAGATCCATACCTATGTCATTATTCACCATAGCAGGAAGACTAATTTTCTGGAGAAACACATAAGGGTTACAGAAATAGTGAGAACCATACTATAATTCGCTTGCTAGGTCTCTTTGGCTTGGGAGCTAGACCCATGAAATCACCTGGGCTTTGGCAAATCAATGTGGCATAGTGTCTTTTGTTTAAAATATACACACCCCTGGTTGCTGAAAGAGAGCATTTTGGTACAGTTATATTGGTAATTCTGAATTACAAGTTCTTAGAAAGAGATATTAAAGACTATTTACGTGCTGGTGCTTCTTGAATTTAGTAAGGAATGATGTTGCTCACTGCTTTGCAGATTTCCCCTTACTGTACAAAGTGTGCTTACTAAATGGTTGTAAAACTTCATTGTGCCTAACAGAGTTTTAGAATAGTTTTCACAGAGGGGGACTGAGGGGAAGACTGTTGTGTTTTGGCTAGAAAATTATATTTCAGAACAATACTAATCAAACTACTAATGACTATCCCATGAACAAGCATGGCCAGCATTGTTCCTTGCAAAATATGTACCAGCATTGTTCAGAGACACTAAACAAGGATTCTTTCAGCTACAATTCACAGTGCAACATGTCATCATAAAATCATTCTGAGGAAGAGGGCCTAAAGCCTTGGCTATCTACCTGAACATTATTGGTACCTCCTCACTGGAAACTAAGATATCAGCAATGCCACTTTTTGCCAGCCTTTCTTCCTTCAAAGCAAATATAGTGGACTACAAGAACAACAGTTCAATTCCAGCTAAATGAGCAACAGGTCAGCTCTAAGTATAATAACTATAAGCTCTAAGCATAATATAATAAGACATTTCTAAACATCCAAAAGATTGTGTTTCATTAATAAGCTGCCTTAAATGCTATTTAAACAAACTTATGCACCACTAATACCAATGTTGACATTGCCCTGGATTTATAATGCATTTTCAAAGGTCATTAATACTGTCATCATCAAATATTCAGCATTTCTTCTCTGAAAGGAGAGGATTTTTATTTTCTTATATTTAATCTGATAGTATCAAAGAGAAACATTTCAATTTTTTTTCTGCAAGCACTTTTGACTCAGTTCTAATTCAAGACAAAAATAAACTACATATACTCTGAAACCTCAAACATCCCATCAGGCAGGAGTTCAGTTTTCTAAGCAATCTTTTTTTTCTGTTCATTTTGAATCTTTCAAGGAAGATTTCTAAATGCAAGCTAGCTTGTGCTACCAGGACACTTGGTGTTACAGAAAAAGAATGCCAAATACAAAACACTCAGGTAATATTCCATGTGTGCCTTATTCTTCCCTTCAAGATATGACAAAATCTTCTACTCTCCACCCTGCTGACCTCAAATCTTCCTTCAGCTCACCATTATCACAGCTGAGCACCAAAGCAGTTGCTGGGTTTCCTTTATTTGCTCCAGCTACAAAGGAAGGAAACATTATTTTTCCTACAGAGAACCCACCTTAATGCCCCTGATGAACACCAGCTAAGACACCTGGAAGTATCCCAAGAATGCAGGAGACAAAAGCACAGAGGGCCTGGAGAAGGTTGCAATGGTTGCTGTTGCAGCAGGTCTAAGTACAGATGGTTCCTGTTGCTCCACATCAGACTGATCCTGAACACAGACCTCTGTATAAAGAAAATATTATTTGCTTTCTCACCAGTTCTCACTCCTTAATCTAATCTCTCCTCTCTAAAATGAGTGTTTCCATCTGGAGTCCTCTTATAGGTTGCAAGGTTGCAAGGTGAACATTTTCATTTTAACATGGAAATTCTACAAACCACATCACTGGATGGGAGTTACCACTGATCCAGAGCACCCCAGACCAATAACCTGGAATAACTGTTCTCAGGACCGTGGGTGGTGGCATTCACATCCACCTCTATTCAGATCTCTACCTTGCTTACAACAAATAATCTTATTACAATTTGATAGTAGTGGTAATAACATCTACAGAACAGGATTGGATGAATTTAAAATTATTCTAAAATGTATTAAACATGAGATGCACACAAGGGTGATTAAATCTGAAGAGGACATCTTAAAAAAACTCCAGATAACTGATGAAAAAAAATAGTGTTCAAAAATGCCCACTTGACCACAGACCTTTGGCTCACTCAACAACTACTGGGAAAGGTATTACAGGACTTGCAGACTCTTGCAAAAATTCTACTTCAGAGGGCAAATACCTCAGCATGGCACAAGTTTAGAAAAATAACTAGGCCAGTACAAAAGGATGTTTACTGCATTATATTTCCCTTTTAAATGTGGGCCTTGTTTCTTTTATTAAAATAACAGTATGTATGTGCTTTATCTAGATTAAGTTATCATTTCATCAACAAACAAGTACTGCACAGCCCATCCACCCAGCTTTGGAAATAGCCCAAATAAAAGAAAAAAGAACAGCTGTAAAGAAACACCTCAGCTTTATTATTTTACTTTTCTGAAGTACATCTTTTGTGTGACTCATGTGCTTTGCCCATGACACCCATCTAACAGCTGGGGTGGTTACAGAAATCCCTGAATCTGTCTCACACTTGCCTTTATCCACTTGGCTGTCTCACAGACAAACCAGAGATTGACAAACCAAGTGTATCATGAGGGTCTAATAAGCATATTTATATCTGAAGCTGCTATTCTGGCTTTCAGTACAGCAGGTAAGTCTGGTTCTGATAGTTCATAGCACAGAAATAGATCTGTTATTGTTTTGAGAAGTTATTGTTAATGAAGAGGTACTCAGCCTTTGATACCACTAAGCTTTCTTTCTTGAGAAAGGTGACACAAGGCAAGAGAACAGCAGAGTACAGGGCCACTTCTGCTAAAGCACAAAGCAAAACCTGGAATTCTAATTTCACATGCAGAAATTGATGTCTAAGGAGTATTATATAAATCCTATTGCTTACTATACCAACTGGAATTTTCTTTATTCAGAAGGTTTTTGCTTAGTTACATGAGTATAGCACCACAGAGTATTAACTGGGGGGATAACACTATGTCAAAGATCTCCACTACACCAGTTGAATTGTGGTGTGAGAGAGACACAACAGGGTCAAGCCTTGTGCTCAAATCAGCCCACCACAGGAAACCTTGTGCATAATAGCTAAGGGTATAGCACATTAAAAATACATTCAGAGAAGAAAAAAATGTCATGTTTTATATTTCAGCTAACAAAACCTCCTCCTTCTCCTTTGCCATGTGCAAGTCATTGTTAGAAGAGTCTCTTTATTCAGGCCAAGAAGGCTGGTGTAAGGAAAGGGAGGTGCCTGCCTCCTCAACATGAGATCCCATTAATATTACTGATAGACTATTCTTTAAAGAGATCCATCTGTTTCTTATTTGGCATATTCAGCATAGTAGCTTGTTACATTTTTACAAGAATTTGTGCGATCCAAGAAAAGCAAAACCTCATGTAATGAAAGAAAAAGAGAGAATAATTATTAAACAATCCCATCAATGCTGTACAATTTAAACGTCCATCTCTAAATGGCCTCAGTCTGTTCTATTCACAGCTGTCAAATTTCTTTGCTACAGGGGGATGGGGACAGAAGGCTACTTATCTCCCTACAGTTTTGCAATATATGCATAGAAGGAACATCTCCTAAGTACATAATAAATCTTCTCTTCTTGTGAGTCACTGTGAAATGCTGCCCTTCATAGCTGCATTACAAACAGGTTTCTTCACTCAAAATCCTGAGCTGTCCTGCAAGAATTTAAGCTGAGGGCAGGATGTGAGGTAGGATGAAGTCAGGTTAGGACCAGTCTATGATAGTTGGTATCTTTGTTTGGATAACTACAGAGCTAAGTGGGGAAGTCTAGAAGGTGTGATGCCAAAGGTGGGGGGAAGTGCCCCAGCATAAAGACTAGGTCTTTCTTCAAGTGTCAAATATGTGATTTCCTAAAAACAGAAAGGGCTTGTATCCAGCTTGTACTATATATATAAGATTGCCCAAATATCTGAAACAGCCAGGAGCATAATTTCTTAGTGAATGTATCCAATATAAAGTTATTTGGAATCAAGTTCTTCTGCTAATGAAGAATTAAGGCTAACTATTCATAGTATATATCAGCACTGCCCCTTCTCCTGGCTGGTACTTGAATCAACTTTGCAAAATATTATATGCCTTCTAGACTTATTAAGTCATTTAATTGTATTCTAAAATACAACTAAATGATCTCTAAGGTCCCTTCCAACCCAAGCCATTCAATGACTGTAGGATACAATTCCAAATGTGTGGGATGCATGTGATCTATTGACAAAAATCATGCATAAGTATTTATACAATACTGAATATACTACTTGAGCAAGGCAACAACAGGATGAGGTTGCAACAACTAAACCTAATTCTGAGCCAACAGTGAGAATTCACACTTGAGGTTTTGAACAGTGAGACCTAAATAAGATCAAACTAAAAGTCTGGTACTAAGACTAGGCTTATGAGAGTTCTTCAATGTTCACAGACAATATTATTTTCAACAAACTTTCTATGATTTCCATCCCTTATCTTATGAAGCTGTAGATTCAGGACATGCCAGGAGAAAGCTACAATCAGGCCAAGTAGGTAATGCAGTTAAACGCCATTACCATTAGCCTCCAAATAATTGCCTTTTTTAAACTGCCATACAGATGTGTACAAGAAGCATTTTAGAGAAGTACTTACTCCATAGACATGAAGAGAGAGAGCAAAATTGGTGTCAGATAACAGCTGCTGAAATTTTCTTGAGTCTACAGATAAAAAAATCACACATCAGCAGAATCAAATGATTGTCAGGATTCAGAAACAAGAATTGCCATTGAACCAAATTTTAGTGGCAGAACCACAAGCTGATATGCTTCCTTTTCAGTTTCAAAATGAATGTGCAGTTAATCACTTTCAAGGTGCATGAGAGGAGCAGGAAAACAAAATCTCCTGTGCCTTCAAACACAAGCTGCTTGTGCCTGACAGAAAGAGGGGCACAGCCCTGCCTGCTGTAAAAATTTCAAGTGCAAAGGGCAGCAAGAACCACACACTCCTCTTGGTCCCTGCTCCATTGCCAAAATCTCTCCATTGATCTTCTACAATGCCTGGTGCTCAGTCAGCCCAAAAATAACACTGGTGTTAGGCTTCAAATTTGGGATTTGAAACAATGCAAAATGAACTGGTAGGCAGAAGAGTGCTACTGATTAGCACAGACAGCAAGGGATGAAATGCAGAATGCTGTGACAATGAGGGCCACTATAAGAGCAGGGGGTTTAATCTTGTCATACATCAGGCTAATGGGATATTCCACTGGCTGCTCTTCATGCATTCCCAGTTTGCAACATGGCTGGAAGGAGGTCTTGGCACAGAAAATAGAAAAGACCTCTGGTTTCCAAGGCTGGAATGATCATGGAATAGATCTTTCAAAACTATTGGAAAAAGATGCATCGTGAGGCATCGTTCCTCTCTGGGACTACAGAGAAGTGCTGATGGTTTGCAGAGACCACTGTTAATTCCTCCAGCTCAGAAGAGCTCTCCTCATAATAAATATATCCTCCTCAGGATATACAGACACACTTCAGTGGAGACAATGTATTTCCTTTCAGCTGTCTAGCAATGAAGACATCTTGATCCCAGAGGCAATGTTAATCTCCAAAAGGACCTCATCCTACTTGCTATAATTTCGAAACTTTGCTTGAAAGAAAAGAAATGAAAAGATAACATAAACAGAAACCTGAGAATGCAAATATCAATACAAGTGCATCCTTGACACTGCTGGAGCTTCAGAATGGGTTGTGCTGGAACTTGCTGTGACTGAGTAATGCACCAGAAGCCCCACAGAAGACAGGAATTCCTACACACTGCCTTCACCAGTTTTGATGGAAAACTTGTGTTATTGCTTCTTAGCTAAATTTCATATCTGCTTTAGTTGTTCTTAGCTATTTCTCATCTAAGACTGAAACAACAGAGTAGAGATATTTTCAAGCCTGAAATCTATAAACCTGTATTTAAATGGGCAGTTTCCAATACCTGCTTTCATCAGAAGTGTGATTCATCACATGAGAAGACAGGACAGCACATCTTCCTTGAGGAGTCACACAGCCACAGAATAAGCTGGGTTAGAAGGGACCCACAAGGATCATCAAATCCAACTCTTAGCCTTGCACAGGACCACCCCCAAGAGTCAGCATGTGCCTGAGAGTATTGTCCAAATGCTTCTTGAATTCTGTCAGGCCTGGTGCTGTGACCATTCCCTGGGGAGCCTGTTAAATAAATTAATTTCCAGCAAACATGTAACTTGTTTGCAAATTGTGAACCAAAAGTTGACATGAAACACCATACATGTGGGACTTAGGAACACAAACCACAGAACTATTCCAATCTCAAGTAGATGTAGAGAAAGTAGAATCTCAATTAATATCAGAGCACTCTCTCTGTTGTCTTATTGCACCAGTGAATAAAGATAGTTGTCCAAAATCGATGCCTCATTATATTGCATAAGTAAAGCAACTAAGGCAATCATACCTCAGACTTCTGGAAAGTATCGGGAGCCTGGGTTTAGAGTTGGGAGTGAACACAGGGTTTTCATAAGAGAGAAATGGTCACAACTGACAATTCATCAAAACTAAAATTATTCCCAGAAGAACTTCCTGTCCTCAAAAAAAGAAAAAAAAAAAGGAAAACCCCAGGTTTTGAAATTCTAGAAATATGCCATTTCAACATTTTTAAAACAAAAAAGTCTTGGGTTTGCGGTTGGAAGCATCTTTTCCTGATGAAACTTAATTTAGTTTATATTAAAAGGTTATAAAAAGAAAAAAGGGGTCACCATTAAAATGAAATACATTTGTTTGTTTCTTAAATCACTCATATATTCACTGAGTCCCATGCCAGACCTAAAATTTCAAAATCAACAGAACGCTTGTGGGACAAGAAAATCTTCTGTATATCCACAGAGCAAAGGGAACATTAGCAGTTCAAGCTCTTCCCAGTCTCCTTGCAGTGCAACTCAAAAATTACTTTTGACAATCCCCCTGATTAATAGAAACATAGTCTAGTTCTCCAACCTTTTAAATGTTTAAAGACCTTTTTAATTTCTTATATAAAAGTATATTATTATACTTTTTGGAATACTACACAGCTAGTCCTTAGGGCACTAAAATGGTGGAGTTACTTCAACCAAAACAACCCTAAATTGTACTTTTAGATTAATGAAATCAAAACATTAAATACACACTCCTATATTTTACTATGGCCATTGCATGGAAAATAGATTAGTGACTGTTGATGCTGGAACTATTATAGCAAACTAGTTTGTGGGGTTTTTTTAAAGGATAATACATTTCAAAACCTTAAGATCAGTGAGAGGCCACTCCTCTTTTTCAGCATCCATCTTTTTCAATCATCTTCTCAGAAAAGCACAAAACACAGTAACAAGAGAAAGCTGAACTTATTTGAATCAGTTCAGGTTATAAATTTATGAAACTTAAAACCAGAAAAGTCTTCTTGATAAAGCAATCTGAGTGCTTCTATATGCCAAACAATCCAAATTTTGTGCTCCCATCACTGTATGTGATTCACACAGTGTGGTTGGCTAAAGCAAGCCCTGATGACAGCCCTCCACCTGTGGGACAGCTGAGATATGTATTTATGTACAACATACATATGTAGCAGCAGATGGTCACTAAGGGAGTTTAGATACAGACACAAAGGTTACTAGCCACTGACTACAATCTAAAACCAAAAAACCTCCCTCTGGAATTATGCATATCAGCTTTGGATACAAAATCATTAACTTTCCCTGAAACAGTTGAAAAGCTATGCCATGGTGTTTTTTCAGTTCTAGGATTAGCTAGGTCAGCCCAGCTATGCAGTCCTAGCAGTGCTGCCAAACCCACTCAGCAGTGAAGCACTGGTTCTTCTCATGTCCAGCTGTTCAGTTAGGCACATTCTTACCAAACTTTCAACTGTCCCACTGGATTTAGGTTTCTGAAGTGCCTGATGCCCCAAAGGTCTTGTCATCTGGATAGGGTAGAAAAGCTGTTTTCAACTGCAGGACTACTCTAGGAAAAAAAAAAAAAAAGCTTCTTTTAAACAGTGTGCTAGATTATCCTACAAGGAGAAGAAAATGAAAGTTTTTAAAATCATCTACAATAATTAGAAATATCCTCAGATTTCCTTCATGGGATGTCTTTTATTTCACTGAGTGAGTCTAGTTCATTGATTTTATTGACTGCAATAGATCAGATCAGGAAGCAGCAGCCTACATGCTTACTTGCTTATCCACTCTTCCATGAACTTCCATGAAGAGGAAGTGTCTCTTTAGTCCCTAAAACCAAATTTCCAATATTGTAAAATAATGCTAGTAATATGAGTTGTGACAGAAACATGTAGAAACATTACAGTCTGTAATTGTTTTAATACTATGGCATAATCGACTGCAAATCAGGAGATGCTCTGGTTACCACTACTTCTGAGTTCTATGTAAGGTATTTGTGAAATTGTAGACTATGGTTCTTAAAGCTAGAAAGGACCACATAGGATATTTCATGTGCTTCTCTGTAGCACAATAATATAATTTCACCCACCTGTGTATCCATTGTTTGCTAAGGCATACCAACTCCTCTCAGTCTACAGACTTCAAGAAATGGTAAGCTCACTGCTCCTCTTTGTAATTTGTTCCAGTGGCTGATAACTTCATTGTTAGCAGCTGAGGAGTAACACTAACCTAGGTGGCAATGGCAACCAAAAATTACTGGGAATAGCACTATCTGTTTAAACACTGATATTCAAGATAATTAATGTTCTTTTTGCCAGGTCTGTTTGTTATAAAAGCAATGAGGTTCTAAGATATTTTTTAAGATTTTTTTTACATTCATTTCTCATTCATTCACGTTTCTAGAAGCTTATAAAATTTGGAGGCAAATCCCTGTTCTGTTTTCCATCTCCACAGGCCACAATGCTTTTAAACAATGACTGGTACTTTCTTCTGTAGCTTCCTGTGATTTTCATGCAGCTTTTTTCATGATAGAATGGAAGCTGCCTTCTCACAATGAAATTATTCCCATACGGATTCATAGCTGAAAGTTCATGAGAACTGCACATGCACAAAAAAGGAATAAGAAATGTGAATACTCTTTGGGACACGTTTCCAGATAAAATAATAGTCTGCATTTTTGCAGATCTTTCCATCTTCAAATTATTGGATGTGCACTCATCATCAGATATTAGATATGATGTTATTTTAGTAGCTTCTGACCACTGCTGTCAGATTTGGCTGCTGCAGTTCCAGGGGTGATAAAACTGTTGTGTATGACTGACAGACTCTGCAGTGCACCCGACTTTGCACATACATTGCCAGCAGCGTTCCTGGAAATCTCACTCCCTGGAAGAGGGGTAGGATATGGAAAGAGTGTGTGGCACAAAGGCTGACTGCTGCCATATATTAAGACCAGGTGGTCTTGATGGGTGGGCTACAACCCCCTTATCTGCCCTCCCTCTGCAAATCTGTACTGACTTTGAAGCTTTACCCTTACAAGTTCTGAGTCCTTTATTAGAATCTGAGGCTCAGCAGCACAAAGGATTAGCCTTTATTGTCTCGCTCATGGCCAGGCATGTCAGAAGGTCCTTTTCTTCTGTAAAAAGTGGCTATTGACAGCAGAATTCCTGTGGAGAATAACTCTCAGAATACATCTGTACATGGCAAGGGACCATGGTGCAGTGACTCCTGAGCAAGCCTGGCAGCTGAGATAGTCCTGAAGGACTTGCAGAGGAGCTGCTAAGGTCCAAAGGAGACTCAGATATGTCTATATGGCCCTGCACCCAAGTAGTCAGTCCTTGCTCTAGTTCAGTCACCTTGCTACAGCTCTACCAGCCCAATGCCCATCTCACCATGACTACAGAAACCCATGGCCAGGAACTGCCCACTGCAGGAGATTGTTACAGCAATCAGCACTTCAGAAATGAATGCACAATAAAGGCATAAAGAAAGCAAGAATGTACTTCAAAGTTTCATGTTTATCATCTGTTACGCTGGCTGAGAAGGGAGCCTAAGTTTGACTGATTTGATCAAACTAAGAAATTCAAGCATCTTCTCCCTAATTTTAGGCCAAAGAAAATTGCAGCAATGCAGAAACAGATGATAAATCAAAAGAAGAAAAATAGAAATTAAAGCTCAGTTCTGGCCTTTCATCTTTATTACCCTTCTTTATGCGCATATGGTAGGTGTTCAATTCTTTCCAAGTCCTTATGATATTCCCTTGTGTTTCAGGAGCTGTAGAGCTGTAGTTGTCTATAAAAAGGCAAGCTAACAGTTTCCTGTGACTGAGAGTTGAATGTGTTATTTGTTACCAGCTGGTTCATGGATAGCTTGAGCCCATGTCTTGGCTTTAAGTGATCAAACTGACTTTAAACCGCTCGCTCATGGGGTGCATTCATGTATAGAGAGAATTCTGTTGCAATGTTTTATTTCTGAATTATGCCATATGACTTTCTTTTCCTAAACCAATATTAAAACCAGAATCTATAATATGCCAAACACAGACTGCATTTTTTGGAAAGCCGATACCAAACGTAACAGTAAATGAACCCTTCTGAAAGGTTAAAGTTGCTTTCATATAAAACATTTTCTACCAGGAAATGGAAGTGGAATGTTGAACTAAGCTTTTAACTTGAAAGAACTGTGCACAGACTCCAATGGTTGCATTATACTTTAAAATAAAAAAAAAAAAAAGCAAAGGATTTTTATGAGCGTACATAGTTCTAGCTTCATAAAAAGGGTATTATGGTGACAAGGCAAAATGAATCCCAGTATTTTGGATGCTTCTTTTAACCTTCTAAAAGCTCCCTCCGTGTCCATTAAATATTCTAGGGTGAGCTTTCACAATATATTAAAATTCATCTAACAATCTGCTCCCTTCACTTCCCCTGCATCCTTTCTTCCCTGACACACAGACCTATTCCTTCTCTTCCACTTTCTGATTTTCACATGGCTCCTCAATGAATGTAATTGGATTACTAAACCAACAGAAAGCTATCCATGTTTTTATCCTGCTGAATTGGTTTCCTACCAGCTGGCAAGGTGAACCAGCTCTAAGGGTTGTACAGAAATCAGAGCTGGTGCAGAAGCAATGGTTGAGAACAGCACTCAAGATTTTCATGTAAGACCTCAAACCCTTAAAGCACCTATTCTAAACAATGTGATTGGCTCTTAAAAACACACTTCCTGTTTGAGATGGTGCAATAGATTCTGCAAAAAACTAACAGATGAAAGTTTTCGTACCAGATTTGCCACTTACAGAGACAACAAAGATTGATGGCAAACTTGCACCATGGAGTGGTTGCCCATTCTCAGGAGCAAACATTCCTGCATGAGGGCAGTGACCCCATGACACATCTTTACAGAAAGCAAACAAAAAGTGTCTGCTTCCTGGGTACAACCTTTCACTTTGGAAGGAAATTTAAAAAATGCCAAATTTATACGGTTTCCTTGAACCTTGATATCTGTGATCTTTCAGGAAGGGAAGAAGCCTTCCAAATGAGCTTGACACACTGAGCTGCTGCTGATCTGCCAGATTCCAGTGTCCTCAAGTGTGACACAACGTTATTATTCAGTGTCCTGTATGGAAAATCAGAAGTGATTTAATCTGGCTCTGTGCCATACCACTTGCTGACATGTTGACACCATGTAAATAATGCATAGCTCTGTGACCACACTACTTTCATGCCACATGCTGGGAGAAACAGACTAGGCCTGCTATTATCATTGGCCACATCTTGGATACCTTGGAAATTTGAAATATTAACATCAAAACAACTTTAAATATCTGTAGTCTCCAGCTCCAAACTTCTTCATTCCAACTCAAAAGGAACCTGTGCATCCACTGTGACTAGGAACAGAGATTGCTGATTTATATCTCTCATCCTTTAATAGTCACCCTTCTAAGATTGTTTATAAATCAGCTTAACTGACACAAGAACACTGGCAAGACTTTTCTCTGTTGGCTGAAAAGGCCACCATTTTAGAAGAAACCTCACAATATAACAAAAACCCAGCTCTAGACTGCAAAATTTGGTATCAGACATTGCTCCCTGCTAACAGTACACAATCTACTTCTCTCTTCAATCATTCCAAAAGGTAAACCTACCTTCTGAGTACCATCATGGCATGCTCACCAAACCAAAGTGATATTGTAGTTTTCACGGGGGAGCACTGTAAAGCAAAAAGAGTGTGTTTAATATGGTGCCTACTTCTTACATGAGAGTCTTTTATCATCTAAATATCATGCAACCTCAGCCATACTGAGGGCAAACAGCAATATATGCTTCTTTTCACAGGACATTTAACAAGACTGGAAGTTAACATCTATATCAGTGGTACCCAGTTACTGTTCCATACACTCTCCCCTTCCTTTCTCTGACTACAAAACTGAGAAGGAGCTGATTGTATTTTTACCTTTTTGCAGTTTACAATAATGGAAAAATTGCTATTCTTCATTTCCCTGCTCCTACATTGTCAGAGCAGTCTGTGATGTGCATTATTCCTTGAAGACACACAGGAGTAACTACTATCAAGTCAGGAGAGACAACAGAATACAATGAAAAACAAAAAGCTAGAAGTTGGATGGGTACAAGATAAAGGTTAGAAGTTGGGGTGACTATGTTATTGGTGAGAACTCACCTCAATCTTCATTCTGTGGCCATCACTAGTGAAATGTGCCTATAGAGATATGCATTTTCCTACTGACTTCAGAATCCCAAATCCTGAAATAAAAGGATATGTGGCTCAAAACCACTGAACTCTACAACTGCATCATAATTTCTCAGGGCAAAACAGATGTACACATCAAAATGCCTTGCCCAAGTAAATTCCTTTAAAAACTTTGGAACACAGCAAACATAAAAAAGAAAGGGAGGGGTTCTTTTCTTTTTCCACTCCTGTGAGACAGTCAGAGCACACAGAAATTTGGTTTCTTTCTGTTCAAGGATGAATGCATTGGACAACATTCTGTACTTGTCCACAATGTTCAAAAGGATCAGCATTTTGTGGGTCCCAAACCAAGACCAGTTCTTTCAGTTTTCTCCATTAAGAAGACCAGGAATCTTGTGGTCTCTTTTCAAAGGAATGTCTTTGTCCAGAATCTTGCCTCAGAGATTTATTTTCACTATGTTATTTAGAACAGAAAAGAACACTGGAATGACTTCCTAATTTCTTCAGTAAATCTGTTCTTAATCTACTTTACTCCAAGCATTTTACAGACAGTTTCTTACATGATGTTCCACTCTGAAGTTCTGTAATTACACACACAGTGGTCAAACTTTCTCTTGTCCAGAAAAGACGGGCATTAATTCCAGGAAATTGAAAGGAAAAGTTTAGGGAAAAGAGTAGGATGGTTGAGAAGATAACCTAGTGCTTAAGATGTGATTTCTGTTCTAACAGCTTCCCTGGTTAATGAGTTGCCCCTCACAGAGTAGTGACAAAGCCTGTCTTGTGGAAGTTTTCTACAGTTTTTGTTTTGCCTGGGGTTTGGATTTCACAAGGCTAACTAGATTGCCCTTGTCTAGGAAACCCCGGGGGTGAAGCCAGATGGTGTCTGTGTGCAAACTGCAAAGATTGAAAGTGGGGAAAGGGTAGTGGCTGAAAACCAGGGAATAAAACCACTGAACTAGATGAGTGGGTTAAGTACAACAAGTTAACAAGAAGTTATGAAGTGGCTTGATAAGGGTAATGAAGCATGCTTTTTACAGGCAAAAATGTAAGTATTTTGAGGGGAATGTCAAATGTGTTTGGGCCTTTTCTCTAAAGTCCATTCAAAGCTCCCTTCACCAAGGTATTCTCTCTTCCTCTTCAATGAATTCTTGTACAATTCTGTTAACTAGAGAAAATTCCTCTAAATTCTTGTTGGTAGATATATACCTTTATATACAAGAATAAATTATTCCAAACAAGTCTAGTACTAGACAAGTAGCAAGTAAAAATAGCACAACTTGCACATTCTTACTAAGAGCTAGCTCAGCAGTCAGCAGCACTGCCTGAACAATCAACTATAAAAGCTCTTGTTTTGTGATAACCTGATTTGACTATTTCCTCTACCCAAATGTCCTATTTCAGTGACTAAAAATGTACAGGTCAGTGTCACATTTTGTGCATGCACACTGAAAAAGCAGATTCTAGGTTAATGTGGGATACTGAGAGCAGCAATGAGTCTCTTTGGAGGAAATGGTGTGCTCTTCCTGTCATGGTGGTTTCTCGAGGGTGGAGGGGGAAGGAACAGGGCAAACAGAGACTCTGACACATTTAAAGGTAAGTTTTCTGATGGTGTTTCTAGAGTTTGATCTGGTGTCCATATTTACAAACTCGAGCACATGCGGTTTCACAGAAACATTCAAAGGGGAAGAGAGAGGAGATACCAGCACATGCACGAGCTGCTTCCTGTGCTGGCTGAGAAGGGTGTGTGGTGCCAGGCCAGGCTGCTGAGAGCTGTGGCACACAGCTGGGGATGCCATCACAGCTGTGGCAAGGAGCTGGGTGGAAGGGCAGAGAATGCACACATGTACCTGAGCCAAATCAGAGCCCGGGGCAATTCAGTTCCTTGCTTCTAAGTTCTGTCTTTTGTAGAGGAGTTTCAAGTGACACCCAAAAACAGCATTTTTTAATACATGATAATTAATGATTATTATCCATACAGCATTTTGATTTTTTTCTGTGATAAGCAGTGCTAGATTTTTTGAATTTTCTACTGTCAACAGTTTAGTTCACTTCTAAAAACATGCACATTTCCACACGAGTGTAATCTCTGTCTGTTTACAGTTCCAGTGTTATACTCTTACTTATCTGTTCTCTTTGGCTAATGTGGCTTGGTGATTTCACTCTGTGATTTCCCTTTTCAATTATATACATCAGATAGCAGATATTCATACTTCCCTTACATCATGTGACACATTTTCATAATGCAGTGATAACATGGCAGACTTGCTTTTGAGAACTAGCCTTCTACAGCATATCTTAGAAATTTACACTAATTTTAACAGGATAAATTAGGGAATGCAAGGTATTTATGGCTTGAAAATATTGAATTCTGTGTTACATCTGTAGAAACTCAGTACTCACTCTGAAGATTCATTTGTTATTTAAATCTAATTCTATTTCTGGAACAGCCTCTTTAAAACTGTATCTGCTTCATCTCTGTGCCAGGCTGGTCTCTCTGATATGACTGATGCTTTGGAAGATATTGCCCTTGAAGGAGGCTGCTCTTGCAGCAGAGCACTTGAAAGCCAGAGAGCTGCCATCCATCTTCTCCTTTACTGGGATAAACAGTGGGGAAATCAGACACTGACTGAGGCTGCATGGAAAAGTGGTGAATCAGAGCTTCACAGAAATCCTGGTGAGGGTCCTGGGTTACAATTTTGAAGGTGTTCAGTGTTCCAGACAAATGTGTACTTAGCTTTCTGTAAAGAGCTCAGGAATCTTAACTCTGCTTACTTCAGCTCAAGGTGACTGCTTTCAAACCCCTCAAAATTGCAAGAGGCAACAACTTGAATGTTAGGATACCCTTAAAAGTCTGAACCCCAGCTTTTGATGAGCAGTAGTCTCAGCCTGCCAGCTCAGTTCAGTCTTCAGCTCTCCACTGTATGAGTGTTGCCTGCCTACCCACTAGAAGAATGTCATTACCACCCATCTGAGCAGTAACTCAGAAGTAATGAATGGGAAATATCCCTCTTGGCCTGTATTTGAAGTTGTGACACAGAGGTAAAAAGCTAACCATGCCTTTATAACCTTATTATCCTAACCCTCCAGTCTTACCAGCCTTCATACCTCTAATTAAGCCCGCAAAAAATAAATACCTCACTGACAGTTTTTCCTCAGGCTTGGTATGAGTAATCTGGCTACATCTGGAAAATGGCTGTGAAAAAAAGATGTTGTGAAACAATTCTTCATTCTGAGATTTTTTTTTTTTATTCTAAAGATATCAATTTTCTAGATTAAAAAACCCCAACATGCTAAGCTAGAGTCAATGTGTCTGAAACTAGAGCAAAACCTATACACTACAGTTACAATAAAGAATTTTTTTTAAGTTTCTAGCAATATTTTATAAAAGACAGAAGAATTTGTGCCTTTAAGATTATATCAGTGAAAGATCTATCAAGCCAAAGTGCTTTCCTTTTCCATTCCAACTAAATCATATACTATTTGGGGTAGAAATTTGGCAAGAAACTCTCTTGTATTATCCCTAAATTGTGGCTGGACTGATTTCTTTATCCTTTTTGATAGATGGATGTCTAGCTGAGCCCTGAATATCTTCAACAGTGCTGATTCCAAAGCTTCATTTGGCAGCTGGTTTCCTTGGCTATGTTTATAAACTTTTCCCTGATATATAATTCTAAATTTTTCCTCACAATGCTTCAAGCCACTTCTTGATTTCTTGCTTGCTTTCTTAACTAATAAGAATAATCAAATATCATCTCTTTTTCATTTAACTCTCTATTAACTCTCTACAATAAGAGGTCACTTTCAACTTCCTGGAACTAACATGATTGAATTAATCTCAACATCATACTGTGGGCCTTATTTTGCAAGCTTACCATCCATTTTCTTACATAGCTCAAGATTTAGACAACTTTTTAAAACAAGTATCTAAAACCAGTTACAGTACTTCAGCACATAACCATAAAAGACCATAAACAAGACTAAAGTTTTCCCTTCTCATTATGTATATTCCCATGGATTATGTTGTATAAATTGTTATACTAGCCAATTATGTGGACCTTTCATCATTCTAGAAAATGTAAGAGTTTGCAGAGCTGAAAAATATCAGTGCTGCAAAAAAAGAATGATGCTGATTGTTGAGGCAACAGTTGGAGAGACTGGCTCTATAGAGCAAAGAAATGACAGAGCACATCAGAATCAGCAATGTCACCAAATTGGGAGGCTGCTGTCTTTGTAACCACTCCAAGACAATTAAGTAAAGACAAGGAAGGAGAGAGAATAAAGAGAAATTGAAGAAAAGGAAAGAAGGCCATGAATTGCCATTTTTGAAAATGAGGTATTTTTGGGAGCTGATGGGGGGATCTAAAACTGACTAAAATGCTTTGGGAAGCTGTTTCTACATTGGAAAACTTCAGCAGACTGTTAGCACCAAGCAGCATCACTCAGTTCATGGATGAGGACTCTGAGACAAAGGAGGCTGAACTACAACCTGAGTGCAGAAAATGATGAAGTTAGCCAAGTCCTACCTTTCCTACAAACAATTCCTACCCACTAACAGTTTCTTCCTTCATACATGCAGAGTTTTGTACATTCCCTCCCAAGGTACACAGCTGTGGTCCTTGGCACAAAATAGTACATCTTGTCTGGATAAATTCTAGTGGATGCATTAAAACACAGAAATTCTTTGGCAGACTTAGTCCTGTGTTGGATTTTCACAAAATCATCATTAAACTGAAAGTATTGAGCACCTGATAGCTTCTGCAAACTCCTCTAAAGACATGTTTATCCTGCCTTTGAACAACTGACTGCAAGGGACTGGTCATTGCAGCTTCATGGCCCAGAAAACAAGATGCATGAACACACAGAAAGGTGGAGCAGGACAGTTTGACTCTGGGAGTCTTTTCTGTTAACAGGATGAGCCCTTGGTTCAGACTGTGTTTGCTCAAGCTTCCAGACACATCACATTCCCATCAAACATGTTCATATGACTAGTGGGAGCTGTACCAGAATGTGTTCCATGCAGCCATTAGTCTAATTTGCCAAGGCATTCTCACACTACTAACCTGGCATGCATCTTTCTAGTTACCATGTAATTGTTTACATTTTGTCAGTAGTTACACAGTACCAAACGTGCCAAGACCATTCAAATGTTTTTGACCATTTCTCTAGCTCAGTTCCAACCATGAAAAGCAACTCAGCCAATTCCAACTATAAAAGAACTGCTTCATCTGGCCGTTCATCCTTTGTAGTGACAACTACAAATAAGTTGTTTTAGAGTAGGAATGTTATGACCACTGAATAAAAAACTCAATTGCCAGGTAGCTTTCCCAGGTAGCTTTTAGCCACTATGCCATTTCCTCTGAGCTGTGAGCCCTTTAACCCCTGCATGTGCATTGAGAGCTGTGTGTTCAAGGAACATTTAGTTCCTCTTTTCACTGTAGGACTGTCACTTTTAAGATGTGAGAAATGTGGTTGTTTTTCTAAATAAAGGAAGTGTGAGTAATTCTGTGAAGCCACGAAGACCAAACTCTGCATACACATTTGTTCCAACACCTCACATCATTTTATGTTTTGAAGTTATGATGTCCAAAATAACATTACTAAAATTACAGTGCTTTTATGCTATCAAGTCCATCTAGGAGAGTTATTTTCCTGACAAGGAGGATAAAATTTCCCAAATCAGAATGCTGTACTTGCAAGTTTTCTTAGTGTGCCTCCATCTGTCTACTTGATGATTTGCTGCTAAGCATTGCTACTGTATACAAGGCACTCAGCAATATTGCTCCCATGTTGGAGAGCCACTTAGACACCACCTGACTTCGAGAACAGTTTGGACTTGCTGGGATACCCATTTTTGCATTTAGATTTGTCTCTCCCACTGGATCATAACTGGAGGATGCTGTAGGATGCCACATACCTAAATGTGTGCCTGGAACATGTAACTGCAGGCTTTGATAGAAGCAGACAGACTAGCCTGCTCTCTGATGGAACTTTCCTCTCAGGTACAGCTGCACTGCTGTGCAGCTGAGGAAAAAGCCACTTTGAAGTCACTCCTGCATTAAATATTTGCATGGCCATTAGGACAGCAGGAAACCTCATGCTCCTGGGCTGCTGCCAGCTATCATTCAGGTCCTATCTGCTTCAGTCAGGTCCAGAAGATTGAAGCACAGGCTCGATGAGAAATTGAGCACAGTAACCTTGAGGAAGCAACTAAGGACAATCTGTATATGGCCAAACCTCTGGCCACTCATCTGAGCCTTGGAAAGCAATAAGGTACCACACCACACACCTCAGAAAGCCAACAGGTATGTGGGACACCCAGGATCAATCAGCAGGAGAAGATAACCAGCTCACCACTGGTACACAGACACATGTAGGTGCTGAACCTGTCAGGCCCTGGGACAGTCTGGCAGTATCAATTTCAGAAGCAGACATGGGTGCTAGTACACCCATATGTACTCACCTCCTGAAGAACACCTTGCTGGAAGGCTTAAAGGGCTCTCAGGATAGAAAAACTAACCTTCAAGTCTCACTGAATCACGTACAGCCTATAAACAGACTCACTCCTACTTCCATATCACGTCTAAGGGCAGTCATACTTTTGAGGCTGCAATCCCTTATGACAAAAAAGGGAATACTGTCAGTGCTTTTTTGATGTTCAGAAACTCTGGATCTTACCACCTTTAGACCAAAACAGTCAAATATGGTGACATTTCAGGCATGAGCAGCTTTTTTATTTATGATTTGAGCATATGTTCTTAGGTGGGTGAAAGAAAAAAAATCAGGCCAATTAATTAATTTCCTGAATGCTTCTTAGTACAGCTCAGGAAAATGAAGTTCTAATTTGAATGAGGTGTCAGGGAGACTAAAAGCCCTGTTAATACAAATACATAAGTCACTAATGTAAATTAAATTTATTCTAACCCAAGTCTGGGCATTTAAGTCTATGATAAAACTTTTACTGACAAATATGGAAGCAGACTGAGACCTCACAGAAACTTCTTTTAAAGAACTTCTAAACTTTCACCTCACCTCTTTAAAGCATTTTTGCAAGCACATGCACCTCAAAGGTTTTATATAGCTGGTAAGCTAAAACACATGAGGAAGAAATAACTTGTTATAAGCTACAGAAGAAATCTGTATCCAAGCTAAAAATTGGACTCTGTAGTGATATCCTGTTCTTGTCACTGAGCTTTCAAGACCACAGGGCAGAAATGATACTGTCCATGAGTTAAAGCTGTTTCCTTTCTTCCCTTCTTTATGAAGAAAAGTGGCCATGATGACACTTGTAGCTCTACATTTTCCTTTACTACAAAATGGAAGATAATCCTTATTTTAAATTATCCATTCCAGTTGAGTTAGGCTGAGTTTTAAGTGTTTAATGCACTTTAAGTAGAGGCCATAGGAACTGTAAAAAGCCTAGCTTGTTTAATCAGATCCTTTCAGCTGTAATGTTCAAATACTAACAAGAAAAAAAAAAATCTATAGACACAGGAGAAGCAAGAGAAAACGCTACAAGTTTCTTTACTATTTTGTACTACAGAAATCAGAAAGATGAATTCTTCTCCTTGAAATGCTTAATATTCTCCAAAGCATGTATAACTACATAGGTGATTTTCAGCATGTGACTTCTGATAAATATCAGTTCTTTGGAAAAATGATCAAACTGTGTATAAAATCATAATAATAATAATTTTTTTTAAAAAAAGAAAAAAAAAAAAACCCAGAACAGCAGAAATTAGACAGTGAAAAAATGGCACTGAGGCAGATTTCAGGAAATATATTTTCTTTTTCTCTTCCAGTGTTACATTCCAAGATATTTTTAAATCACAGATATTAAAAACAGATTCTCATACAATTCTTAATAAGTTACAGTAGCCACCAGAGTAAGTGGTTCCTAACATGTGGCAAAAAATATAATACTACTAACTCAAGCCATGTCATGCTGGTATTTTACCAGCATTCCTCATGCTATTGTTACAATTCCACTAATTTCATGGCATTTAATTTTTTCTGAACATAAGAACAGATTATCTCCCTTTCTGATATTAACAGGGAGCAGCATGATCACAATAACCATGGAACATTTCATCCCACTGTCTCAAGATACTTTGACCCTTACCTCTAATTTTGGAGATGGAGAAATTTCAACTCAGAGTAATGAGATGGCTCTCTGGAATCAGCCAACAGTAAAGTCACTGTAGGGCCTAGAATGGAATGAACAAAAAATGTATAAAATGTATTATTCCTCTGTGATACACTCATAATTATTTTGTGAAACTTAAATGTTTATACAAAACATGTTGAAATAAATTACATTAACAAAACCTACAGCAACTTACATCCAATATTTAATATTTTAAAACTCTTTAAGAATGAATTTTAAATTAATTAACTAGAATATTGAAATTAAAGCCTTTAAGAGAGATTTGAACTACTCCTTGAATGGCAACAGAAGATCAAGTTCTAAAAGATCTTGAAAAGATTGCTGTAAAGCTAAATCAATGCTTTTATCAGGACTCATCCCTGGTTATGTATTACCAAACAAAGCAGAGCTACATATAAAAGTTTAAAACCAGAAGTCCTGTAATTAACACAGGAATATTTCAGAAGCTGCCACAAACTCCATGTTTGTGCTGTTTACAAAACTGGATGGATTTTCTGTTCAAAGTGGCAAATCACACATTTACCCAAAAATTCAGTTTGGGATGACCAAGCATGATTATAAAACTGGATGGGAAAGATGGGGACAGGTAAAAGACATGAAATCTGGAAAAGGTGGATAATAACTACACATGACCAACAGTAGGGAAAGGCTCATTCCAGGACACACAGGGTTTGTTATCTGTCTCCTGCATAAAATACAATACAGCAGTGGCTAACAAAGAATTGCTGACTTACCTGATGGAAATGCTGTGGGCAACTTTGACATTTTGGAAATACCTTCTTATTTTACAACAATTATTAGTGTGCTTCAGATGAAAATTTTCTTTTTCTTAAGCATAGCAGGAGCTCCTGAAGAACATGACATGTACCTGGAACGAAAGTTGTCAGTTTTATTTATATGAAAGATATTTTTTAATTGAAGTGTGTCACGGTGTGACTTGGGTTTTGCCAATTCAAATAAATTTAATTTCTTTTAGAGATAGGATTTAGGAGTAGAGACAAGGCAGGCTCAAAACTTAAAAAGGTACAAGAAGAAATTTATTAATAACACAAAAAAAATAATTCAGAATAAGATTCTTAGATTGTTCCCTCTCCCTTCATTCCACATTTCTAACCAACAACATACAGAGAACACTTCAGTCAGTTATCCACCCAAGTAATCATTTCAGTTCACTTAAGAGAGAAAAGTCCCTTTTTTACTTATGGCTTAGGGGGTGTCTTCACAATCTACATCCTCTCAGGAAAAATTGCAGATTATGACTCTCCTCTCATTCTTTCACAGTCCTTCCAGAGCTATGCTATGGGTTATGTTACACATTTGGGGTATTACTTTTAAAGGCAGGCTGCCGAAAAACAAAATTCTCTTAATCTCCTTCTCTATCAAATGTCTCTGCTCATATTCCAGTCCCAGAACAGAGAGAGCTCCATTTCCCCGAGGCAAAAAGTCTTCTACTCAAGTATCTAAATCTCCCCAAGTATATTCCACAGTTTAAAGGAATTTTAGTGTAGTTACAATCCCCTTAGCCCACAAAAAAGGTTTTCAGCTACTTATCAGTTTGCATCTTTTCAATCTCTTCCCACCAGGAACTTTATCTTCATTCTGCTGACCTCTGTAGTCTCCATGCTTTATTTCCTCTCATTCAGGGGAGCTCAAGAGATCGAGAATTTTATCCAGGCATTAAGAAGTTAAAATTGTATCCAGATTGTGAAGAAAACCACACAGGCAGCTGGAGGCCTCTTCTGCCATGGGGCCGGTGCCGGAGCCATGCGGAGCCGGGGGCCACCAGGCCAGGGCCATGGCCGCCCGGAGCCGTGCGGTCAGGGGTCCTGGAACCATGCGGCCTGGCCAGGCTGGGCCCCCACCCCACCAAACCAGGCCAGGGTGCCAGGCCGGGCTCCCCTGCCGAGCCCGGAGCCGGGCCAGGGCCGGTGCCCCAGCCAGAGCCATCTCACCTCCCGGCAGCCGGAAGCCGAAAGACGGCACAGTTAACCTGATCCACTGTGATTTGTGAAAGCGAAATAACTTTTCATTGGTTTCCCGAGCTGTCCATCACCAAACCAGCTCTCTGATTGGTCCCAGCAGCTCACAGGGGAAGCTCCCAGAGACAGGAGTGTCCCTCCCACTCCCCAGCCTCATGGAGCCTGCTCTGAGGTGAATCCACCCCTCCCCCCTAGCACGTGAAACCAACGCAAAGTGTTAGATTTAAAATCCAACATTTTATTAAAATTATTTTATATTTGCCAAACTTTACCACCGAAGTGACAAATACAATAACTTGACATTTCTTCTTCATATATTAGCAAGAAAATTTACAGAAATTAAACTAAGCCTAAGCTAAGGGTGCTTGTTGCTCTGCCAAAAACACTGATGTCCAAGGCCAGTGTGTTTCTTTTCTTGCAAGGATGTCAACAGTATATTTAGCATCAGGGTGGAAAAAGGGGAGGTTGGACTAAAAGACTCATATTACATATTGCAGGTCTCATATTCCCACTTTTGTGCTACTCCTGGATTTATGGCCTGGTCATTTCATGGTTTCATTTTGAAGAGTTTTGACAGAAAATTGCTTGTCTACCTAAAATTCAAAACCAGTTTTACTAAGATACACTAGATGCACAGACAAAGCCTTTCCCAGAAAATTATATTCTTTGTCCAAAAAGAAAGTGGTGGGTTACTTTTTGTTTGTTTTTGTCATGAAAAGCAGATGAAGCAGCAAATGACAGAAGAATTAATTGTATATACAATAAATGTGAAAATCTCTGCTGCATATATTCAGCCTAATTGAAGTACAGGGTTACTCTGTGTGAGATCAGGTGAGGCCTCAGGCACACACAGAGTTAAATATGTGGTGCTGTTGAGATACTAAAGGATGAGATATTGCTGCTGACCACAGAGAGCAAATTACAATTAAGTACATATCTTTCTGGGAAGTTTGCCAAGGAAAAAACAGGGAGAAGTGGCCATCACTGCTGCTTTGCTTAAGCTAGGGGAAAATGGAGATGTAGCTGCTCTAACTCTTAGCAAATGAGCAATTGCACTCAGAGAACAAAGCAAATCAGTGCTAATGAGACAAATCAGGAAACCAGCTCTGAGAATCAGTTCAAAGCACAAAAGTAAAAATGTGTCAGCTGTCTCTGTGTTATCAGCTTAGCACTGGAGCAACTGCACCACTGCTGGCTGTTGCTGTGTCGTGGTGTTTTTGCACAAAACCAGCTTCACAGACTTAAGACAGAAAAGCATAAACAAAAAGTACAGATGTGGCATTACAAGAGAAGAAGTGAGGGAGACTGAAGAAGCAAAAACAAAGTTTGAGCAGCACTTTTGATAACAGGGAAGAAGAACTGAAACCATGGAGATAGAGTGACAGCAGCAGAACACAATCAAGCATATTGATATAGAGCTGAATTTCCTCAGCAGGCAAAGGAGAAGGACAGGTAACAACTCTGGCCACAGTGACCATAATGTGTAAAGGATGAAAAGCATCCCAACATACTCCCCTTAATGAACTTGAGACTTATTCTACCAGGAGACCCAAACAGACAGAAAGAACACTGCTAATGGCAGGAAGATATCACATCCTACATTTCAGCTTTTTTTTTTTTTGTTTCCTCACAGAGAAACTGTCTGATTCAGCAAGAATTAGACTATTCTGACTTTTCAGTCAAGGTATCTTTAGAAATCTTCTACAGATCTTTGCTTGTAATACATGGTACTAATATATCTATACTTAAGATTCAGAGGAGTGACTGTCTCCTGCAGCCTGAGCATTATTAACACATTCCAGCCATATTCTAATTGTGAGGCATCTAGGCAGAGGGGGACCAATCTCTCATGTTCCATGGCAAGCAACTTGCCTCCTCAAATGCATCTCTGACTGGGTAGTTTTGCTCTGAGTCTGGTGTTAGCTCCGGTTCTCTCTGTCATCCCAGTTGTTAGAAGATTTCTTTTCTATAATTTCTCATTATCTTTCCAATGTGAAAAGTCATCATTAAACAACATAAGTTAGACCATGCTCTACAAGATTCTTGAGTAGATCTTTATGTCTGGATCAAATAGTCTCTACTTTTTTACTTTTTTTTTAATGTGGGAGAGAAATCCCTTTGGGTATGAAAAGAAAATACTGGGAGTTTCCTCTTTCATGATTTCCTGAGATCCTCAGTAAGCAAAGATCATTTCTATTACTATCTCTCACCATCTCTCAGCCTCTCACAAGGCTGGGCAATCCAAGCTGTACCCAACTATGACTAATCAAAAAAATTTCACAAGGAATAAAAATAAAACAGATGGAAAAGTCCAATTTGAAGCCTCAATTTCTATATAAATTCTGTTTTGTCATTTTTTGCCATGGCTAATGGGTCTTCTCTTGAGAGATTTCCCTTTCCAGTGTCACCAAAATTAGGAGCCAGCACTTCACAGGAGTCTCTGGTGCAAAGAAAGCAATGTCATAGGCATGCTACAGAACCAAACTCATTCATTAGTCCAAGGTCTCCTTTAAACTCAAATACTGCTTCATAATGAATAAAATTTTGGGACCTAAAATTTACTTAACAGCACAAACCAGTAATTCCATGTGGTTTCTATAAACTCTCAATCCAGGATCAGCATTCAAGGGCTTAATTACACAAAAGGCAACATCACCAACCTGTCACACTGGATGACCTATATTAACACTGAGTGTCAAATCACCTGCAAAAACAACACCGTGGTGAAAAAATAATCAGTCTTGACCTCAGTGCACATTTGTCTGCAAAATGTTATCAGAGAGTTCAGAACTTTGAAACATCTCATAAATAAAAAAGGTGTTAAAATAATTTGGAAGTACATGAGGAAGCATTTCACTGCTCTTTGGCAGCAACCTTTTCCATGAGTCCTTTCCCAGTCTGACCATGCACAAGGCTGTAGGACTGAAGCAGAAACTGATTAAAATATGCATGGGCACATGCACATATATTTCTAAGCACGTGCAAGAGAAAGAATGGACATAGGGAAGATTTTAAGAAAGTTTTTCTGCAGGGCAAGCTAAAGGAAATCAGGGACAACTGCTCTCAGTAAACTGATCTGAGATTAAGAAAAAAGGGAAATGGTTGCCTTTGATGAAGGAGTTTAGAATAGGTACAGCTGCATTGAGCAGGAACAGGAACTTTGTAATAAAAACACTCTGATGTGGCATTTACCCCAAAACACCAGTGAGTAAAAATAAATACACATCCACGGAGCTTAGGCTATTCTGGTGCTGTTTTAATCACTTGAGAGCATCACAATACCTGGAACGCACTGGAAGGTAAGTTTCTAGTGATTATTTAGTGTTGCTGAAACCAGTTACTGGACATTTGTGTTTTTGAAGTAGTTGCATATAATGTGCATCGATTACAGCATCTGTGAGCACAAAGTTCTGCAGTGGTAACTGGTCAGTTAAGGAAATTTAGTGCCCAGAGCCAGGATCTATATCACACACATTCCTGGCTGGGTTCATCTCTTTTTTTTTAGAGAGGTTGTTTGCATGGATTGCTACTGTCCTGAAGTCCCACAAATTGAAGTCCTCTTGTTCTCACTCATTTGGGCTACTTTTTTCCAGTCCAGTACAGCTGTCAGTCAGGGTGGGATCTCTTTGAGAACAACAAATGAGCCAGATGCATAGTTCAACGGCCAGACACTTCAAGTCATAACAAGCTAGTGAAGCGAGCTAATTTTGCTTGCAAAAGAATTAGCCTTTATTAGCCACTAATACCACTTTTTGCCCTGCATAGCCCTTTAACCAGCTGCAGCTCCATTGACATCACATTTTGGAAAGATTGCTAGTGGCACATCTGGTTACAGAAAGCTTAGAGGGCTTCCTAGAGCAGCTACCACTTATTAGGACATGAATGAGCTTAGACTATCTGATGAAGAATGAGCTTAAGTTACCACACTGTAGGCATTCATATGGGGTAAATCTTGTCATTCAGACCACAAATTCTACAAGGCATTTTTGCCTGTGTCTAATTTTTATCATATGTTTATCACATGTGCATCTAAGTAGCATAGTTCAAATTCATATTAGTAACTTATGAGGTAAAAACCGATGGAGAACATGTAGAGAATTACATCTATACATATATTTATATATGCACTTATGATATTTAATCCTGGGTTTAGAGACAGTGATGAAATTGTCATTACTTTGTATTTTTCTACCTTCTCTGCTAATGCAGAATTGAGGAAAGTCAATAGCCTAGCTGCACTCATAGACTCACTTCAGACATATTCTGCTTTAATCACTAGGACTTACAAACCTAAACCAGGCTAAATCAGACGTGATTACTTTTTTCCCTATGGAAGTGTGTAGTGCTACCTTACAACTTTGTGATACTTTGTGATGTGTGTAGATTAAAAAATCACAAATTAACCTGCTGATCTAGAGACAAAAGATCAAATCTATTTTAATCATCTCCCTACACAGCAAAACAGTAGAATCTCTTAAGGTTTGAACCAGCTAAGTACAGCAAACTCACTTGATTTCATTTCAAAGGGTTCAAAGTCTAAGTAAGGAGCAAAATTATATTTTATTCTGCATAATGTTTAAGGAAAGACGGTACAAGGAAACTACACAGGTTGCAATGATGAGAGGGAGAAGAGACAAAAATCTAAAAATAAAAAATAATAGTGTATTAAACAAACCACTTGTAAGTTTTCAGTAATTGTAGTCTAGCTTTGAAGAACAGGGAGAACAGCAAGTATTGTAGGTTCTCACTCAAGTTATTTAGGTGGGGAATCCAAACCAGTTGCATTTTTTAGCAAATATAACCATAAAGAAGACTCACAAAGGCAACTGATGTCTAAAAGTAGTAAAAAGGCCAACAAAGGAAAGACAGAGAGATAACTTTGAGTTGCCTACGTCAAAAAAATTAGGGTGTGGGCTCTTGTATACTGGGACTGTGCCTCAGACACTGGAAATAATGGTGCTGCTGTTTTCCCAAAGCACAGCATTACCTTGCCTCTCCTAGAGCAGCAAAAAGCCTCCCTACGGATGGACTGCAGTTTCAGCCTCACATAATGTCTAATATTTTTAAATTTTCTAATCTGCTAAATAATGAGTGGGTCCTGATGTGTTTCACCTGGATTATAACAGCAATAATGTACAAAAGCAATGACGTGTTCTCTCATAGCTGGATGCTCAACACCCTTCAATCCTAACCTGAGTGAAAAAAACCAATAAATTTGAATTATTCCCTTTAATGTAATTGATATTGTCTGTGGATCAGAAGAATGGTTAGCAACACTTCTAACACCAACTTCCCATCATTTAGAAAACTGTAAGGAAGGCCTTCCTGGGACCAAACTGGAAATTCTGATGAACATATTTCAGTATGGAGCAGCTGACATGTGCAATCAAACCATGATTTAGCATTCATGGGTAGGATGTATGATCACCAAAAGCACACCCAGGCAAAAAAGAGGAGCCAATCCAACCAGACTTCAGGCTGTGCCAACAGAAATAATAACTATATGCCCCTTGACACAGGATGAGGAAGTGCTCTCCCTCCTGTCACACGCCAGCTTGGCTTTGATTAGAAAACTGTGGGTATATATCTTATCCATGGTTACACCAAAGAGAATTTGTCTCTGCCTTCCCTCCTGATCACATTCTACACAATCTATCATAATGGATTCTCACCCTGGAAATTGTCAATGAGTGCAGATGCAATCACCCTCCTTTTGCAAGTAGGTTGGGTAAGTTTTCCTATGCAGTATTTGAACATTTCTTTTGTATAAAAAAGGAAAGAATCCAGCAGAAAAAATCCTCTCCCATCTTAGCAACACCAATTCTCCTCATCAGTGCCACAAGCAATATCTACCTTTGCTTTTTACTTCACCTATGACTTCAGAAATATCTCATGAACGCAGGGCTGGGCTTCTAAATACCACCCAAAGTAAAGCTGAAATACAACACAAAAGCTCACCTGGCAGCTCTGCTGCTCCCAGAACTGGTGCCACCCAGAGAAGGCAAGAAGGTGAAGAAAAAAAGTCGTGCAGGAAAAGCTTCAAGAAAATACCTGGCTTGCCAGTTCCCCTTGCAAACAGAAAAAAACAGCTATCAAAGGTGAAGCCTCCTTTGTACAATACACTGCAATAAATTAAACACTTTAGAAAGGATATATGCTGCAGAGTAGCAGGAACTGTGAACAGTGTGAACACTGTGAACTGGTTGAGATCACTGGTGAAAAAGGAAAACAATCTTCTAGGAAAAGCAAAACAGCAAATAACAAAATGGTTAAAGCAAAAGTGAAGAGAAATAACGCTTCCTATGGATGCAACACACAACTGAGGGGAGCAGCAGAGATACCACATCCACATCCACTTACCACATCCACAGAGAATTCTGATCCTGAGAACAAATTTGCCATGTACCACAGACACAGTAAGTGTCATCTGTACCATGTGATGCTGCCAGAGATACTGATGGTCTCAGCAAGTTTCTGGATTTGATGTATCAGGAATTGAGCTGCCATTGACCCACATGGAAAGGACAAACCTGAAAGGAGGGATTAGGATTGGCACAGGCAACTTGGGTTGAATTTGTACAATGCTAAAAATCAGGCTGACATTTTTGTTTATGTTTCCCCCCTGCCCACCCTCCTGAGCTCTCGTTGTTAAAGAGTGAAGAACAATGTCAGATCTCACACAGAGTCAGCACGACATGACACAGGAAGTCTGTGCAAAAGAGATTTTATGGATATATGATTTCAAATGAGATCAAAACTTCCCCACGACTGCAGCCCTTCTGCTTCCAAGGCTTTCCCAATTCTAGGGGTTATTGACATTTATGCCTTCTTTTCCTAAATAACTAGGAAATTGAAGTGTTCTGGATCTGTCATAAACAGACAATCTAGTCTAACATGGGACATTGCTTTGTTGGATACCCAGGCAGTCTGGAATCAGAGCAACCCTGCACTGAAGCTGGAGCAACAAGAGGGACTGTGAGTTCCTGTTATCTCCTATGCAGTCAGCTCCTGGCCACAGAAAACATGCAGTTGTGCATTAATTGGGGATTTAATTTGGAGAGATTTTAACTACACGAAATCTCTGTAGAGAGGGATCTTCCCTGGCACCTCCTGCAGGAAATGAGTGTTTGGAGTTGTATGTCTCAGGTCATATTAGGGCTATCAGTTGCAAGGATATTTATGGGACTTATCAGATTGTAAAACACTGAAGTGTGGTGACTATACCACAAGGATAGTGGCGAGTCATCTGTGGCTTGCCAGACAGAAACTTGGAGTCAGGGGAGCAGAGGCTGTTGTCCAGGGAGCCCCTTGCCCATCTCCTGCCCATTGAACACTCTGCCACAGCAGAGCTGGGCTGCAGCACTGCTGCCCCTTCCCTTTCAGGGAGGCACACCGGTCTGAAGCTGTTTATCCCCTTCACTGGCCATTAGCTCGGTGCTTATGCGTCGCAGGCTCTTTCATAAATTGTTCACTAAAGGGGTTTTGGCAATGGTGTCATATTACAAGACTTCTTTTTATATCCCCTGTTGCCTTTTTCAGGCCTATCCACCCATTCCTTACAACTATTAATAAAGTATCCCTTCCTCCAGCTGTCAGACCAGGCTTTACAGTCTGTTTTTAAGCTATTGTTGCACTTCTAACAATTAAGACTTCACAGCTTATGCTGCTTTCTCCCCCTCCCACTCCTTAATCCAAAGTGCATTTTTAAAGGAGCTATATCAGCTGACATCTTGTCCTAAAAATAGGCAATCAAAAAGCTAGAACCTAATGAAATGCTTCCAGGACTTTTTTTTTTTGAGTTCAACTCAAGTATTTCTCGTAAATGCAGTTACTTCAGCAACACAAACTGTACTTCTCTGTATTAGCAGGAAAGAATTTGAGGGGAAAGTTGATTCTAAGCCAAGTATCCTGACAGCACTAGTGCTCATGCTGTCCTTGTAGGAGGAATGTCCTCTTGCTGCTACTGCACTGGGTACATTCACCCACACAATGGATAGATAAATGGAATACATATGTTATTTATGCTTTATAATATACATACACTGTAGCTGTTACACCTATGCCTATGTTACACATGGTACAGTCAGCACTGATCTCACCACTGTTTTACCAGAAGACCACACCTAAATCTTCAATAAAGCTCTAGGGCAATTAGAAGGTTAGGGAAGAGAAATGGAGAGACAGGGTGATGTCACTGCTCAGCTTTACTTCCTTCAGCCTGGACCACGGCCAGGCACACATTCCAGTTTCCAGGACAGCAGTGCCCAAATCTTCTCACCTCAATTCAGAAAACCAAAGATCAGACACTGAGACCATGAAAAGTGAACAAGGATTTTGATCACACCCATTTTTTCTTCTTTTTTCTTTCCATGTCGTGTTGACAAACCACACAAACAACTGAGTTTCCCTACTCCAAAACTTCTCTGGTTTGGACCCTTAAAATGTGGAGGTGCTCATACAAACAATCTTTGAATATCTTGGCCTGTATCCCAGTAGGGAGTGAACCTAATCACGTACACAACAACCTTCAAACCGCACAAGTATGAAGCACTAGAACAATAAAACTGCAAAAGGCATATGGAAATAAAAACCAGTATGACACAGCAACTAAGATCGTGCCGCTTTCACTTATCCGTTTAAACTGTAATTGATCCTACTTGGTTTGCCAGTCCCTGCCATGAACCAAAAGTCCATTAGTTTTCTCTCCCTTGAAAAGCAGCCCAAAGCACAGTTTTTATACCATCAAGTTTAAACTGCGCAGTAAGAGCAACATCCCACATTATGATTTACCTGTGCTGTTTCCTTTTCCTTACTGAATACCTGAAGTGAATGAATCCCAGATTTCTCTTATTCACTGCTGACTTTTCTTTTTCCTGTTGTCTCAGCCTTTCAGAAGAGTGGTTACCTCTGCAGTTCTGGTATCATTTTTATTTAATGAGAAGATAAAGCTGTACAAAAGGTATATACTTGATTAGTACTATTCTTTTGTCTAAGCATGCTCGTTCACAGAATCAAAATGCATGGCCAGAAGTAACAGGAAGCATCAGTTCTTGAACAATAAAACCACTGAAATAAAAAGTTTTACAAGCCAGCTCTGGTGCACAGACCACAATGTAAAAACTGCTAGATTAAACTATTTTCATTGTCTAGGACAGAAAGAGGATGAGACAAAGAAAGAATAAAATTAATCCTTGTACAACCTTATCATAATTAGAGCTGAAAAAATTGTGGAAGTTTAATCCTATAAAAATATATTTTTATTCAACTTTTTTTTTCCTAACTTGGGATGATTAAACAAATATCAGCTGTTTTGGGAGTTTTGGGGTTTTTTAAAAGAACTTTCGATAAGAAATCAAACTTCAGAGCTATTTTGGGAAGACATTCCAATTTTTAGTATTCATGAATTGAAAAACATTGTTTCAATTTGCTGGGCTCTTCCCCTACTGTATTTTTCATGAGACCCACAGGAGTAACTGCGTCCTTCATCCTCTTCTATGGGACAATGACTGCCATAATGTACCAAGTTCTTCAAAGAAAACTATGATTCTGATTCTTAGTGGCAAATACCAGTTGGCAAGCAAGCTGAGACCAGCAGAGACTGGGAGCAATAGGCATGCAAAATATAAATTCACTAAAGAAATGCACAATTTACTCAAAACTAAATAGTCTTATAATGGAAGGCTTCGTTTTCTTTTCTAAAAGAAAAATAAAAGAGCACAATGTTTTAAAAATTAATTTATTTCCATAACATGTTAGTTTTTCAGAAGTTGTTTTAGGATGTCATCCTGGTGGCAAGGTCCTGCTCTGTCCAGATCTGTCTCTTTTAATCCCTGGTATTTTATATTCCCTAAAAGATAATTCTGTTGTCAAAATCATCCTTGAATACCATGCAAAAAGCAGGTTACAACAGCAGAACTGGCAAAGAAGCTATAGCAATATTTTCTTGAAGTCTATTAAAGAAATTCTCTGTGTTAGGGTTAGTATATAAAGCTTAGGCTTCTGAACATTTAGGTATCACAATGCAATTGTAATTTAGGGAGGCAGGCCAGTTTGCTAATTAAAATATATAGAACTGGGCAAAGCATCCCCTAACTGCTTTTCCAAGCTCTGTCACTGACCTACTGAAGTAATTTTAACTATATTTCAAAGGTCTGTTAGGATATCTATTTTATTCCAGAAGATGCACAAGATGTAACTCAAGTCTGTGTGATACCAAGGAAATCCAGTCAGAAATGGACTAGAAAAAATGGAAACAAATATAAAAAATACATATTTGATGCTGTTCTATAACCCTGTTTGATTAAATAACATGCCCTTCCCTTTGCAGTTGAATTGGGTGATTCTTGCTTCACACTGTAGGAGTTTTATCACATTGGAATTGGTCTTCCCAGCATGATTTAACATTATTTTATTTTTAAAGCAATTTTTTTTTAATAGGAAGATAAAACAATCTCATGAGAGAAACTTTCAAAAAAAATATTTCTGTTGGGTTTTCACAGGTATTTTCTTCATCCAGACCAGATTGCTGCACGCTCCCACATAACACAGGAAACAGTTTACACTCTTGAAATGCCCACAGCTGTTTCAGACAACCTGGAGGCCTGTCAAGGCTCAGGACCACTGTATTTTATAGTCAGAAGAAAATGCAGCTTGAAGTTGGGCAGGAAACAAGTGTCACGAGCCCAAACCACAGATTGCACGCCTGCCCTCACCATCCAGCTCAGCCAGGGCTGAAATCTGGGAGACACCATTTGGGAGAGCCCACAGTGGCACTTCCAAAGCACAAGCTGTGTTGTCCATGGGCAAAAGGAAGGCAGCATCTCTGAGTGCCAGGATACAAAAGGAGCCTGTATGCATGAGAGCTCTTATCACTGGCAGCCTCTAGGACTCACAAAGTCAGAGCAATGAAGCCCAAAATACATATATATGCAAAACAAGGCACAAACTTTCCACCCTGATGAAAGCACAAAGAGGAAAATCTTTCCGACAGATTCACAGCTGGTTTCAATCTACAGCCTAAGCATATCTAATGGGTTGCTTTTATCAGGGAAGCTCTCATAGGGCTCTGGCTGCTACCGAGGGCAGTTTGCCACCGTGCAGACCCCTCAACAAAAGTCTGAGAGGACACCCTGTACTCCCTACACGAACTGAGGCATGGGGTAATAGACACCATCTGCTCCAAATTCTGGCCCCACTTGCACCTTTATTCATCCATTCCAGCTCCTAAGATCTTACTCCAGCTAATGTAGCTGCCTGTGTGACAGTATCAGAAACACGCAAAATATTCCTCTCAGAAATCTTACTTCTTGTAATGCTCTCAGCAGTAAGTTAAAGGATTCTACCCATGTGAACACGAAGTAACACCTGCTCTCAAACTCTCCTGGGTGAAACTCTGGCTTCTTTAGAGACAGAAGAATTTGCTGTTAAGAGAGGCTTAAGAGAAGCTACTACATTCAGTGAAAGCAAGACCTTTACCTTCTACAAACTACTAAAAGAGCTCAAAACACCACATCCATTTATGAAAATTTGTATGCTAGGGACTTGAAGAGAAGTTATTGTGGGCTTGTCGTGTTGTAAGTAAAAAGTACTTCAAATATATATTACTTTATTTTTCCCCCTCTGGTTTACAGATTTGTCCTGGGACAATAGAAGTTTACAGAGAAGGGGGAGATGTCTGTGATTAAGGCGGCTTTCAGCTCTTTTTCCTACAGATACCCTGTGGATATTGCTGTATTCTCCAGAATCCAAGCTCCCACTTAAAAAACAATGAAGTTTCTAGCCCATCTGGGTTTGCGGAAGCAGAATGTAAACAGATGTACTGTTGTCTTATTTTAGAAGCTATAGCAAGCCAGACTGAAACAATAGCACTAAGAAATGTCAACTGCTCCCATTCATCTCAGTGGGGTGGGGTGTTAACTTTGAAGCCTAATTGTGACCACTTTAAAGTCAGCCTTTTAACCATTTCACTGCTATTACTACACCAGAAACTCCAAAGTAATGAACTTACCCAGCCTCCGTATTTGTATGCATTACTCCTGAGACCTTCCATTCACTTGAAAAGAGCACTGCATTACAATCGAGCTAGTTTGAATATTCTTTTACTTAAGAAGTTAGCTGAATTGTTTGCTACTGTCTTTCAAAATTAGGGTAAAAAGAAAGTCAAGGGTGAAAGGTTAACTTCATTGTTGTTGCTCTCAAAAGTGCAACACGTGGGATTTCATGCTTTTTGCTTTGATCAGGGTGCCCGGATGGCAGTTCATTTCAATAAACAGCTACATACAAAACTAAAAATAATGACTAAACAAATAACACTGCACCATCGATCAGGAGTAAAAGAACAAAAAAGACACCTTAATGATGTGGTAACATATACCTGCAAGAATAAGAAAAGGGGAAAGAGGGAAAGGGTCCTAATTTTCAGGAAGTTATAGTTGCCATTACCTTAAATCCAAGATGCACTATATTCTTGCAAGAATAAAAAAAGAGGAAAAAGGAAAAGGGTCTTCACTTTCAGGAAGTTATAGCTGCCATCACCTTAAATCCAAGATGCATTGAGCCTAGTTCTGAGTATACAGAGAAGCTGCCCCTCTAAAGCTGTTTTACATCCAATTTCCAAGAAGCTGTAGCACTCTTCATCAGTGGTCACTCTGCAGCCTGCAAATTTTCCTCTAGGACCAGCAGCTGAAGACTAGTAGCTCTATACACACATTTTTGTAAACATTACTTCAGATGCTATGAGAGCTCATGCTGAAAACAATTAGGGAGAACTGCTCTACTCTGGCTCGTGTTTCTGAGCATCGAGAATCGCCCTGGAGTCACAGGAGTCCTGGTGCTGCAGGGCATGACAGAGATGCCTGGCCTTGGTGGGGCTGTTTGCCACACACCTGCTGTGTCTGCCCAACCAGCCCTCCTGCCCACCTCCACTGCAGGACACCTCTGCATGCCTGCCCATTGGGTCTGCCACAGGTGGCACAGGATGGCTGCAGAGCCACACATGCACTGCATTAATAATTCTACAGCTACATCTACACTGACAGTCCTTTTCACCTGCCCTTTTCTTCCTAATATAACAGATACTAACCTGAGAAGTCAACACTACCATCACCACTGCACTATTCTGGTAATCACTAGTACATCCATGCTGGGTGCCCTAACTAGGTAATCCTGACATGCCTCAAGATACCTTCATTGCAGCTACAGCCACCAGCTCAGGGGAAGGGAAACAGCAAGGGCAGTACCTCAGCTACATGAAAAGGGAATAGCATCAACCCAGCAAAAGACCTTGAACAAGCAGCTGGGACAGAGTAACCTCTCTAGGTCATGGAGCAGCAACTGGAAGAAAGTAAAGTGGAAGGATCTGCACAAGCCATACTATATTTATAGAAAGATAACTACTTGAGCACGCATTCTCACTCCTGAATAAAACTGTCTTTACTTGGGAAGGTCTTGAATTGATATGAGTGACTACATGTGGTAAAGGAATAAGGTTATCTTGGTAGAAGGGGGAAAATTTTCCTGCCTACACAATGCCTAGGTGTTTGTGCAAACAAAGGCCTAATTCATCCAGGGCAGGTTCTTTTGCCTGCTACAACAGACAATACCCTGACATTGTTATTAGTAAGTTATGAATGCACAATCCTTCCGTGTGTAAAGTCCACTGTTAGTTGGATGTTAGGGTGTTTGAAATTTGCCCTGACTGCTAAAATCACCAGGTACACACCTCTCTGTTGTCAAACATCAGTGTTTCCTAAATTTTGATCTTTAAACTGCAACATAGGATTTGTAAAATGCTCTTGACATAAAGCTGAAAATAAACCTCTGCTTTCACTTAAAAGCCTGTGAGCACTGACTTCACACACAAAAGGCCTGCTATGGAAAGACAGACAGACACCTTCATTTTCTATTAACTTCAATCAGCTGCAGCGAGGTGATCGGTCCTCTGCAGAAGGTGCTGAATAAGATCATATATAAATTCACAGAAGTGTTTGAGTGCTGTTGAACATGTTTTCTGCAGATGCTTAGAGGTGCAGAACAAAGGCAGCTGAAAAGAGACTTGGTAAGTTTACAATTTTACTTTATCACTGTATTAAATTCCCATTCAACATCCATAAGGCACCATACACTTGTTATAGAAAAAAATAAACAGCCTCATAAAAACTAGACTTGCCAGTCTTTGCTCTGCCATGCACCCCTCTTCTTTTCAACTACTAGCAAGTAAAACAGCCCCCTGACAGCTGGATGTGTAGAAGTCTGTGCTGGCAGTGTCCTGGTCCGGAGCAGCACTGCAGGCTGGAATGCTGACGCTGGCAGGGCTGCCGCTGCGTTTACTTAACACTCATTTCTCTCAGTCTGCTTCAGAGCAGAAATGCAGGCAATGAAAACCTATTGAAGCTTTGAGAACCTCGGCTGTAGCGGGTTAGCAGAGCAGGGTTTGTGCAGGTACATGAAAGAGGCATTCAGCAGACACTCCCATTCAAGGGAGGCAGAAAGAGAGCCCCCAGCTGTCTCTGGTTACCTTTTATTGGCATGAAAAGAAGCGGGCAGGAGGGGCAAGGTTTGAGGACAAATGAAAAACAAGCTTTCTAAGATTCACTGTTCAACCTCAAAACAAAAGCTCAACGAATTTAAGCTACAGGATCTTAGTTCCATTTCTTTCAGTTTGGTAATTTATTACACAGAAGAGAATTAAAAACCTGCTTTAAATAGTGGATTAAACATTACCCTGAAACAGAACTGGAGAGAAAAAAATATACATTATGAATTCAGCTGGTTTCTTGGGCAAAAACTAGACATTATGAATTCAGCTGGTTTCCTAGACAAATAAAGAGCAAATTGGCAAACACATGAGAAAGTGTACCATGTTAGTGGGTATCCAAGGCTCCTTGGTTAAAAACATTTACATCATGATGAAAGCTGGACAAAACAGCTGTCACAGAAGCATTAAGTAGAGGGTATAATCTGTAAACACTAGCCACCCAAATTAAACCAAGATCTGTTGAGATGGAGGAGAAATGCCTCATTTTAGCAGGCAGGCCCAATGGCTGCAGACAGCCCAGGGCAACACAAGGGTGTGGGGGCATGGCAGGAGCATCACTGCCTGAGCCACAGGCACTGGGGTGGAGGAATGCTGGCCAGCAAACACCCCCACCCCTCAACAGGGACACACAGCCTGCAAAGCCCTGCACTGTCCCAGCCTTGCTGCAAGCCTCAACAAAACCCAGTTTTGTGTCTTGCATGACATGGCAGACTCTTCCCCAGGCGTGGTGGATGCCCAGATTTCTTCTGGGTTTACCCTATGGGGCACCTTAGGAAGAAGACGGAAGGGCCAAAGGTTCTTCACAGAAGGTTCCCCTTTGCACCCCCAGAGCCCCCCACGTGCAGTCTGTGCCACACACACAGCCTTGCTGCAGTAGGGCCAGGCAGGGACCCTGGCTCAGCTGCAGGAGCCCCTCCTGCAGGCCATAGCACACAGCAAAGCACAGCCAAGCTCAGCACCCTGCTCCTGGGGGTGAAGGGATAACTCTCAGTGCAGCATCCAAACCCTCCCCATTACATGGGGACAGCACTGAGTTCCTCCTTCACAGGACAGGTAAGGTCTGCAGGCAGAGGAGGGGAACCATGGAAGTATAGATTTATTGACTAATAAATACATCCAACAATTAAATGCGCTATGTCAGTTGCAAAAAGACAAATAATAACCACAATACCTAATATTTACACACTTCTTTATACAAACCTATTGTTTTTCTGTAGAGGTGTACAAATATTACCTAATCAGTCACCTGAGGACACATGGTCAAAGCCTTGGCTTCTTGATGAACTGCAGAAGTCTTTTAAAGTGTGACCACATGCTCCAAAGTTTGTTGTCTTGAATCTAGGCAACACAAGTTTAGGTATACTTGTGTAAATACCTTGAGATAACTCAGAGTCCTTTATAAATTTAGGTGGCCTTCATGACATCCAAACATAGGTGGGTCTGTGAGACCTGAAAAAATTATATATACTAGGTTATAAACTTTAATAATTTTCCAAATACCAGTAATTTATATCTAGGTTATATGCTTTTGCTAATGTTTCAATTTTATGATGTGTCTCTTAGGTGTAAGCTACCCAGAAAATAAAGTATCTGGTTGAAGCAATTATCTGGATAGCATGCTAGCTATCACCTTGATACACAGTGAGACAGAAAAACAGGAAGGATTTATCTGGAATTCATTTGGCTGTACTGTAGAATTTTCTGCAAGGGAAAATACACAGGTGTTTATGTAATTCCTTAATTCTTTGAAGAGGTGAAATGTATAGTATAGAAAAAGTTCTTAGAAACACTTAAGAAGAAAAATATTTTGCTCATTACAGTAACTTCTTTTTTCTAGATCATTCTTTTTAGTCTTTTAACATATCTTGAAACAAACATGGACTGCCAAATATTTTAATCAGAGTACTTCTGATCTGTAATCTCTTTGATACAGATCCTGTCTTAATAAATCATTTCACAGCCTTGTAGAACCATTGGAAGCAAACTACAGCATTTGCACTTCTAATACAAAGTTACTTGGCATTCCTGTAGGTGAAATGAGAGTCTAGAAATAATGGTCAAAATTTAGTATTGATACCTGAATATTTAAAAATTTGTGCACAAAGACTTCATTCCTGTCATTTTTCAGGCCTGGAGCCATGCTATTGGAGCTGATCTTAAAACCTGACATTAAATATTATGAGAGAATATGATGAGGTGCATTCCTAGAGAAACCTGACTGAAGGCAACAGAAATTATCCCACCAACATGAATAGGATTTGGCCAAAGCCTGAGGCTCAGTGTTGTTAAATGCACACTGAGGAGGAGGAAAAGGTCAGAAGCAACAGCATTTTAATCTCTTAGGCTCAACATCCGGATATATTATTTTGTCTCAGATCTTTCACACACCAAATACATTTTGGACACTATATTAGAGATAAATAAATCAGCATTCATCTTATTGTGCTAAAAAGAACATTTATTGGCAACATCTTTTCATCTCTTCTCAGATTTTATATTGGTGGCAAATCTTGCAGCTGGGAGAGTCAATACTCCAGCAGACATTTGCTAAACATAATGCAGTTGTATTCTCTTTTTAAAACTGCACTCTTTCTAGTGATTTTCACTGCATTCATTCTCTATGTAACATTCTGCTTTACTAGTATCCCAATATGTCCCTAATCAAATTTTCATCCTGACTCCTCATTGCAGAGTCCTTTTAGCACCTAACTGGGCAAGTTACCCTTCCCTTTCTCTTTAAACTGTATCAGGGAGTTGTGTGTTAGTCCCTTGTAGAAAATGGACACTGCACCTGCACCTGAGCTCCCACCCACATAACCAACATTGGCAGAGTGTGAGGAGATTCTTCTGGTTCACATTTCTGTTCCTGTGCCAAGCGCTGTTCTGTCATGTGCTACTCAGCTCCTCCTGTTTTTCTCCTTGATCACACACTCTTCCCCTCTTCTCCTGAACCCTGCCACCTTCCAGAGCAGAAAAAGGAGCTGCTCACACTGGACATGCCCAGAGCTGCTCCAAGTCTGGCCCCACACTACCACAATATCCTTAGCACTAACTTGAAGTCCTACCCATTTCTGGGGGAAGCCTACTGCTTACATAACACATTGGCTCAGCAGAGAAGTAGCAGTCTTTGAAGGGATTTAGCTGTGTTCAAAATGAAATATTTTTCCCCATTTATACATATGAACAGCTGCACCCCTGTTTTAACATCCCTGCTGGCCAAGGCAGGAGAACAAACAGAAAGCTTTCCAGGAGCAGCCTTCAACACAAATAACAAAACTGACTTAAGAGGTTCAAAGCCACACAGGAAGACCCATCCTTTCCAAAAACTGGAATAATGAAAAAAACCCAATCCTGATGACAATATTTGCTAGTGAACAGATCCAGGCTCTGTGTGATCTGCAACATGTAGTAGTAAATGCAAGGAATTCCAGCATCTTATTTGCAGGAAACACCAACTGAAAAATTTAATACTAAATATGATTAGAAAATTCTAAAGAATTTGAAAGCTTTGCTTCAGATATCACCATCATTAATTACTGATTGCACAGGAAATTCACATGACAAGCTTCTTAGAAAGGTTTTATAATCTGATTCCAAATGAACTGTAAAAAAACATCGAGAAGAAGTTTGAAATAATGAAATAAAGCAAGTTATCATAAGTCACACTGATTTACATCAGTATTTACCCACCATGAGATGGTTGGTATTTAGGGAAGTTTTGTAAATATTTTACTGACTCACTTCTTCAGGGCATTTCTGTCAGAAAGAGCCCTTGAAAAGGAGAGAAGAGACATATTTTAGAGGAGCATGCAAAGGTACTTGCAAGAGAGAGGCACAGAAGTAGAGATGAATGAGCAATATTAATGAAAATTTAGATATCATCTGTTGTTTACCCAAAATTCCCTTTAGTTTAGAAACTAGGTTTATGAGAATGCATACTTTATGTCAAACCAGGCATAACCACCAAGCTCTCTCACTCTATCTTGACTCTTTCTGCTCTTTTCCTGTATTTCAATGCTAGGTTGTATATGAACAGAAAACTTTTACTATTTTTTTACAATTCTTGGGAGTAAATATGTCCCAGTTTGGGGAAATCCTTTTATCTGGACACAGTCACTCAGCACCACTACAACCCACTATAAATATACCACTTACACTTTAAGCTGCTGCCACTGCCTCACAAAGCAGACTGAAATTTTGTACACACCTTTGACTCCTGTGAAACAAATATAAGTTTCACAAAAAATTCCCTTCCTACACTGAGAGAGCCTATGAAATTCATGCTGCACAAAACCAGAACAAAACACTTCAGAAGAGGAAGCCACAGTTACACAGTTATTTGATGCTGCAGGGGAAAGAAGGCATAAGTTAACTTGTACAAAGCATTTGGAGTGAGCACCTTATTCTTATCACCTATCCCATGCAACAGACCTCATACAATTGATCTTTATTTGGACAAGTAACTTTGATGACCTCCAGGTCATTAAAGTGTTTTTCTCTTCTATCTGTCATTATAAAGACAGAGGATTACAAAGTTTTATGAAGTCCTTGGGAAGGGGTTTTCCTTACAAGCTTTTTTAAAAAACACAAAGCATTTCATCATTCAAAGAAGGTGCAGAATGAAGATTCATGAAGATTTTGTCTACTTTCCAAAGTTGTGGCTTTTTATTTTCTGCGAGGTAATACAAGCAAGATCAGTGTCTGGAAAAACACCTGAAAATACTGTGAATAGAATCACAAAATAACAGAATAACTGAGTTCAAAGGAACCCATCAGGATCATCAAATCCAATTCCTGGCCCTGCACAGGACACCCCAAGAATCCCACTATGTCTGAGAGTTTTGTCCAAAACCTTCTTGGGCTCTGCCAGGCTGGGTGCTGTGACCACTTCCCTGGGGAGCCTCTCCCAATGCCCAGCCACTCTCTGGGTGAATTTTTTTTCCTGGTATCCAACCTAAGCCTCCCCTGACACCATTTGTGCCATTTCCTTGAGTCCTGTCACTGTCACCACAGGTCACAGATCAGTGTCTGCCCCTGTTCTTTTCCTCTTGAGTAAGGTGTAACTGCAGTGAGGTGTCCCTCAGTCTCCTCCAGGCTGAACAGACCCAGTGCCCTCAGCCACTCCTCTTATGGCTTCCCCTCAAGGCCCTTCACCATCCTCTTGTCCCTCCTTTGGTCACTCCCTAATAGTTTAATGTCTTTTTTACACTGCAGCACCAGAGCTGCCCCCAGCACTGGAGGTGAGGCTGCCCCAGCTCAGAGCAGAGCAGGACAATCCCTCCCTTGCCCAGCTGGCCATGCTGTGCCTGATGCCCCCCAGGAGACTCCTGGCCCTCCTGGCTGCCAGGGCACTGCTGGCTCAAATTCAGGACCAAACATAAGGGAGGTAGCATGAAGGAAATCAGGAGATTGAGCTGCACTCAGGATTCTGCATCACTTTACAGACATTGCTGTGTTACTGCTAGCAACCAGAAATGGAGGTCTGTACGGTTTCTATTATATTGTTGTCCAAAACAACACTAGAAGATAAAAAGACACAGCTGTGAAGTACACTGGGATGGGGTTCAGAAAAATAGCTCCAGTCTCATATCTCAGCTGGGTCATGCTCACACAACAGGACTGAACAATTTGTAATTGAATCAACTGAACCCAACTTGTACAAACAAGACCTGATAAAGTTTAAGTTTTGTCTGACAGTTTCCAATGTTCAACTGCAGCTTTTTCTAAGAATTTCCTGTTCCTGGAAATTATGAATTTTTCATGAGTCTTTGGATGAACTGTGAACACATAATGGGGAGATTAGGTGATTGAAATTAATTATTGTGTCCAGTTTGGGACTTAAAGAGCTTGGTTTCAAACACTGAATTGTAAATGCACTGGGAGTATGCTACTCCATACACTAATTATACTGTTTCTAAATTGTTCTAGGACATTTTAATGTGTTCATATGCTTTGTTTACAAATGTTTCCAGGGTTTTAAGCAGTTTAACTTAATAACCTCAGTAAAGACTAAGCCTAAAGGGTCACACACGTCAGTGTGATCAAAGTCTCCCTGTTCCTAAATGAATATACAATTCAGTGCAATGTAGCTAACACAATGAAATCAGTGCTGTCAATTGATATAGGCAAACAGATCACAGCCTGGGAGAAGGTCTATAGGCAAAAGATCCAACCATTTCTCTCAATGTCATCCCACAATTCTAACTAGAATTTCCTCCCCCAAAAAAACCTCCAATTCACCTTTCACCCAAAACAAGAAAAATTAGTCAAAATCACTACAAGAGGATGACATGAATGCAGTAATCCACCTATTATTAAAACACCTACAGACTGCCTAAGCAGAACCTCACTTTTTTTTTCTTGTCCAGAGTGGCATTTTTAATGTAAAGATTTTGGATGGATTTTCTAGGGGGAAAAACCTCCACAAACCAGAAAGCAAACATAAAAAAAACGTATTTCAACATTTAAACTAAGCCATCTTGTTGCCTACATTAATAAAATATAATATAATCAATCATAAATTATAATCTCTCCGCTTTCCCCAGAAAAATATGCATATTTAAATTTCTGAGGGCAAGGAAGGGCTTAGGGGTGTACAACTGCTGGAAAAAGATACAGTGACCTAAATGTAAGAAGAGGAAAAGTGAGGCTGTATCCCAAAGGCTCTTCCATTTCCTGTTGCCACTATAGGAAAGGACAAGAACTGAGAAAGTTCCTGTCTGCTGCTGGCTGGCTTTGTATATTCCCTGGTGGTTTGCTGCTTCAATTTTGGGCTTAGCAAGTTTTCTCACCTAGGTATCTGTATCAGTTATTAGCAGTAAGGCCATAAAGAGTTAGCAGCAGCAAGGCAACTCTCTTCACTCTACATGAAAGAAGATGTGGAATAGAATCATATTTTAAAAATAAAAAACCAACCCTCAACCTACCTGTCCATCCACCCTGAGAAAAATCTGTGTAAGGGGCAAGCAGATACTTTTCTGCCTTACAGCATAAGCAGATTTTCTAAATTTAAACACTTCTGACAGCATCATAGTTCATATAGCTGTGTTGAAAGAATTAGACTATGAAATCTGCCTGTGGCCATATCTGAGAACTCTCCTGCAAATGGCCCATGCCTGTGTTGCTGCCTTCTTCAGCTAGTGGAAGTGGGTGGCTGCATGCAGCCTGCCTTTGGAGTGACCTCTGCAATGACCAAAATTTCCAAAATGACCAGAATATTCTAAAGGGTTGGGGCAGAGAAGACCATGGCCCAAATGGGAACATTCCCAGGCATAGCTTAACTTATTGCTGGTACTTACCCAACAGCAATGTCTTTTAAAACTTGCATTCTATTCCTCCTTTTTCAGGAGGCAGTCACAAGTGACCAGCAATCCTGTTACTGGCAAAAGATGCTTGCAAGGAAAACTAGAGGTGTTGAACTTAGGGATGAGCTGCAGGTTTTTGGGGTGTACCTAAGAAGCAGGTGCATCTCAATAGCATCACAAAGACAGACACCTCAACGTGGACTCCCTACATCATCTTCTAATTTTGCTTTATGGATCTCTGTGTAACAACCTTTAAAAGTTCTCAAGATCCAACACACAAGCACGTGCACTGCAAACAGCCTCTCACAAGCTATGTTTGCATTGTTACTCCTCAACCTGAAACCTCAGGTTTAAATAACTGTCAGCTGATATTATCAATGTTTGGTTTATGAGTCATTCAGCCAGCACAATGGGCTGAGGAAGAAAACAGCACCTTTACACACATACCCTAATTTTTCTGCTGCCATGGGAAGCTGGAGAAGCAGAGAGAGGGCACAGGAAGGATTTGTAGCCTGAACAAAAATATACATCCCAGCCCAGAGTTCTACCTGTTAGGCACACATAAACTCATAAATCAAGTCATGAACAGAACAGCAGGAAAACAGCTCTGGGATTTTAGAATAAATGTTTTGGTATAGTTTCAAGTTGCAGCAAGAAACTTTCTGCTAAATTGCTTCCTATTTAAATTTGCTCCTTTGCACAAACCACAGATTCTATAAGTTGGTTTTTTTCCCCTTTTTTTCCCATCAGTGAGACTCCAGAAACTTGAAAATAGGAGAGAGAGAGAAAAAAATCACTGCTCTGGATTTGGTTTTATACAAAGGTCATGTAAAGAAGGAAATGTCTGCCCTCCCACGCGCACGTGCTAAGGACAGTTTTGCTAAAATTAGCCACTGGTGGAAAAAAGCACAGAATCAAGTTGTTCTCATGAGTCTTTCCCTTTTCAGCAGAATTCTGCACCATCTCAGAGCCCAGCAGCTCAGCCTTGCCTGGGGCTGTGCACCTCGTCTGGCCACCAGCTCCAACAAAAGCAGCAGAGAGCAAGGCACAGTTGCCAGTCTCAGATTGCACAGATATGCCCAGACTGGAATCATCTGGGATGCATTAGACTGGGAAATCTCTCGTCTGTGCTAGCATACCTGCTTTTTATTCAGGGCAAGTGTTATTGAAATGAGATTTATATGTTAGACTGCGCTGATAAAATTGTGTCAGAACCTGGGTTGGCCACTCTTATCTCGATATTAAAATATTCCTATGAAAACTAGCCTTGATTTTTGTGGCACAAAGTAAAGAAAAACCTATTTGCTTTGTTTAAAGTGGTGAATTGCAGATATCAGAATAAAATATAAGGACAGGAGCGGAAAATTTTGCATTATGGCACTAGGTGATTCATTATGTTTTATCTACAAAGTGCTACAAAGTAATTTTCATATTCTCTGTAAATTGTTATAGCTTCTAAACCCGATCACAATTTCAACAGTAAAAGACCAAAACCAGTATGCAAATACTAATTTCCTATCTTATGATCAGGCCTTGCTAGCAATTGTTCAAGTACAAGTATGTTAGATTGATGAAGGTTTACCTTATCTACATCCTTTATTCAGAGGTGTGGACCCCTACCTACACCTTTGTGATGCCTGGATAACGTTCAGGGCTTCAACCTCTTTCTTGTATTTTCCAGCAATTCCTTCAGCCAAATTAAAACCATGGGCAGCACTGCAATACTCACATTTTTGCCAGACAAAAAAACAGTCCCAGAAAGTTCCCTGGCCTCCCTGTGTGGTCAGCTGGAGCAGGCAGACCCTTCCCAGGGGCACTTATTTTCACCATCACCACCCCCACCTCTCCAAAGTAACACACATGGGATGAATTGTCCTCTAGACATGCCTATTTAGCCTCATTGACTATAGACAGGGCTTAGGTGACTAAAGGCATTTCTCAAAATAGCAAGATGAATCTGTTACTGGAACCTAAGCCTCAGGGAAAAGAAAAAAAAAAAAAAAAAAAAAGAAAGAAAGAAAAAATTACTTTCAAAAAGAACATGGGTGCCTTTTCCTTTAAAAGCCTAGTCTATGGATCCCATGGGATCATACACCCACTGGGCATTCTGCAACTGCCCTGGCTTCTAGTTATTTCTGGTGCAGGTCTTGGCATTGATTTTTGACCTTTTGGAGCCCTCTTTGTGTTAGGTAACAGGCTCACTCACTTTCCCCACAATGGCCAGGAGAGTGAAGCAGGAAAGTGAAAGCAATAGCAGCATTCCATCAGGCAGGGAAAGCGTTAAAGGTACAGGGAGCAGGAAAGCTGTCTTTCTTTAGGAACTCCTACAGTTTCAGTCACTTATTAAAAAGGGATTTATATTTCTGAGGTAAGGATCTGTGCTTCCTCCCTGTGCTGAAGCTGTGTTTCTCTGCCAGACTGTGATGAAAAGGGCCCTCCCTTGCCCATCGCCAGCCAGTGCTGACGTCACCCTGTTATTCTTTTTCACCTTGCACACATGTTGAGGCTTCTCTGTGGAAGTCTTGCTGAGACACACATCTCTTTGTTTCTTGTTCCTCTCTGCTCAGGAGGCCATTTTTTTTAATCCCAGATTTTTTTTGCACATAGCTCAAGCAGGAATGTTCCTGGAGTTTCTGAGGAGGAGGATCCATACATGTAAATAATGCTGTTCACTAACGGCATCCGAGCATCCATTAAAGCCAGAGGTCATTTCTTTGAAGAGGGTGTTGTACAGAGTCTAACTAGGAAGTCTTGCTCATCTCTTGCTTGAAAACTCATAACTGATCCAAGCAGGAAGGTCAGGAGGATGGGCCCCTTTTGCACCACAGCAGGGTTTGGTAGGTGGATGTGGAACCAGCCACAGGGTGACTTAGCTGCAAGAGACCCCTCTCCTTCCTGCATTTCCAGAGAAATGCTACAAAGGCTCAGTGTCTCACAGCCCTTCTCCCTATTGGAAGGGAGAGAAGCAGAGTCCATCCTTAAGGCTGCATTTAAAGACATGGCTAGGGATTGTCTAGATTTTTTTTTCCTGCTGGTGTGCATTCTTGTCTGATCTGTGTATGTCAAGTATACATGGCTGCAAAGGAACTCCTGCTGCCTCTTCCCTTTGCCTGGCCAGGCCACTTCCATACATCCGCCAGGCCACTTCCATACATCCCATTCTGTTCTCCCAGAGAAGACTGAGTGTTTCACAAATGGGCACCACCATCATTTGCCAGAGGAGGTTGAGCTTATAGGCAACAAGAGCACAAAGACACAGTGAGCACAGCACACCACTCCCAAGATCACTTCAGATATGACGCAGGTGTAGCCACAGACTTTCCTTGTGGGAAGGAGAGAAAATTGGATAGCTGTGTGTTATGTATCTCTGAGGTTTTTAGAATGAAGAGAATAAAGTGAAACAAGATTAAGAGGCACATTAGGCCGTCTCTGACAGACCTTTTCCACTTACTGGGAAGAGTCTCCCACTGAGCTCCTGGGAGGTTCTGATCTCCTGAGGACTCCATGAAGAGGCTAAAATTTGCAGCCAAAAATGGCCCTGTTTTCCTGTGCAAGGCTGAGCTACCAGGGAAGGTATCAGTGCAGCCTGTTGCTACTGATACTGTAAGCAGAAGACAGAAACAGTGGATCTTTTGTTTATCAGCCCTCTACAGTGTACAGCCCCTTTGTGAATAATGAGCCACCTTTCTGCAACTCTCATTTGGTGCAATGCAACATTTTCAAGTCAGCTCAGCTAAACTGAACCTGCAATCAATTGCTATCAGTGAGGTAAAATAGTCCTGATAAGAAAAATGTCTGTACAAGGAAATTCTGAGAAGCATGGTACAAGAATAAGTGAAACCAGGGAGGATACGTTCTTTCTAATAAATGCAAGTTACTTTTGGCTGCTCTTCACATCTCAGATTTACTGCTCACACTATGGGAATCATTGTATTGCCTTATCACGGGCTCATATGAAGCTGTGCTTACTCATGCTTGCAAAGCATTTAAAGATTAGAGAGAGCAGGGTCAGTAAAACCATAAAGAATACTTTGTTATCATTATTATTTGACCAGAGCAATAGGGAAATATGCTTTAAAAATGCTTCAGTTTGTTAGTTCATTACTATCTTTTAGCTGCTAGAAGCAAAAACCAGCAAACTGCAAGGTAGCAGGTTCAGACTTAATTTGCTTAATATAGGCCTATTTGCTTGCCTCTACCACAGGTGGCGATTACTTTTAACACTGTTTTTAATAAAAAAGTGAGAAATAGATGTAGAGGCAAAGGTAAGAAGTAGATGTAAAGTAAAAGCAAATGAATCTGGGACTAATCCTGAAACATCTGCTTTCCAAAATGCTACCCTCTGGCCCACATTCCCAGTTGCTATCCCTCTCCCTGCATAAACTTTTGGGGTCTCATTAATGCACCAGGCAAGTCTACACAGCAAAGGGCTGTGAGAGATCCTGAGGTAGCTTTGAGGAAGCTGGCTTGTCTACGTGGTACATTGCAATGCCGTGCACGGATGCTAGCTCAGATCCCAGAGGCAATGTAGCCATGTCTGTAGAGCAAAGCACCCACGCTAATTAGCCCTGCCCTGAGGATGCTGCAGGAACGGAGCTAATTAGGTATGCTGAGAGGCACCTCTGTTAATTAGCCCAGGGAGAACAGAGCAACACTAACAGAGCTTCCGATCGTGGCATTAGCTCGGGGATCTCTGTAGTGCACCTGGCTGTGCAGCATAGCTGAGCCCACAGCTCTCTTGAGCGCCATCCGAAGAATCTAAATACCTTCTTTCAATCCAGTCTCACCATCTGACCCTGCTTTTCCAAGTATTCATAGTTGTGTTTTTCTCTTGTTGGTAGGAAAATTAAGTAAATAGATTCAAAAGAAGGAAGAAAAAAAATCCAGTAAAAACCGCACTACAATAATCTAGTGTTATTAAATTCAGCTACAGGTAGGGACATGCCTGTAGGGAAGCACTGGATATTTCTAACCCATCTTGATAAAAGGCATACTTTGGCTAGTGGTGCATGTTTTGCAAGCAGTGTATCTCTAAAAGCACTGTTAACTCAAGCCAACTCAGTCACAAACACAGACTATGATATATTAAGTTGTAGCCATGCAAGATTTTCCATTACAAGTTCAGGGCTGAATGAAATCATTTAGGCGCATGTTCACACCTAGGAAAGACGGGCAGGGGTTTTGTCCCCTTCCTTCTCCCCTGGCTGCAGCATGCATTGGGACAGGGCAGTTGTGGCTGGCTCTCCTGCCTGCAGCAGAGCCTGGATCAGCTCTCAAGGATCACAGTCCGTACCGTGCACGGCGCACACGAGGCGTCAGCGCCAAGCACCGCACGTGGCCATGCCTCCGACTCCAGGGCTGCTGGACAACAGCACAGGGCTGAACAATGCCCTGTCCCCTCTACTGCCAGCACAGAGAGGAGCATGGTGATCTGACCATTGTTAAGGGAACGCTGCCAGATGCCTTTCCAGCCACCATGTCGTAGGTACGCATAGAAGTGCTGAGTTTATGCCTTTCAGAGAGGAAACGTGCGTGCTTCATGCTATTCCAGGAGGAGGGTCTATGGTTCTTATTTTTGAAAAATGGAGCACAGTGATTCCCAATTACCTTCCAGGCATGCATGTAAAGGCACACATTTCTTTCCCATATGTTTCAGAAGAATGTTTTTGCACATGGGTAACTTGTGAATAGGACATAAGTCCTTTAGTCCCAGTTTGAGTTCTTGATGAAAATGCAAAAATGCATGCGGAAATTTTAAATCAGCTTCAAAACCTTATGTGAAGTTGCTGGAACCACTGAGAAAGCCAAAACTTTAAAGAAGTGGATATTAGGAAAATGTAAATACCAGAGAAGGCAGAGGTTTCTTCTGGAATTAATGTGGTTGCAGTAGAGATAATACTTAGGTTTCTTCTAGAGATTGTTATATTTTAGATATATAAAAGAAAAAAAAAAAAAGAGCAAAAAAAATCTGGCTCTTATCTTTCAGGTAATAATTTGCTATTATGATGTGAAGGTGAGGGAGGTATATGTAACATATCTGAAAATCAGAGTTCAGTATTTAATCTTTACTTCTTGTCCTTTAGGAAAAAAATCTTAATAGTATGGTTTATGTAGCTTTATGATATTTGTAAAAATCATATAGTGTTCTATAGCATTTACTAATGCAAACTGGGTTATCTCACGCAACCTTGACTTTACAACAGGGGTTCTGGATGTATACCAGACACACAAAATAGTCATTAACTTGATATGATATGGGAAAGGTGTTGAAGTGAATAACTTATATACTAGTAATAGTGGTTCTGTCTATGGACATTTTATCTTGCTTTTGAATGGCAAAAAAGATACTTTAACTTGCCTTGTCTCTGGGCAACTTTAGAGTGACCTAGAGAATTCTCAGTTTCAGAGTTCAAAATTGGCCCCTCCTTTTATACTTGGCTGGTGCTTAGACCAAAGCTGTAATATATCACAGTGCCTCACAGACACCTAAAAAATAGAAGAGACTGAAATCCTAGGCAGGAGCATCCCATAACTCTATAAAAATCAATGCTGTGTCCCAAAATAATGAAAATACCCCAACTCTGTTTCCAGCTGTATAAATAACTCAGATTTTCAGCTTTACTGCCAGAACTTGGCTAACACCCTTCAGTTTGTTTGTCCAGTTTTACATCTACCAACAGCCATTTTCTCCACTTCAATCCATTCTAAACAAAACCTGAAGCACAAAGGTTATCAACTCCCAAAACCTCTTGCGCACAGACAGACCCACAAGGTCTCTGTCAATGAACGACAGCTAATCATTCATTCTTATTATACTGGCACATAAATCTTCTGAGTGACCAGGGAAACGAGAAGCCTGCTACCCTCATAACATTCCTGGCGTGCCTGCTGAAGGCGTTGTGTCTATACATTGCCTCTGATTCCCAGAAACACAGAGTTAAGAATAATTCAAGAGACGTAAGAAGGACTAGGAGGGAAGGATAACCTGCACGTAAACTTCACCAAGAAGTCCTCAAAACTAATTGCTTGAGGTGGTTATGAAAATAAAGAAAAAAACCTGTGATGCTTATCAATCTTATTTCTCAAAGACTGACTGGCCTTAGTATAGTTTTACAAGTCATCACAAAAAAAAAAAAAAAAAAAAAAAATGTGGTTAGTGCTACAGCTCCTAATTTTATTCAGCTTGAGAGCCCTTAAAGACTTTCTAATGGAGGTGCTACATGAAGAACAGTTTCACCTTTTTTGAGGTACCCTTCACTGACCTCTTCCAATCATCCACAGAAGCTAGAGGTCCATCTGAGAACAAGCTGACATTCACAGAGCTACAAAGTCATTCTGACACAGGAAGGTCAATCAAGTAGCCAGAATTGTGTTCAGGGTGTAAACGTGGCATTTCACAAACACAGCATGGTCGAGAGCTGCCTGACGTGTCCATATAGGCATGGCCAATGCCTTTTGTGTAAAAGGCATATGTGCCATTTCATATGGAAAAGCATAAACATCTCTCTGCCCTCCAAACTCCTAGAATTATAAATAGTTTGAGTGACAAATACTTCTGCCACAGTGTTCGGGATACCTTCAAAAGATATTCCCAGCACTGTATATGATTAACCAAAGCCTGGCAGAGTTCACCCTTATAAATATATCCTGGATAAGCCTGCTGCTTTGAACAAGAATTTGTGTGTCTGTGTCTAAAGGAAGACGAGAAGAAACAGGAAGGTTGGTCGTGTCAGCCACTTATATAAATTTTTCAAGCTGACTGGTAGAGTTTAATATCTATGCTTTGACAGTAATAAGAGCATTGAATTCCTAAATGTTGTGTATTGCATTGCACAACAGGTTTTATCACAGAAAAACTGAGTAGTCTTGATGAATGAAATTTCACATAGGTTACTGTTGAAAAAAAATTAGACATTATTTGCATAGATTGCATTAAGTTGATTGTTTCCCACTCCTCCCAAGTATCTCAGTATCTTAGAAATAAATTATAGTCAGAGGGTTATTAAAATAAAGTTTTTTTAAAAGTCCTGAAGTAAATTTCAAACCACAAGACAAAGCAAACAGTACTTTAGTCTATTTTCAGACCTCCTCAAAGTTATTCATAGTCTAGTTGTCAAACAATCATACAATTCCCAGACATCTTTTTTTTTCCCCTGAAATCCTGCTATGGAGTCTTCCACAGACATATTAAATTATTTCCTCTTCAATATGTTAAGAAAGAAGAAAGAAGCAACCATCCTTAAGTCACATGTGTTTCTCTTTAAGAAAAAGGGTCTCCACAGTTCAACAAGGCAAATAGTTCTCTGTAAATGAAGTCATGCTGAGATTTTTAAAGTGCCTAGGATTAGGAAAGCAGTATTGGTAGCAATGCCATTGTCACACAAGCTAGAAATACTCCTTCTCACCCTGTTTTTTAATTCCAGCCTTCCTGGGACAGTGTTTCAACCTGTACAAACCAGATTCTTTGCTAAATTTACGACTGTGTTGAGAAACACGTCACTAGAGAGAAGCACAAGGAAAGCTGTGTGAAATACTAAGGGTTTAAATGCCCTTTCAAAAATATTTCTTGTCATTCTGACCGAACTGGAAGAAAAAGGGAGATGAAACATTTGCAATAGCAGCTTGCCTCAGTTGGTAGAGCCTGAATACGGGATTTTGCCTGGTTTATTTTAAGTCTGAGCAGCTAGCAGCTGGAGTATGTCCCACATGCTAACACTTGGAATTCCCCAGGGAGAAGGTTTGTTTCAAATGTACACGCCAGCCCTCCAAAGCTGGTTGTCTTTGTGCTTTATTAAGTTTACGTGCTCCATCCTTTCCTCAAGTCTCGACGGTAATACACCTATTCTGAGCAAGTGAACGTTCTTGCCAGCTTCATGTGGACTGGTTTTGATTTAAATGCAATCTATGAACAATATCTACTTGCACACGCATACACACCCCAGGCAGATACTGAACAGACGCAGCCTCGCAGACTTACACAGCAGCTGTGACAACAACTGATGTCACCTCCTTTGCAGAAATTTCCACAAGCGTCTTCCAAAGGCCAAGTTAAATGAGATAGAGCTTATCAGTTTCTTTAAAGTGCTCTGGATGAGAGCAGTCCATGTGACCCCCTTCCTGGCCGCGGGGGTGTGGTATGTCACAGCTCCCTATCAGCTGGCACATGGCGGTGGGAGATATGAGACAGCAGAAAAGCAGTAGTAACAACATCGCCCAGACCGCCGAAGACAGAGCGAATACGCTGAGTAACTTCAGCGTGGGCTCACTTACTTTCTGCAAACAGGTGGAGGGCTTTCAGCCCTGACTTCTGCTTGCACATCCCACTCGGCACAGATGGGTGGAACTGTTGCCAGCTATGCTTCGGAAAGGCTATGCTTCGTTAGCGTCGTATTAACGCCTTCAGCAGCGAGTCGAATTTTTTTTTTTTTTTTACTTCAAGAACTTTTCCCTCCTTTTGGATATTCTGTGAATAAAAAAGGAATTACTAGCAAGGATGTTTTTCCAAAAGCAATTGCTTAAGATAAATTCACTGCCTCGGTTTTTTGCAACAGAAAGATTAGAGAATTTCAGAAGATGCCCTCCTCGATTTTCTTGCTAAAACTACTGAATGTTTCAAGTTTCCTTCACTGGCTCTGATTATTTTTAAAAGATCAGTTGTAAAGAGTTCATTTTTAAAGCTTCTTACAATTATTATTTTTATTCAAAATATCAACTAGCCAATAACGTATTAACAGAAACAAATACGTAATATTTGCAAAACATCTCAATACCTCATACTTGGTAGGACAAAAGGACCCCTTACTTGAAGTAAGTATTAGCCATAGTACTGAACATTGCATTCAGCAGCTTGCAGTTTTCACCCCAGGGCTCACCCAGTTTCCCTACACAGGCCTGTTAGCACAGAGGACAGCCTTAAGCTCTTACCCCAAGCTAGTTACCATGTTTTGGTTAACAAATGTCGGTAATGCAATTTTTTCCTTTGTGAATGTGCCCTTTCAATTTCTGAATTCAAATTCTTGTACCAGCATAGTTACAGTCACTCTAGATTACTTGGGCACATTCCTAGTAAACCATGCCAGTGGTGCAAGACCAACAGTTTCCAGAATACAGCAGCACAACATATAAATTCTGGGTCTAGCACAGCAGTGAAATATAGGTAAATAGTATATATAAATACTCAAGAATATGTGGCAACAGCAACAAGAGAAGCTGAAATTCAGTCTTACGCTCCATTCCCGAGCTCCTTCCCCTACTGTGTGGAATGACAGAAGTTTGGGAATTTTAAATCAGATTTGTTTCAGTTCTGCCAGATTGCTCCAATCTTACTGCAATCTCACACCTGTTAAGAATCTCCCTGACTCATCTAGCCAGCTCACATTGGATGAAAAATGCTAGCTTGCCTTCACCCATTTCCTCTTTCAAAGTTGAGTGTCTGCAGATAGAAAAATAAGCTTTCTAGGGCACAGACAGCATCTCCTATTTCAACTGTCATGTACCCAGCTCAAAATTGTGGCTGGAACCTGGAAGTTAATGTCATCTTAAATAATAATATTTTTTCAGGTGCTGGCCAGAGTTTTAAGAGATAGTTCCAGCAAGGAGCATATCAGAGCAGCCAAGACACAGCTGCTCGAAACAGCAACGTGCAGTGGTTATACATGCAATGAAAAAAGACCTCCTTCAAGGAGGCTATTGAAGACAGCTGCAGATCAGTCCTCCTCAGGGTTCATTAGCTTTTTTCATCTTCTCTAAGCCAGCCCTGGGCATGACTTTAGAAGATGATTAAACCAAAAGTTTGTGTGTCATTACACCCTCTCCAGCTCCAGCTGCAACCTTTTATCCATGAAAGCCCCAGGATCCAAGATCCAGGACAGAAGCCTTCCTATCTCTGTACTTCCTTGGCACGCTGGTTAGAATCACTGCTCCCACCACCACCTATGTCTGAACTGTGATTGCTTAAAGACCCTTAATCCTTGCTGGAATTGTATAAACAGACACATGGATTGCCAGCCACCTAAAATCTCCAGTGAGCCCTGGACTGTGACAGACAAAAGGCCTTTCAGTATTCTCCCCAGCGAGTCTTTCACAAAGGTAGAGTGAGTTTTGTGCCTAAATTCACTTCCTCTTTATGCTGTAGGGATGCTCTAAATGGTTCTGTTATGTGTAGGACAGATACATATTTATGTGTAATCCTGACCATATGGATGGTGTGCCAGCTATGAATCAAGAGAATTTACAAAGTTTTGCCAAAGGCACTCATAACTGTGAGTTGCACACACTTAAGTGCTAAAAAAGGCTCTACTTTCTTTCCATCTGAAATATGGGTCCATAGCCCTTACACCTACAGCATTCACAAGCTAGTGCATGGTAGCCCATGCACAGTGATTTTAAATTTGAAATGCAGACACATGACCTCAGATTCCACTCATAAAGGGCTATCTGTATTGCAATGTTTGAGACTTACAAGTGCAAACATAGCAGAGGCACTAAGGGCTTATGTGAAAAAATAATTATTCCATGTAGAAAGGAAGTTGGTTTGCTTTGAGCAGAGGTGTTAATAGACTAACCTTTTTCCCCAACACCAGCCTGCTTACCTGAAAATATGAAAACATCTACTGATGCAGCACTGTATTTATTTGAGGTGGGTATCATATCCCACTCATGTTAAATGTCTTGCTGCATTTCAGACTAAGATAGTCATTAATGGGAATACCAGTTATAAGAGTCATTTAATGAAAAATAAGCCCTGGACAACTGTGCTGCAATTTTAGTAATTTGGGAGCAGAGGCGTACTGATCATAGCACACAAATACAGCTAAATTTAAAAGAGTTGCTTCAGAATAGACACCTTCCCCCCTTCCACCGGGAAGGATAGTTAATAAGATAGTTAATAAGAGTTAATAAGAGCTGGATCTTGAATGACAGTACCAAAACAGGGACTTGGCACAGCAGAGATATGCCAGAGTACAGATAAAACCATCAGCAACTGAAACAGTGGAAAGGGTGGAAAGTGTGGAAGGACTACAAATACCTATGGCAAAAAAGATATTTAGGTCTCTCTCAAAGGCAGCATTACTTTGTTACCCAAAGAAGGTTTCTTCTTCTCTCCATCTCCAATATGTTCCAATTGCAGTCAATGGTAACTCCCAAGCAGTGACTAAAGTGACAGTACTTGCACAGACATGGCATTAGTAAATTTAGCATAGGAACCATTGGTTGCTCTAGCTGTGCCTGAGTTATGTTTCCCAGCCACTCTTCTCCTTCCATTAGCAGAAAATTAGTTTCCTCTGCCAGCACAAGCATGCACGTAAGTGAGCTCCTAACCCTATCAAAATGAGTCAGGCCTGAAAACTGGGAAGACAAAAAACCTCCAGGAAGTGTTTAAGCTAGCCAGACCCTACTGAGAGAACCAAGCATTATGCAGCTATACCTATAGGCTGGGAGGGATATCAGGAACACTGGGACAATCTCCTCACCTGCTTTCCTTCCAGCTGGAACTGAAATAGGCACGAGCTAGAAATCACTTCATCAACAGCAATGCAAACGTGTCTAGCACAGACAAGCAAAGTAGGCAACGGAGACCATGGGCTCTTGTTCTCCCAGCAAATCCCCTGTACCTGAGGGGGATGCAGGACTAGAATGGATGGGCAAGACCTGAAACTCTACATCTTTTTCCTTGCAGTTTAAATATATAGCTGCTGCTTCTTTGTCCTGAAGTCCTTTTGGATATGCTTTGAGTAGGGCTAGGAAAGAATAAGCTTTGTTGTCCCAGATTGGATACACCTTCCTTACGTTTTTTCCTAGCCTAAAGAGGTTTAGACAAAGGGTAGTTTCTAAAGTCATTGGAAAGAAGACAAAAAGCTGCTAGGAGACTCAATGGAAGATGTGGCTTGCCAGCTGCTAACCTGTGTGGCAGGGGCACCCTGGATATCCACATCTCAGTGGAAGCCCTCCCATAACTCTTTCTCTCAGGACTCCACTATCCCTAGTGTAAGCCTCTCTGCAATAAAATTAAGATCTGATGTAAGAGGTAAATTAGGAAAAGGAAAAAATGGGGTTTACAGCATCAGCCCTATCCATGCAACTCTGACCTCTGCTTCTATTAATTGATCCATCTGCTTCCCAGAACTGGAACTGTCTGCACTCGAAGGAGGACCTTGCTTTTGCTCTAGTAGTGTAAATGGGTGTGCATACTTGGGGGTGTTTGCACCCTTAGAGGGAGGTTTATATCCTTAAAATAAGTAAGCTGCAAGGCTTCTTTATGGGGATGCACAACACAATTTCTCACCAAGAGCCCAAGGCAGATTATGCCAGACCATTTCAGAAGATGTTGGAGTGCTAACACATGGGCACCTTTTATATAAATCACACACACCTGCTTGCCTGGAAGCAAATCAGTAACTCCCTACACCAAAGCTTGCATTTGTTTGCTTGTATTAGAGGTGGAATGGTGCCTGAGGGAGGGCCATAGGCATTCCATTACTTAGGATCAGTGCCTGAGCAAAATGGAAAGGCTGCTAAAAATAAGCAACATTTGCTCATTGGTATAAATAACAAAAGCGAGAGAGAAAGAAAAACAGAAAGAGAACAAGATGAAAATGAAAACTGGCCCCAGCCCAGGCCTTGCAGAATGACCAGTCACCTCCTCATTGCCAATTCTCTCACCATCTCCACTATGGGCAAGATACTTTCCACTGCCAAGTGCCCTCAGCTTCTCTCCTGAGAGGACCATCACTTACAGATTCACAGTGGGCCTGAGCATAGGATATAGCTCCCACAGCACCTCACAAAATACCACTGTGATCCCTGTGGTGGCTTGTGAACTATTTGTTTTATCTCTGTTTTGTTTATTAAGGGTATTACTGAGGGGAGTAGGAAAGGGAAAAAGCTGCACTTCCATAAGGCTATCATCATTAAAAACTTTATCCTCTCTTTATTAAAATAGAAATAACTTTTGGATTCCCATTTTTCTAGCAGACTTCCTGAGCAAATAATTCCCAGAGCACCCTTGGCTGCCTATTCTCAAGTACTGAGCTTGAGAAAGCTAAGCCAATCTATACTTGGAGGAAAATAAGACGACCAGGCTAATTAAAAATTCACCTTTGCCCTGTATTCCTGAAAGCACTGCACACCCCCATGGCACCAGATATTTCAGGGTGAGCTGTCTTTTTTACTGGAGAGTTTAAAGCAGAGTATGCTGGTTACTTTTTCTTTTAGTGTCTCCTTAATAAAAAGGAATAACAATTGGAAACCAGCTCCCAAAGTAGCACACTCAATCTTTCCTCTGCTTCTATTTAATGTATTCTATTGTAATAAAGTGCACACACACACAAACCTATTAGCCCTACAATTAAACAAATAATGGCATTAACAGCTCCCACCCACCGCCTTAAGCAGGTTTAGTTGGGAGAGCAGAAGCAGCTGTCTCTGTCCTGTGTCTCTGCCAGAGGTCACCATCCTGCAGCAGGATCAGCTGATCCTCCTGGATAAACTCCTGAGCAAGTGTAGTGCACAGGCTGCAGCATGATCATAAACCACCTCCAATTTCAGTTTACTCTGGCAGTGACCTGCTACAAAAATAAGGGAGGAAACCTAAGGCTGGTAACTGTTTCATCTCTTAGTATCAGATAAATCCACCTTTGATTACATTTCAAAGCCCCAAAAAAATGGAACAGTCAAGAGGTTTATAATAATGCTCTATGAATTAACATGAATTCTTGTACTGAACAAGGTCACTAGCATAACCATTGAAATACACTGCTAAAATAAGAGCTAAGAGAGGTCCTCTAAAGTTTGTCCAGGCATAGACTTTGAACATTTCCAAGGCTAGCTAGCTCTATGAAATTAAGCTATTTTCAAACCTAGGACTGGGACAAGTTTGGGTATCTCCATATGCAATACCCAAGCTATCATAGCTACCCCATGAAATCTCAGACAGCAAAGAGACAAGAGAAGGACAAGGTTCCGACTCAAGTGAGAGGTATTTTTTTCACGTCAGACCAACAGATGATTGACTCAGAAGCTATCAATGTCTTTTTGGCATCCCAAGTGGAGCCACACATACTTACAGTGGACTTGCTTACTGGTAATTATAGAGAAAAGAGCAGGTGGTTACAGTTAAGTTTCTGGTGCACAGATTTCACACTGTCAGGTTCACACGAAACAGAGAAGGACGTCAGCTTTGAGTAATGGTGTGAATGAGGAGAGTGCTAAACAGCAGACATACCTTGAAAGCAGGAAAATAACACAAAAGGAATGCCATGGCCTCCACAGTACAGGGAGTGTGCACAACAGAAGATATAAAAATGAGGGCAAGATTTATTATGCTTTGTCTTGAGTGTTAGGTGAGGCACTTGAGGCTGGGAGGTGTGGGAAGACTGGAACAATGAAGAACTTCTGAAAGGAGAATGATTTGTGATGTCTGGAAGGGGTTTGTTTTACAATGCTGGAACCACATTTACATAGCTGCAATACCACAAAGTCCTGTTATAGGTGCATCACACTGAGAAGGGAGGATCTTCTCTTGTGGCTTTCACCACACTTGTCCCAGCCTCCTACATATGGTTTGCACTGACACAGCTCCAGGTAGCCCCAAGACATCAAACCCTGACAGAACCACCCTGTGCACCCTCCTCATGCCACCCTTCCAAACACCACAGGCAAGCCCTGCTCCTCTCGGTCACATTTGTAACTCCAGGCACTTCCCTGCAGCTAAGGTAAGCTTGGAGCAGGTGTATCTGCACTGAGACAAGCAGGATCTGCTGTTTGTCATGTAAATCCTGCCTAAAGTTATCCTCCAAACCCTCCATGCTGCATTTCCAAGTCTATCTTATTTAAATGAACACTGAGAGCACGAGAGGAGGGGAGAGGGAGTAGAACAAGGCTGGCACACGTGGCAAGGGCAGGCATGGAGCCAGGCAGCTCGCTCAGGGCAGGGGAGGCAGCCCTGCTCAGCGTGCTGGGAGCCACTCTGCTGGCTCTTCGTGTCACAGGCCACTCCTGAGGCCACTGTCCCAGCTATTCCTGTCACAGGCCACTCCACAGAGCCCCTGCCAGCCTCTGGAGGAGGGCACAGGCACATGATAAGGATAAGCAGGAGCTGAAACGAGATGGCACCAAATGAATTTCCCTCTGCATGACCTATGCAGTCGATTTTCTGGCATCTCAACAGGCACAAAGAGAAACCCACTGGAGTAAGCAGAGCCCTGCGTCAGCAAAACACCATCTCTCACATGAAGCACTCTGGCTGGCAGAGCTGTGAAGGTGAGGATTACTCACTGTTTCCAACACTGTACCAAATGTTTAAGAGATAATTATGAAGGAACAGGGAGAGTATTCATCTCATTTTCCTTTCTTCTTTCTTTAAAATAATTTAGAGTGTACCACTTCTGCCCTCAAAAAAATCAATTCAAAGAGAGGGAGTCCACTAGTTTATTACCAGGCAACACTTCTACTATGAAACACTGTGAAGGACATGATCACAAGCATCAAGAAAGTAAAAACTGAACAAGAACAGGATTTCTCTTCAGTTAGCCTAAATCAAATAGTTCAGTCAAGGAAAGAAAAATAAATTTTGACAATTACATTCAGTTAAGAATTAAGGAAAATACATCTGAAAAACAAGGTCACCAAATCTGACCTTCTGTATTGTCCAGCCAATGCAATCTCCTTCACTTACATTTTTCTCCATAGTTTTTACTTGCTGCAAGTTTTTATTAAATATTTCAGCAAACAAAAGGAAATAGTAAAACCAGAAAGGAGGCAGGACAGCATTTTTTAAGGACAGTGGAAACTAATTCAGAAAAGTGGGTCAAAGGAAATGCTGAAAGATACAAATCCATCCTACAGTTTAACTAAAGCCAGAAAGTATAGAAAGTACTAGTCTACACACAGTTATTGTAGCACTTAGTAGATAGCTCAAATTTGCCCTGGAAATTAACAGAAAGAAAGTAGAAAACAGTCACCCAATATGGGCAAATAGGCCACTATTTGGGACTCAGGAAAAGGCTATGCTAATAAAATAATATAGTGGCAAACACATGAATTTGCCACAGATCATACAAGTCCCTTTCCACCCATTTTGAGTAGTCAGTTTATCCACTGAAAGTGCTTGTTAAAGAATGGTGCCTGACAGAGAGTATAGGGCAGGAGGGGGCTGGAGGTCAGGAGAAGCTCCAGTGACCAAGCATCATCTTTTAGATAAGGTTAATGGTGGCTCTAGTTGCATTACAAGGGAGAAAAGCACTGGAAGAAGCTCTCCCTCACAGCAGGATTAAGAGAGATTGTAAACAACAAGGAATTATGCATCTGCATAGTCTTCAGAGAGAAAAAAGCAGCTAAACCAGGAGAAAAGAGGAGAAAGAGTGTGGTGCCAGAAGGAAGGAGGGGAAGAGGGTCAGGGGTGCAGAGCAGCAGTTCCCTAGCCCAGGAAAGTGTCTTTGGGAGAGGTCCTCAGTGGTTGCAAGCATTGCCTCCTGCAGTCGGGGGGGCTGCTCTGAGCCAGGCTCTGCTTGGTCCAGCTCTGCCAAGCTCCATGGCCATGTCTTACACCCTGTCTTACACTAGCTTTCTCCCTCATGGCAAATTGCATCAAGAAAATGTTTACAGCACATAAAACCTTTGAAGGGAAACCACAAATATTGAGGAGGGTTGTCAGCAGCCATCAGACCTGTGTCCTAGTTAATAACTAAAAATGCAAAGGAAACAAGATTTGGCAATGGGGTGAAGAGGCTGTCCCTCTGAAACTCCAAACTTTCTGTCCCTTTCAGGCCATGCTGTGCCTCCTATTTTATTCTCAAACAGCTAACTGACAGATAAATCCATGATATAAGCTAGCAAATACACAAAATTAGCTCTAGCCGACTGTCAATTCATTTGCTCCTCCTCCTTTGCTGAAACATAAAATTTGATACGAGTGAGCATATTTCACCACATTTGAGATTATAATAACATGGGCAAAGGCAGGAAGAAAATATCATAAATGCATGAACAAAAATCCAGCCTAGGGACAATCGTGACAGCAGAGAAATTCAGTACACCTGAACTACTGTACTACTTTATGCCATTTCCATTTTCTACTTCTAATCTAACATTCCTAATTTAAAAAAAAAAAAAAAAAAAAAAAAAATTAATTTCTTTCTATGAAGGATTAAAACAAAAGAAAAAAACACCACTCACCCGTGAAACTAACCATTCTCCACAATGATTTGTAGAATGAGACTTTTTCTGCAAGCTTTAAGTACCTCTATATGATTAATAGAAAAATAAACACCACTTGCCAAATAAATCTGCACTAATCTAATCTAACAGCATCTAACCACTCTACATGTTTCCCTATTGTTATCCCCCTATGGAATGACTCTGCTAGCCCTCCCCTAAATCCCTTGCTTCCTGTACCTCCTGCATCTCAAAGGTATGCAAATGAATCCTTAACAGTTTTTCCCCTTCTTTGACACATACAACTTACTCTTTTTTTTTTAACAGGCTAGAAACAAACAGATTGTATTTATTTACATTGCGATAGTCTCCAAAGGCTCCATCCAGCACAGCGGTGAGAGCAAAGAAACAATCATTAAAGCAAGACCAGAGCTCAAGCAGCAGCAATTGATGCTTGTGGAGCTCAACACTGAGAAAATTTCAGATGTGAGCACACACAAAACAGAGAATTGTTCACTGGACTGCAGCAAGGCTGCCAGCTGTAATCTTTTCCTCCACTAAATTATTTTGTATTTCAAGTATGGGAATGTATTTCCTCTTAAATTTAGTTTTTAGCCTTTATGTTGGCATAAAATCTGGTTTCCAACACCTCTGTCAATGTATATGAACTATTGTGGTAACCAGGAACAAGCCTTATTCCCAGTCAGTTAAATCTACATGGGTAGGTCAAGAGTTATTAGGACAAAGCAAAAAAAAAACTACACAGCCAAATGGAAGTATGGTTTCTTGACTCAGATAAGATTAAAAAAATTAAAAAGTCAAGGGCAGCGTTTTCAAATGTAAAAGTAAATAGGCCTCTAAGTCTGTACTGAGATAGTCTAATTTAAACCCCAACTCTCTTTAGGAATCCATTTCAATTAAAGAGGATCATTTTAGTCTAACAAGTTTAATTCTCAGGCAACATACCTACAAAGCAGTGTACAAACTTAACAGCAGAGCACAGCACAACGTTCCAAGAGGGCTGAACAACACAGGAACCTACAGGGTTGTCACTGAGCTATCCTTGTGTCCCCCTGCAATGCAATTTCTCTGAGCAAGCACAGGAAAGGGTTCATTATTTGCCCCTCTTGACAGAACTGTCTGTCTAAACTACCTGCAATAATCAGGCTACACCCCTCACCTTGCTGCACAAAGCTCATCCCTAGACTGTCTGAATGACCACAGGGTCAATTCTTCCTCCTGGCTGTGTGATAAAGCTCCTGAAAATGCATCACTTCAGGACAGAATAAAAAACAAACAGCAAGGCTGGCTCTGGCATAAACAAACTGCCCCTCCTCATCCCCACCATCACACTTGCCTCTAAAAGGTGACAGCTAAAACAGCAAGAGCTGTCAAGGGTTAGTTTTTCCATGGGGTTTACCTAGTGGGAATCTTTAAGAAAATAAATCCAGGCTTCAGGTGAGGATGCCAAACAGTGTCAGTGATGTTAGGCAGGGGTCACTGAGGAGCCCTTTTCACACTTAAAAGAATTTAAGCTTGCATTTGTATTGGAGGAGGGAGAAGTAGGAAACTTACAGCTGAAAAAAAAGAGTTTAATTCTGAATTTTGAGGGCAGGAGATGCCTACCAGGTGATTAAAAAAGACATCTCCCCTTATGTAATCAATCAAAAAAGATGTTTCAGGAAGAGAGGACACTCCCAGATGTTCTCCTGAACCACCTACAAATTTCCAAACATATTTAGGCTGAGTTTTAATCAGATGGCCAGCAGAGACAATCATCCCTCTCTTGCAACAATTCACTGTGTAACCTTAAATAAATCACTTGCATATGGTCAGCACTAGAGAGGAAGAAAGTTTTCTGCTCCTTTTCTTTTCATGTATAGAGGCATTTCAGGGGGACAGGGAACAGAGTTTATACTGTATTATTTATAGGGAATCTTCACTGTCTTAATTTTGGGAAGAGATTTTTAAATGGACCACAAAAGACCACTACAAGTAAAGGGAGAAAGGGAGATTTTCAGTTGTACCTGGTCACATTCCAAAATAACAAAAATATTTGAGAAAATATTTGAAGAAAAGCCTTCATTAGAGAAAATTAGGGATTGTCACAACTCAGAAAGAATAGAAACAGTCATCCACAAGCCTGACAGAACATGTAATGTTCCTCTCCCTTGCCTTTGAAGGTCACCTTCATTCTTGATGAGATTCTCTCTCTGCAGAAAGGGTGAGCAAACAAATATACTTCACATGTGTCTGCTGAGCTTTTGTACCAAACTAAGTTTCTCTTCCCACTTATCAGCTATTGATACTTCTCTCATGTCCAGAAACCAATTAATTTATATCAACAGTGTCTATATACCACTGCATGTGTCTATAACCTGACTTAAACAGCCAAAGATGAGTCTGCCTGTAGGTTTGTTTTTAGCTGCTGCTGCTTCAACTAGGCAGCACCAAGGGTGGATTAAAAAAAAAAAAAAACAAACCAACCTGGGTGAAGTGCAAGGCACTGGATCACAGAATGAAATGGGATTTTCTGGGGCCTCTTTCCCTGCACCCCCAGCCTGTGCTCCTCAGGTGCTGTGCTCAGGCCCTACAGACAAGCACAACCTGCAGTACAAAGCACAGCTGGCAGCTAATTTGGATTTAGCCATTTCACACTTGCAAGCCAGGGATTCAAAGCCAAATACCAGGGGCCCCTCCTACTTTCCAACACAGAAACAATTTAAAACAGATCTAACACCTATGTAGTACTGATTTGGTTATCTTCAAAATCCTCATTGTTCTGTTTAAAGAGCATATCCTCCTAGAATAGCCTCCTTTTGATAAACAACTCCTTCTGCATGTCAGCCAAACAACAGTTTTGCTCTTTATCACAAGTGGAGCAGCAGCAGAAACAGTGTGTGGCAAGTGGGGGAGGAGGGAGTTTTAGCTGAAAATAGAGTTCATTGTCAGCTGGACTTTAGACTCAGGTTTTTAAATAGGTTTTGGAATGTGGATATGAAGCAGTTAAAAGAACCCTACCTCCAGCCCTTAAAGGAAAAAAACCTTTATTCACACACTTAAAAATCACAGTAGAACCTTAGGTAAAACAGGGTCATTTGTGTGCTGCACACAAAAGTTTCTTTTATAGCAAGATAAAAATATTCCGGAAAAAAAAAAATATTAGTTCCTCAGGAATCAACAAACAACAAGCAAACAAACAAAAAAAAATCTTAAATAGAAATATGCAACACCAAATAATCAGGTTTTTTTAAAAAGTTCTAAAAAACACGTTATGAAATTGAAATACTTTTTAAAATCCATAAAAACAAATGCATAATTTTAAATGGTTGTATAGGTCAGAGATTTCTGTGACTTGTACACAATTAGTGGAAAACAAATAAAGCCGCTAAAGTTATTGGCATTTTCTTATGTTCCAGATATGGAAGGATGTGACTGTTTCTGAAGTGCCTATTTTATGAAAAATATTGACTCTTTTCACTAATATATTATTGCATTATTCTATAAGGACATTATGTAGTTAGATTGTGTATTTTGCTTCAAATATCCCCTCAGCAATTCTGAAAATAGTTTTACTTCTTCATTTCCTAGGATTAGTTGACATATGAACAATCTGCCTCAGAAAGAAACAAAAAAATCTTATTTTGTGTGTTCCATGAAGAGCAAGCTATCCTAAGAAAGCTGGTTGTCTAGAAGATGATATGACTGACTTTAGCAATCATCAATATATGTGGGAAATGGAAAAACTGGAAAATATGTGGACCTAAACATAAAAAGTAATGATCAGAGCCTGGAGACCACACAGCTCCTGCAAAGTCCACACGCTTTGCTAGCAGCGACATAAAACGATCTTGTAGTTAGAGGCAGTGCTCCTACCAAAGCTTATGTTAAAAAACGCTCTCAGCTGCCAGGCAAAGCCCATCACTCTGCTCTAAAATGTTTGCTGAAAAGCTGTAAGTGGCCTGAGCAAGGCAAGCTGCAGCGACCCGGCAGCGCTAGCTCCTGCCAAGCGCGCTGACCCGCGCACCAACAGGCTGAGCCGGGATAAGGAAGGCCTTGGAAAACACAGGCACTCCATGGCTGGCTCCTGGGCTCCCCACAGCCCAGCATGTGGGCAGTGTCACCTCTGGCATGCTGTAAACACTGCAGGGTGACAGAGCCCAGCACAGGCACCAGAGCGACCCCGCAACGCGGCTTCCCGCTTCCCACCGCTGGCCAAATGCTGGGCTGCTGGAAATGAGCTCTGGAAGTACTTAAAGGAGTGTTTACAGCACGGTTTGCAAAAGATAAGGAGACAAGATGCTCCTCAAAATCAGGGAAATCTGTCTGAGCTCCTTCAACCAAGGGCCACAGATACCTCAAACCAGATTCAGCCAGAAATTCATGCCGACTTTTTGGCAAATTCCCAGTGTCTAGCAAAGCCTTGGTCCACCAACATCATATGGCAAAGCTCACTACTGGCCAAAGAGGTGACAGAAGCTCTCAAAAAATCTTATATATCATGTAATAAACTTCCCAGAGCTTGCCATTACCATTTAAATAGTCCAACCAGCCTTTATGCATACAAATCATCAAATGACATGGGAAAAACTTGTAACATAACTGTTGTGCAATTCGCAGGAAGGAATTTATGTTATCATTTATTTATATTTTCTTTTTACTAACAAGATCTTCTGCATCATGGTGGTAAAACATTCCATCAATTGTATTTTCTAAAGAAAGAGGAGTCAGTTTCATTCATTCAAGGCTCCTGTACCCAGAAATGAGCAGCAGCAAGAATTTACAATTGTTAAACTGATCTTCCTCCCATTTGTGACCATCTAACTTCCTTGTAACAACTACAGTAATTGCTGCTACAAAAGAACAGCTGTTTTAAATGCATTTTGGCTAGCCTTTGCTAGAGTTGGGAAGGTGGAATGGTGGAGGATGACCTTTCCCTGTGACCTGTCTCCAGAAGTTCTGCCTGGACTGCTGACAAGCACTCAGCCATAATATAAAAGCCTACTCTGTGCATCTCAGTGAAAGTTTCATTAAGTTATAAAACTCATCAAGGAAAAATAAATAACTCTTACAACAATGCTTCACGCTTGTAAAAACCAAGAAATCTATTAAAATAAGGACAGTTGGCATTTTATGCTTATCGTACATTCAGCAGCAAGACAAGAGATACAAACTATCTACCCTTGCAGAAACTTTTTGTTTTCATAAATTTGGGATGGGCTTTTTTAGTTGGTATTTGGTTGTTGTTTTGTTGGGGTTTTTTTCAACTGAAATAACTTATGTTCAAACAAAGCATACAGTTGTTTTCCATGTAAAGAAAGATAAATTCTTTCCATCTTTTAAAATCAGCTGCAGCTGAAAGAAGCCGGGGGGGTGGGGGGGGGAATTAAAAAAAAAAAAAAAGGGAGAGAGAGATAGAAAAGCAAGTTTTCTTTTTAAGGAAAAGTAATGAACTTACCTAGTAAAGGACAGATTTAAATTTAAGGACTTTGAGCAACATTGCTGGGAAAAAAACATTCTGTGCATTCATGCCACTGTGCTGCAGACAGAAACACTCATAGCAGATACATCATTGAAATGTTATGGCATTAAACAGAGAGATGAAAATTAGCAGCGAAGTAAAGGTGGAACATAAGAGTCCAGTTTTGGACCTAGAATTCTGTCAACATGCTCTAAATATTCAGAATACAAGCTCAGGATTCTTAATAGTACTGTGAAGAGAACCTAGGCTCATTTCAATGACACAGGACAACTCCTTTAAGAAAACCAAATTACATGCAGAACTGCAGAGGTCCATCAGGTAGCACAGGGGGTTACAGCAAAAAAAAGTTTCCTTTTCTCAATGCTCCTTGGTACAGCTTCTACAAAATAAATATTTTTCTCCCATTTTCCTTACTTTTCCTTTTAACAAATTTGCAAATGCTCATGAAAAGAAAACATGAGATTGCATCTGGTTTGTCTGTGGCGCCATTTGTTGCTATATGGAGACTACTTGGAAAAGGTGATGAGTGGTAAGTTGGTGAAAGATATTAGTAGAGAAACAATAGACAAATTGCTCTCAATGTTGTTGTGCTTAACCCTTTCGTGTTCACATCTTGGTTTCTCCCTCCTCTCTGGGAGGCCTAAGGGGAGGATAATGATAACATTGCCCTGCACAAGCTGCTTTCCCCTCCAAAACATTAGCAAATGTCTCCCTTTTACTTCCATGAGCACAGAGTATGTAAAATTATTTTTGGGAGCAGAGGGAAGTAACTCAATGAAATTATTTCTTTTTCCTTATTTACTCGTTTAGCAGAACAGAACATCCTTTAATAAAAAGGATGATTTTTTTTTTTTTATCATTTGAACATTTGCATATTCAGCACAATTGAAACACCACCGAATTTATTTCTTCCTGAAAGTGTAGGAAGAGAATGAAGATATTTAAAAGAAAAACTCTGTCCCTGATGCCCACTGAGCAGCAAGCTGAAGCATGCAAACCACTAAGTTCTCACTGTAAAGATAAAACTTGATTGAATGCAAAGAGCATCCCTTCAAGAGCCTTTAATAAAGGAAAAAAAAAAAGGCCACATAAAAATGATTTGCAGTTTCCCAATGAACACATCAATTTACTTAATTAAATATTGCTTTCAAAGTTGCAGTCACAATAGCCCTTGTCCCCTGCCAGTTGCAGTAAGAAAGATACATTGAACAAGGGTGTCAGCTGAATACTAGCATTGATGTTAATGCCAGCTCTCCAAGCCTGGCAAAGCTGCTGACGTTTCCAGCAAGGACTCCCTCATTTTCAGCTCTTTTTAAAGCTTTGTCAAAGTACTGAAATTCTAGAAGTCAAATTCTGTGCATTTTGCAGAGACATACAAGACCTTATATTTTCAAAGAGGAGAAGATCCATCCAACATCCTGAGGTTTTTCAACATAAATTATTTGAAAGTTATTTTCACTTTCATTGCTGACTGCCATTATCTTGATCCCACATTTCACTACATTTAGGGTCACTTTGTGAGCTTATATTTTTTCTTTTCTCGCCAAAAACACCAGTCATCGTCTGAAATTAATTTCCAGCATTCAAATCACTACAGCTTTACATCTACTTTTTTGTCTTGGTTTCTCATTTCAGCACAGGATGTGGAAACTCAGATGCATTCCATTAAGTATTTCTGTAGTTTTGCCTGCACCCTCAATTAACTGCAGTTTACTAATTTTTAGGAGAAGAAATAATTGTTGTCGCCGTTTTCTCCAAAACCAAGTCAGTTTTAAGAAACATTGTCATTCTGCATCTCCTTGGGCATCATGATTGACCCACAAAGAGCAGTGAGAACAGTGAAGACAAACTTTTTTTTTCTTTCCTGCTCCACTTTCTCCTTTTTCACTTTCAGTGACTGAGACACAAAAAGCAGCACCATGATTTGACCAGGGGCACTGGGAGCAGTGCAGGATATACACGTCTATGGAACCTATTCAGTTACCTTACAGCTTAATTCAGACTTAACATCACCTTCCACTGCTCTGAAACAGAAGTTGCATCGATGGCATTTCTCCTAGGTGGGTGCCTCAGCCCAGACTCCTGGTGAGGCCAGTGCTGGTTGTAGACTTTCAAGGTGAGATGCATAAATAATCGGTCACAGACACTGCCTAATCACTCTGTTGTCAGCTTCATTCCAGAGGCAACTGCATTTAACGCTGACATGCTGAAGATATGCAGTTAAGCTTCACATCTTCTCAGCGAATGGAATTTTGGTGTTTTCCCACTGGCATGCTCAAAACGTGCTCTTGCACTGTGGTTCTGTCCAAAGCCAATGAACAAGGAGTGTACACAAAGTAGAAAGCTTTCCCCTTTTTATTTTTTAAGAAATCTTTAGTTAGTCATACTTTATGACCTAATACCAGACGAGTGACCTTATTATTTGCTTGGGCACGAGCAACATTATTTTATGTTGTAAGATCTAATCCATATTTGGAAATTTATATTTTAGGACACATAGCTTGTAACTTTTTAAAGAAAATAGGAGTAGTGACCTTCTAAAAATCATGATGTGTCAAGACTGTATTATAGTCAATTATATTTAGTTTAACACAAAAACACTATGTTCAGTAATTACCCAACATTAATAAAAGGAAGTTTTAAAAAGCTCCAAATCTAGTCCCAAATTCCTATGACACAAACACATTTAAACACTTATTTAAAACAGTATTTCCACTCATTTGAAGAAAGGAGCTTATCCTCATAGTCTTATTGTCTGCCTTGGAGTTAGGTTTTTAAGCAAAGTTAGAGACTTCAATTCCAAATGTTTAATCTAAATGCTCTGTCAGGATTGGAAAAAATATCCCTGTGGTACATAGGCATGGGAGGGGAGAGAAAAAAAAAAGTGTCACTCTGCAGACAGACAGGAGCAGAGAGTGCTGAACACCTTGCAAGCCTGGGTTCTGCATTTTTATTAAATTACAAAAGTCATTTTACTGAGAACACAAAAAACAATAACTGAATGTCTTCATGATTCCCTGGTGCATAACTTGTACATTGCATGTTCCTTCCGTTGCTTTGTCCAGGCCTCCAAAGCCTCAGAGAGACTGTTGCACCATTTCTTGAGGCATTTGTCCCAATATTTCAATGGCAAACCGAATAAGAGGCAAAGAATAAAAGGGACAGCAGAGGGTGATTCTCTCTGTTGTGTAATATCACAGCTTGAAATTACAATGAAATCAGTCATACAGGGGAAAAAAAGCGAACTTATAAATCACATTGCATGTAAAAATGCTTCATATTTCTAAAGTACTCCTCATATGCCAGTGAACTCATGAGGCAGCTTCCAGTGACTCCCACGATGAAATTTTGCCCACAGAACCAAAGCAGCTGGATGAACAAACGTAGGAATGAAGGACCAAGTGTGAAGTCTTTGAACTTACAGATGTGAGCTTGGTGCCATCAGCAGTCTGAGCATCATCTGGTAGGTATATTGGGGTCTCTTTACTGCTGTGGTTTTGCCACTTTCCTGCAATGATGACTAACATCTGACTGATATATTATTTTACAATGAGAAACAGAAATCATTCTCATCCTGATCGCCCAGCTAACATACCCACAGCTCAAATCATGGTTTTGCATCTAGAGCTCCATCTATTATTTTCTGCCAGCCATTTCTATGTGTCTCTTTCACAAGCAGAAGTCTTTCCATAAGTCATCAAATCTGCTTTTTTTTTTTTTTCTATGACATCTACATACAGCTCAACAGAGCCTCACATCTGGCACTGCACCATTTATTCAACCCTGGAAAACTGCCCCTTACTGCACACTGAAACAGAGAAAGACTAATAATGTTTATTCAGTGTAGTGCCATTGGTCACTGTAACTTACTTAAAGAGTATTCTTGTGCCCCAAGCACTGCTCACGTGCAATCCAGCTGCTCTGTGCACATGCTGGAAGGCAGCAGCTAACTCCACAGTCGTGGAGAAGGAATGCAGTGACTCAGGACAAAAGCCCAGCTCTCCCAGAAAATGCTGTGTGCTCTTGAATGTTTACACAGAGCAGGCAAACCTTTCCTACTTGGCTGTTTCCAAGGACACATCAGATGGCCTCATGCCATGGCAGAAGCCAGAATTTTGTTTCTCTTCTTCCAAAGGGTAAAAGCCTGAATCAACTATTGGTACAGGTCCTGAAATCCCAAGGAGTCTGTCGTTTTTTAAACCTAAAGCTGAGAGGCTTTCAAGAAGCATTGGTGTCTTCACACACACTTTAAAAACAACAAGGAAAATCCCTAGCTCTTTCAACACAAGCTGCTCTTGTGAGCTCCACATTGTGCTACAGCTTTTCATTCATCCTTCTTGTTTCTATCAAGTGAGGATGACTAATGTGCTATTGTGATGCACTTTTCTCAGAAATGTGGCCAACTGAGGCTGCTTCCACTCCAGTTCCATGGATGTTTAACATTAAAAAGGAGTGCTCAGGCAGGCAATGGTAAGTCATTACACCCCTCTTTAAAACAACAGGCCCTGTGCATAAGCCATGCTCTCATGCAAATCTCTCATGCACAGGATGGTGAACGCTTCTCTTGCAGTGTCAGGAAGATTTCAGTAGTTATCCCATGTGTCCCCTGGCTGTAGAAGTGGCAGTACTTGAGCCCCACAGGAAGCACAGGGTTTGTCTACAGCAGCTTGTGGTGGCTGGTGGCATTCCCCACCCCTCTCCCTGCCCTACCAGCTTCTTACAGCTTGGCCAGGGAGTCCAGATGGGACAAACACCTTCAAAATCATTCATCCTATGCCAAGAAATGCTTTTCCAGCTCAGCACTACTTGACCAAACCTGGGAAGGAATGTAGCACTTTATGAGACAAAACCAATACACACGAACATATATATGACCTCAACGTGAAACACTGACTTCAGCTGGGTTGGGTTTTATTCCTCACCCTAGAGAACTGCTGAGTAGTCATTCTAGGCCCTAAGATAGGAAGACCAAATGATGTCCCAGAGCACAAGTGATAAGGAAGACAGCATTGTTTTGCTACTTCAAATACTTCCTTGAAAATCAAACTCTCAAGCACAATTAAAGTCGATTATACCATGTTTGTGGCTGTCTTGTATGAGACCATGATGAGGCTTTACATAGCCTCTGCTTCAACAACTTTTGCTCAATTGAAATGTTTCACTTTGAACAAGGCTTTGATTTCCCTAGACTGAATCCTGCCAAGATTTACTTTTGACAGCAAATTGTAACAGATTTCAACCTTTTAAGCCATACTCAGCCCAGAATAATGACTATTCTGGAACACAAAATATGAAAACATGTATTTTTAAGATGGCTGGCTAACCCAAAATCCAGCCAGCTTTTTCAACTGATAGTGTAGGTCAGTAAAATTCATTGCAGCACAAGCTATTAGGTCTCATTTCACATTTCAAGGCCTAAAATTTCCACTTTTTCTGGCAAAAGAATCCTTGCCTTTCCATTTCTGTTGGAGAAGATTTACAGTTTCAAACTCAGCTCTAAAACTGGTCGAGTCAATGCAGAAAAAGACTCCTTACTTTTGACTGTGACATTCACATGAGCCTACAGTTATCTGCACAAAAAGGTTATTAAAAGCATTTTTGAATAGCAGTACTAGATATTCTTAAATACATTGCTCAGCCACAGTAAACACAATCACTTTATTCATCTCTTTGTGGAAAGACAACACTTATTAATGCCTTATTATCCTAAAAAATCCTTTGAGCATGCTAATGATCATTTATTGTGTTTGTGATTTAAAAAAAGAAAATTTTCTTACCCTAACCAAATGTATTAAATGCTTCTCTGAATCATGTTATTAAATTATATATGTCTCCATCTTATGCCTTACAAATCTACTTACTTATTAAAATCAGGAACAAAAGAAATAAAAATGTTAGATTAGATCAAGTTGACTTATTCCCCAGGCCCAAGTCAGCTACATTCAAGACTTGAAAATATACCACTATGTCACAAATGTTTTGAAAACCACAGTCTTCAAAAACAGCTGACATCTAGAAAATTGCAGTGCTCAGAAAAGTGCAGTATCTTTTAAACAACAGAAACAAAAGCTAGAACCCAGTTCCAAACACAGAACTAAATTTGTTCCTCCGTACTAGAAATTTCCATATGACATTTCACACTTGCTGTAAACCAACATTCATTTCTCACCACAGTGAAAATTCCTTGAAAGAAGACTGTGAATTATAAAATCCCCAGGATATATATAGGTAGAGAACATTTTAGCAGCATGAAGAGTTTCATCCCTACTCTCTAGGCTTTAAAATTACAAATTTATAGCAAGATCCTCCTTAAGAGTGTGCAGCTGTGTCATGTATTTTTCTGACCCTTATTTTATACTATCCTTTTGCTGCAAATGAATAAATCCAGAAATACAAACATTGATTTTTTTTTCACCTAACAATCTCATTCTGAAGTAGGAAAGTGCTAAGGCATTTAGAAACTAGTTGCTTATCTGGTTCTATATTTGAAAGAAATTCACAGACTTCTCTTGTGGCAACACAGAGGAAGTTAAGGACAAATTCTTTCATAATGATCTTAGCAAAAGAGACTATATAAATTTGAAAAAGCTCTCACTATGCTTGCTGAAGAAACATATAACTGCTCCCTTCATGGGCTAACACTCGTCTGAAAGAGAATGGCATTGGTGAGAAAAAAAAAAGAAATCTGTTTGCTTTATTTCCCAGTATAACTTCATTAAAGGGAATGAAATTATCCCTCTCATCAAGACTATTTGACATAGTTCTCATTGCAAAAATCCTGTGTAGGGCAGGTGAAAAGGTGGGCATTGCATTAAGCTGTAAATAAAAATGCTAATCGTCTTGCTTTATCTTTCCATGACTGACTTGGTACACAGCAATTTTCTAATGCTCTGGCTAACAATGGCAGACAGGAAGAGTGCAGTTCAGCCTAGTTTATGTTTAAGAAGAGGAGCACTGAATTCCCACAATTACTCCTTGAATACAGCATCAAGCCAAAGGAGCAACAGGGGAAACAATGATGGCTTCCATGTGTGCAAGAATACTGCTTCTCTCCTTTGAAGAGCTTGTCATTAGACAATCCCATAACATAAAGGAGACTTTAAGAGAAAAGAAAAACACTGATCTGTATCTAGTGAATAAAAGCAAAATTACAAAACAGTTGTGCCACATTTATCACCATGGAATAATTTCTCTCAAAGAGTGCCTCATTGTTTGCAGACAGAAATTTAGGTAGCAAAGGAGAAAACTGGAGAGGTTCACAGAAGGGAAATTCTGTAGGTATTTCTTGAACTGGTCTTGGCACTTGCAGACCCCTAACTTGACACTGGTTCAGCAACCCACTAAAAGTACCCAGGATCTATCTTGTGCCATAGAGGGGGACAGAGTGAGCGTAGTGTGCTGTCCTACATCCACCAGAGCAGGAAAGGGAGGGATGGGCCCTTTTCTCAAAGATAAACCAGCAGATCAGCTCAGCTATAATCCTGAGCCACAGCACCCTGCAGCTTCTGCCCTCTCTACCACAACACAGATTGCTGGCTGAAGAAAAAACCCAAAACAAATAAACAACCTCAACAACAATAAATAACAAAGCAAAAAGGGGTTTATATTCCCCCACCAGATATTCCATATATTGTCTTCATGTTGTGCTTATTGGGACTGTCACTACAGAGCAGGTACCTGAGATGTGAATGACCAAGAGAGAAGGAATCAACAGCAGACAGGAGCTCTTTCATTGACATACTGACCAGAATTTGGGACATTTGGGCTAAATTCTGTATTTCTTACACACTTTCTAAAGGACTGCAGATTGCATGTGATCTAATAACTTTACTTTTTTCTGCATAATTTTATTGTCTAGCAACAATATGAGCTCTTGTGTGTTAATATAAACTTTCCAGGGCAGAGTTTTCCTGTCACTAGATTTATAGGACAAGTGAGCTTATCTTTGGTGCATAAAAGTAGCAATAAAAGTGTTGAGAGGAAACATCAGAAGGGAAAGAATAAGGAAGTAGGTTTTAACTCCATTGTTTTAGGTAGAAATGAGCTTTTAAAATTTTATTCCATGTATTACATGCAATCCAGTATTATTTTAGCTAACCCCAAAAAGCATGCAGTCCAGCATACACAACCTCTGTTAACTAATACCTATGCACACAAACAAGAGCAGTGTCCTTCTGAAGCAACACATCTGTTCCTTTACTGTATTTCCCATCCAAAGAGATAATTCAGTTTATGAAACCAGAGCACTAACAAAAACCAATATATTGACTAGTGAGATGCAAGCCCAAACAAATTGCACAACACGGGAGGGGAGCTGGGCAAGGATGACGCACAGAGTGCACAACACAGAAGGGGGCAGGGCCACAACACACAGACCTACGTGGGGACCGGGAATAGCCGTCGAGCAGTCCCATGTTTGTCCTTACTTTACATTTTTTGGACTTTGCACCCAGGCACTTTGATGTTTATTACTTTATTGGTTTTTATCGGTTATAAAATGAGCTAATCAGTCTGCAACAGTTAGGATCTGTTATTTCAAACAATCTTCATGAGAACTGCAAACAGAAAATGCAAACTGCACGGCCGAACTGTAATGGCATTGCATATAAATAAGCATAGACCCATTCATGTGACAAACACTGCACTCAGACCAAAGTATGTCAGGAAGCCAAGCTGTCCTTGCTTACAGCACATGACAACTGGGCCCTATTGGGTTTCTTCCTGCCTGTATTTCTCCAGCAGAGGGGCAGAGTGACACACTGGAAGGAGAGGAGATCCTGACAGAGATACAGGCATGTGTGGGTTGATTAATGGTGAATGACCAGTGTATGATTGATACATTCCAGACTCTCTGGCCTTTTGATGTTGCCTGTAAGAATGAAGGCATCTATTTGTGTCTTTAAAATTGCAATAAAAGCACTACATTTGAGTTGCTTCTCTCCATACATTCAAGGGCAAAAGGCTGAAAGGTTCAAAGTAACCAGCTTCTCTTCCAGAGATCCAAGGTTAAACAAATAAAGTTCCTCGAGTCTCAATTAGCTATTATCTGCAATAAAAAAAGGCAACAACCATATAACAATAAATATGGCAGCATAAAAGCAACCAGACTGAAGAAACTGAAAAAGCTTATCGAGCTGAAGGGACGAGAGCAATGTCAGCTCCAATCCGTGAAAGAAGCCTTCATCCATTGCTTTTCCTTCCTCGTCCCTTTGCCTGGTGTACAGAGTACCTTGGATTCCAGTGACAATGATATAACAGATTCCAAGCTGAGGTACAGAGAACTTAAAATCTTGTGTTTAAATTATGTAAGATTCAGACAAGATTATAGCACGACACTACCACCACCAGTACCACTTCACTTTTTCCTGCAAGTACCTCCAAACCTTCCACAGACACCTTTGCATGAACCAGTGAGGAAGGCAAATTTTATCACTTTTCTTTATTCAGAGAGGAAAGAATACCATCTCAGAATTAAGCCTAAAAAACTCCATATCATTCAGATCTCCTGAATCCCAGAGTTTCTGCAGTATTTCAACAGTGCTGTAGAGATCTGGATCTGAGAGTAAAGGAAAAGTTCTTACACCTACCCATAGGCTGTGGTGAGGGAAGCAGATGGAGCAGAACAGGAAAACTGCCCAGGAGACACCATATAAACACAGTTAGCAAGGGCTTATCTGAGGACAAGGAAGAGCTACAGGCTACAGGACACTTTAGAGCCTCGAGTGTCCCAGCACATCCAGGGTGATTCAGCAGCTCAGCAGGTACCTGTGAGCCACCTTTGCAGGCACAGCCACTCAGCTCAGAGAGCTGATGCACTGAGAGGCAGCACTGCTGTGGGAGTGAGAGCAGGAGCTGCAGCTGATGATCCCATCACAGCCAGGAAAAGAAACAAACACAAGCTGAACTCGTACTTCTTGTGCAGACAGGACTTCACAAACAGAGCCCCAGCACAGTGACGTTCAAGTTTAATCTCACAGCTTTTGGAGACCACTCAATGCAGATGGCTTAATTCTTTTGTGTCATTACTTATTTTGAAGGTGAAAAATATGGTTTTCCAGGTCTCTTTAAAATTGTATCTATAACTTGTTCAGTCTTGCAGACAGTTCCTGGGCAGACCTGCATACTTGACATCCATCCACTGAGGATTTTAAAATATCCTCATTGCCAAGGGGCTTGTGAACAGTGACAAAGAGTCTGTAACCTTTAATATTGACTGAAACATCAAAAGCCATTCATTATCCAGTTACAAAATATGCCAGATCTACAAACTTCCACAAGTTTTTTTCTTTTAAGTGCTGGCAGAATTCACTATATTGGGATGACTGCAAACAGTTGGCTGGCCACTGCTCCAAGAGTTAATCATTAGGCCATTTCCAGTAAGGCTCAAAATGCTGAAAGCAGAGAAAGAGAGTTTTTTGCCAAAGGTCTGGGAAAAAGGCACAACACAAAGTCCAAGCCTATCAGCACAGGAAGGTGAAAAAAGCTAGTCCATTCCCACTGAGGTGGCCTCCAAATATACAAAATAGTTTCTAATCTGCTTGAGAATGTATTTTAAATTCCATTTTAATAAGTGCTAAGTGCAAGCAAACAGAAATAATTAAGATGATCAGTCTGCAAGGAGGAAAGCACATAAAAAGAACATGAGTACTTCAAAGGGTTAAGTAATCACAGTAGTAGTTATTAATTACATTATAATTATTAATTATAATGTAAGAGGTCTCTGACTATTCTTTTGCAAGGAGCTTAATACAATTTCCAGACACTACATTAAGCAACAGGAAGGCATTCCTGAAACAGCTTTTGAGTAGCAAATCCCACTTTAGCAAAAATATTTCTTTCCACAGAGTATCCAAATTCCAACAATGCATTTAACTGTCTCAATAATGATGCAGTATGACTGAACCTTTAAAAATCAGAAGAGGAAATATTCTATAATAAAGATTTGCATTATTTGAGTTTTCATTATTCAGCTGGGTATTTGTTAAACTTGAGATTAAGTGTAGATATTTATAGATGTGTAAAGTGATGTTCTTTATTACATAATTATATACAGAAACACACAAATATGTATAACATTTTAATCTCTAGAGTTTTTCTGGGACAAAAAAAAAGAAGTATTTTTTCCCACCAGTTCTACTCTTAAATATCCTCAGAGGCAAACACTGTAGTTGTTAGTTGTAGACAGGTAATTAAGAATCATATTTAAGAGCTGTCCAAAAGCCATTCAGAGCCAGTGGCAGCACAGAGAGCAAAGTCTGCCTGTGGCTCTCCAGCCTGCTTTGCTTTCAAGGTGCAGGAGCTCCCAGTGGAATCTGGGTGGTGATGTGTGGCACTGCCCTGGTGCTGTGCTGTCATGGCACACCAGGGGCAGAGGGCAAACACCCAGCTCTGCCCCCAGCGCTGGGGGAGTGGGGGCAGGAGCAGGGGAGGCTGCTCCTCACACACAGACAGCACACTCAAACAGATTTTACATGGAGAGTGCAAGGTTAAGGCATGCTGCCTTTGCTTGGTGGATGTCCTTACTAATGTGGCCACTCTTGTGGTAGTCCTCTGTGTGCCACAGCCTTTACCTACTGGTAATACTGCTTTTTGGAGGCCCAGTTCCATAACCAAGGGGATGTAAGCAAAGCTGTGCTTCCTAAAATCTTTTTTCTACCCTATGCTGCTTCTTTGTCTGCATTAGAAAGCGTCTCGCCAGTAACTTGTGTGTATATTCTTTTTCAATGACTAAAAAACACAGATTATTTTGAAAATATGGCAGAGAAAAATAGCACATGGCTTATAGTCCACATTTAAATACTGCCAAGCAATGTAGCCTTTCTGTACATTTTATTTCATTGAATTTTAGCATGTTTGAGTCTACTGGGAAAATTGTCTCAGAAACTTAAAGACATGGGCAGCTTATATGCTTGGACCCAAGAGTGGTCCTCAAAATGTACAAGCTCTACACAGGTGGAGTTGCACCAGAAGTATTTTCTCCACTTAATGTAATAAAGAAAAAAGAATAGGAAAATAACACTTTTATATTCATCTGTAACTCCAGCTTTTTGTCTCATGAAGTCACAAAACCACACAACATGCTTACATCACTGCCAAAATTCAAAAACTATAAATAGGTCTATAACCTTTTGCTTCAAATTGGAATATGGGATTCTTTTCAAAAGACAGAAGAGAAAATGGAAAATTTATTACTTAAAAATAAACAATGCCTCTTCTATACAAGCATTGTAGCACATATGTTCAACAGTAATTTTGATGTCAAAAAAGAAAAAAACCCAGAGAATTATGATTTTTGGGTGAGGATGTAAACAGCAGGAACAGATGAGCATTTAAAAATAAAGAGCCTATTATATTCAAATGAAACAAAGAATGAGGAGAAAAAAATAATAAGCTACAAAAATATATCTGTCAGCGAAGCTGTTTTGAGACGGAATGTTTCCCCCATGAGATTCTCAGGAAACACCAGGCACCCTCCAGGTTTAAAGCTTTCATCCCTGGGCTCTGAGCTATATTGGTTTCCTGTATAAAAGGGATCGAGACGAGAAGAAAACATTTGACCGACTGCCCCAGCAATCATCCAATGTTTTATACGTGGTGGAGCGCTGCCCAGCACAACAAACCCAGCATTGTTCCAGAGGACTCAAAGAGTCCAGCCAATTATGTCCCTTCATGGGGACGGCTGCGCTCGCCTTTGATCACCAGCTCTAACTACCAGCAGTAAAGCAAACACAAATCTGCAGACAGCATCAATAAACCTTGCAGTGGGAGTGAACACAGATATTCTGTGCCCGGATGGATTTTTTTCCCCTCCCTTCCCTAAATCACCATCAAAATTATCTGCTCTAATGTGCAGACTCAGAGCAAGTGACTAGTAGTTTTACTTACTTTTTTAAGCCAGGAGCATGCCATCAAGCAGAATTTTTCTTTTTTTTTTTTTTTTTTAAAGAAGTACACTTTAGCAGAATTCTCTAGCCATGGTAAAGTTCAGTGTCCTAATTACCTGAATTCATCTGTGCTTGTATTCAACTCTGGTTTTACGCACACAAAGATGTAATGCACATATTCACGATCAAAGAGTTTGTAGAAACACTCTTCTCTCCACTTCACTATTTGTTTACTGTGTGAACTCTTTCCTCAAGATTTTCCTGCTAAACACAAGCTAAGCACTCCTGATTTTCTGGTTATTCGTGCTATTACTTTGCTATGACCTCACAGTGCAGGATTTAATCAGTGAAGAGGTCTGGGCTGAGTGGGTGCCAGGTATTGCTCACCCAACACTGCAACTTGGGCTTTTTATTTCCACAGTGCACAAGCTCAACAAAACAGACCTCCCATACCCAAGCAGCACATAGTCTTTTCAGCTCAGAGGCACAGCTTCAGCATAAAAACCACTGGGGTTTTCCTCATGCAGAACAGACAGGTTAAAGGCACAGATCAGAACAAAAGATTAGGAAAGAGTCTGGTCCAGCAGTTAAGCCAATAGCCTGGGACCCAGAAATCCCAGCTCTGCCTGTGGCACAGCCCTGTGCTGCTGGTGGCTCCACACAAAATCACACTGGCCTCAAGGCTTGCAAATATGCTGGTCCTGAAAGCCTTTGAAATCACTGAAAGTCAGGCAAAGAACTTTTGAGTTTCCTTTCCTTTATGTTGCAATAACTGTCTGTATACTGAAAGATAATAACATTTCCATCTCTCCAAGTGCCCTGAGTACCCCCTGCAAGAGGGACACCCAGCATACCTGCCCAGGCCACGTGCTGTACATGAAACAAATATTAGGTTTCACATCAGCCTCAAGCTGCACTTCTAGCAGTAAAAGCATGGGACTGCAATCCCACAGACCCCTGAAGAATTAAATAAAATCCAATTCTGTCATCCTATGTCTGTGGTAAGATATTTCTTAGCAACTGGTGGATGCTAACTGGGCTTTATGCCTACTGTCTGCTTTGTCTGGCACATGATTCAGCTCCTGCCACTGCATAAAGTGTTCAATTTATTTAGCTGCATCTCCCTAACTGTCAGGGCCAGTCCTCTCCTCCCTTCCTGCTCTGCTGGTTTAAACACTTTGCAGTGCTTTTCACTTGGGAGAAGCCCTGCATCCATAGCTGCCTGGCAAGAACCCTGTCTCTCATGTGTAAATAAAGGCAAGACAATGCTTTTTGAAATGCTTTTCCCAGAAAATAAGGATCTAATAAAAATTTTCCACATTCTCTTCAGGTAAAACTGTTACTATTATTATATTATATATATATATATATATATATATATTATTATTACTGTTATTATTATTATTATTATTATTATTATTATTATTATTATTATTATTATTGTTATCTGTAATAACTATGTCAATACAAAATTTAGGGTGGGGGAATCTGGAGGAAAGGGAGGTAATTTTTACTTGCAGTAAAACATGATTTGGATTCAGTTTCCAACTCACTATAAACTTCACATGTGTTCTCACCACATCTTCCCAGTACTCTTGTTCGCTTTGCACATGATCCAGACGATATGGCATCTTTTCTCTCATCATTTATCTGCCTTATCTATTCAAAATATAAGCTGGAGAATAACAGATTTCTTTTGCTTTGATGATCTACAGCCCTTAACACAAGAAGAACTTTGTGAAAAACATTACTGCAGTACAGCCACAGCTTTTTTGCTTTAGTAGTACTACTTACATCTGGATGGAAAGGTAATGCATGCCAAAGAAGTAGTAAAAGCCAAAACAATGGGTGTTAGCCAAAAAGTCTATTCAAGATTTATAATTTACAATCTGTTGAATTTGTGCCTTTATGATTTTTGAAAAGAGTCTGCATAACTTCTAAGCAAAACCCCACAAGAAAAGAAGAAAATAAGCACCAAGGAAAGTCAAAGAAACACCAGGTGTAGAATGAAGACTGCAAAGAAATTACAAACAAGCCCTTATGCAGAAATAGAGTAGGTAAAACACAGTATTTACAGCAGTAAAGCTGGATTTAAATAATTACAGCCCTATAATAAATGGAGAACACAGTAGATGTGTGAGCTAGACACAGGGTAAAGTTGCATCTAATATGGTGATTCACACTTACTCAGAAAATCTGGTTGCTACTGTTCTAGTTGATGTCAGGCTGCATTTTATTCAAACCAATAAAATCTTTTGTGTGGTCTCTTGACCCCTCGAATTGTCTAATTTACATTTAAGACAATAATGTTGCTTAGTAATTTTAAAAGGAAGTGTTCCCACCCTGGAGTGTTATCCCTGCATCTCTTCTGAAGAAACTTTAAACTGGTGAATGCTGCAAGTGAATGGGAGTTCCCTGCATCCCACTTTGTAATTATCTCTCTTAATTGGTAAGGTTTTACATACTAATTCTATCTGGCATGCTCAGAGAAGGCAAAATCTGGAGTTATTCTGATTTACCCCATCCTATAGAGGTTAGAGGAAAAGTAAAATTCTCTCCTAAGCAGGCTCAAAGGATGCAGGATGCAGTCCAACAATGTGCAGACTTTTAAGGACCTTGCATTTAAAAGAGTAAACCCATCTAGATATTCTGGTTGTTTCAAATGTCAGTACAGAACTCAGAGGCACAGAGAGCTGTGCAGCATCTTAGGCCAAACCTTACTGTACCAGAGGCAGGAGCTGCATGAGTTGAGAGAGAAACCATTACACCTTAAGAAATTATTCCATCTTTTCTACACTAATAAGAAAAAGTGGTGGAAAATTCTAAGTGATCTACAAAAGATCTCTACCTATTTTCTTCTGCTTAGAACTTAGAACTTAGGCAGCTAAACACAGAGATAGAACTGGAGTCAGTAGCTTAGTTTCTCAACATTGCATTTTCATTCCTGTCACTCAAGACAGCTTGTGTTGAGTTTAAGTTGTGTATATAACACAGTTGCTACTATTCAAACAGCCTGTGAGAGAACACCAGTGCTTTTTTGCTAAATATAAAGCAGGTAAAAAAACAACTCAGAATCAGGTAGACCCCACTAGATATCGTGTTTGGTATTACCCCACTGATAGGCAGTCCAGCAGCTGAGGCACTTCCATCTGCAGCCTCTGTGTGTGTACAGAAGCTGAAAGCAGAAGCTGTTTCAGGCCAGAGGGTGCATCAGGAATTACCAGTGCCACTGGTTTACAAATTCTGTTAAAATACTCCTGCTTTGCTACCATTGTCTCTGAGTGCAAAGCCACACCACAGTCCAGTACCACATTCCTTACATCAGTGTAAGTTTGTGGAGAGATGTAATAATAAATAATATTGGATTATTTATTATTTATGTAACAAATAAAATTGGATTGGATCTGAGCTGATAAGAAAAAAAAGTTTTGCAGCTGGATATTTTTGTGTGATGTTTAACCTGGATCATTTCAGCATAGACCCACAAACAGCTGCATCAGCACAACAGTGCAGCAAAAAACTGGCAGCAGAAACAGGCATGAGCAGCAGGGGTAGGAAACAGGAATTCCTTAGTTTGTCTTGTGTCAAATCCAATTTATGTAACGTCTAATTGCATCTTTAGATTTTCCAAATGGGGGAAGGAAACAAATCCTAGTTCTTAAGACAAGATCTGATGTAAATTATTTTGTATTGCTTGTACTTACAGAAGAAACAAGACTTGGACATACTGCATTCTCTTTCGAGTTCTGTTCTGAATTGAACTAAAGGAATTGTTCCCTAAATTATTGCTGGGATCCAACTGATCACAACTGATTAAATCCTCTCAAACTTGGCAATTCCTCAAATGTTTCCAGGTTTTATTCCCCCAGATGACACTGTGTTCATCCAGCAGTAAATGACACTAAGGCACCTGCAGTAGCTGATGTAGTGTGGCCCTCAACAGAAGACATGCTGAGATGTGACCATGATCCTCACATAAAGAAGTCAGTACTAAACCCCTTTAAAGCTTGTAGTTCACTCATTTTGCTTTAAATAGTACAGCAATAAAGGATTGACAATAATGGTTAAAAAGGATACCAGCCCCTGCTGCTCTTCCCTTCTCCACCCAGTGTTGCTGCCCAGTTGTAGTGTCTACATATCTCTTCTCTTCAACTGCAGATCACAGCCCAGGGTAATACTAAAATAAGCAGTGGCTAGGTTCAAATGCCAGGCTCTAGGCAGTGGTGGCAGAAAACCTGGTGGATATTCACATTCATTCATTCATTCATATTTCTACCACAGAGCAGCAATGTTTCAGCAAGTGGGAAATGCCCAATGACAGATAAATCCCACCCCCCAAAAAAAAAAAAAAATCCTTTGTATCTCTGAATGAAGACACAGAGCTAAACCTGAAGCTACGTGTAGAGGAATATCTCCTCCCATTTGTAGAATACAACTAAGAACACACCTTAACTCCCAGAAGTACTTAGAGCAGATCATAGCATGGAGTGCCTTTTATAAGGCACCATGCAGTTCCCATCCCTATAGCTGAAGCTCTTCAGCAGCCTATCTCACAGCCCAGATCATAAAAGACTCATCTCACTTAAAAGAATTGTAATATATCTCAGCTTACACTGGCTGACAATGTTATGAATGCCACAGGGAAGATATATAAGAAGAAACTACTCTATCTCAAATACAAGAAATAAGGAACCTTCAGGGAATTTTTAGGAGAACACAATTAAAACAACACTTGGTAAGACAACAGCTCACTGCAAAGGCTTGTTACAGGGGCATTGCAGTTCAGATGAACTCCTGTAGGATAAATCCCTTGCTAACTTTTATGATCTGGAGAAGACCTACAAGAAGGTGGAGAAGACCTGCAGCAGTCTAGTTTCCCTAAGCTGTGCAGGAGTATCTCACAGAGCAGCATTATACATGCCATATTTCCTGCATCCTTTCCAAAGCTACTGCCCTGGTCACAAAACACAGAGCAAGAGAGGTCAGAGGGACTACTCATCAGGAGCAGTGTGGCTTTTTTGAGCACATTTATATTGTCATTGGTGGTGTTTGTCACATCCACAGAGACTGCAAACACCGTGCAGTTTTCCTCCAGTGTGTACACAGAGCTAAGCACAGCAGTGCTGCAATCACAACTGAAAGCTCCTGATATTGCTGCAGGACAAACATGGTAATATTAAGAATTTGTGACTTAGATAAAGGTTACATTTATAAATTCCCTATCTAAATCACTGAGGCTGTATGCAGTAAAAATGCTCTGAACACTTTGCTAGAGCTCCTCTCTCCCTCTAGGATATGTGTTTCCACTATCTTACATGGACCAGCACTAATACTACTTATGGGACCTCCTGGGGGGCAGACTCACACAGCTTACTCCTTTTTCAAGCTACTTTTGGCTGGGTCACCTCCCTGAAACAGTGCAGTAGGATCACTTCAGCATCATAGCAAAAGAAGTGGTAACCATGTATGACAGCAGATGGGAGGGAAGGCAAGGATGAGACTGACACATAACCTGACCTGGAGCATATCCTGAATCTTGGCAAGAAGAGAAGGCTATGGGCACCAAGAACCTGAGGGGTTCTAAGCCACAGAACTGCACAGTCCCAGCCACAGTGACTGCATCCTGAACTCTGCAAAGATTCAGACAGATTCCATAGGGTTGTGGAGAGATGAGCAGATCAGCGTCCCAGCTGGATACACACTTGGCAGACTGAGGCAACCCCAGGCATTTATAAAGCCAACAGCAACTGCCAGAAATTTACTGCTCTGCATAGGAGTCCTCCTCCCAAACATCTAACAGGGGACACTAACTTTGGCCCCTAAAAATTAGATGTAGTCGAGTGTTCTCTGACAACCCCATCATTTCAAGTGCTGTTTCTTCTCATGAGGGGCTGTGCCTGTGGGGTCTGGGGGCAGAAACCAGCTGGAGTACTTGCTGTGTGCTGTTCAGAGGTTCATGTTTTGTACCCAACTGATCAGCAAGACACCAAAGGAAAATTATTTCTCCCAGACATCTTTGGCAACTCATATTACTGCCAAGTGTACTCCAGGCTCACAATACAACTGTCTAGTCTGCAAAGCCTTCCCATGGCCTTAGGACACCAGTCACCAAAAAGAAAATTGGATATGATTGTACCAATAGGCTTCTCTGCTGAAAAAAAACTTTTCATTTTTTACATATGCATAAATAACTTGGTTTTCAAAATGCACCTTCTAGCAAAAATAGCTGTCAAGTAGACAGCAGTGAAGAGCTGTAACACCAAGCTATGATTTACATTCACCAAAACAGTTGGAGCTACTTAAGGATAGGCTCCAGCACAAGGAATTTTTCCATCAAACAGAATTGAACTCAAATAACACCTCAGGCGGTGAGAAAAATTTGCCCAAAACGTTGCCAAAACAGCCCCATGATCACAACAACTTCTCAAAATAAGTCTCTCAGGACTAAAGGCTCATCTCTTAGCACCAGGTAGCCTGTCCAAGCAGTCCCCCCACGATTGCAGCAGGAAGCACAAGGCTCAGCAGGCACGCTGGAGATGGGGAACTCAACAGCAAAGGGTGGCAATGGCTTTCTCCAGGGCACCTCTTGAACTATCCACCCATATAACTTCAACCTAGCTTTCTATTTAAGATGATTTACACTTGTTTTACTTGCTAATGAACCTTCCAAAAGAGGATTGTAGACCCAGCTCTCTTGGTCTCAGGCCTTTTTCTGACTGCAGGGGGAAAAAGCACAGGGCTTGGCCATCACTTGCATTTCAACAGCTATGGATCACACAGTTCCATATCACAGAAACTGTTCCAAATACTTAAAACATTCCCCCTCAAACCACTCAAGTTTAATTTTTCTCATAAAAAAAAAAAAGATTAAAAATAAAAGGCATGTTTCTTCAAACCAAAACACTGCCAGATCAGACACTGGCACACGTTCAGACCTAACGTTTGTGAGGCTAGATCAAAGCAGAACCCCAGAACTAAAAGGCAAGGAATGAACAGGTCTGAATCTCCGTGCTGTGGGTTTTTTTGAAAACCAATGTTGTTCCTACGGTGTACATTATTTAAAGGTAATGGGTAAGGCATTTCCCAATGTAACAGGAGGGTGCAGGAGAGCAGCATGCCCAGGAATCACACTCAAGCAGAACAGACCACCAAGATGGGAAGCAACAAGAAAGGCACAGATGGAAGTAGTGTAAAGTGAGTGCTGAGAGCTGGAGGGAAAATTTTCTGCAAAGATTACAATGCCTCAGAACGAGTGCTAGAGCCTTGGGCAAGTGGCTGCCTGGTTGGCCATAAGCAAAACCCTGTTTTATTACCTGAACCACTGGAAGAGAGCTCCCTCTTCTACGTCCCTGAAGATTATCTGCCCACAACTCACTCTGCACTTCTTCCCTCTGCCACCTCCTGTGCTTAACACCAGTACAGTGCTGTGAAATGCAGCACAGGGACAGAGCTTGCAGAGACCTGCTCAGGCATTTTAAATTGAGTTCTGTCTGAAGCTGCTCAGAGCAGATTAAACATGCAGTTGTAAAAACACCTGGGGTAAAATCTCAGCCCTGTCACATTAACAGCTCCCATGTTCAAAAGCTTGCTGGAGCTTTGCACAAAAAGAGGATCATGCACACAGTTTTTGGCTGTATACAGAGAAATAGGGAAATTTATTTCAGCCTATGGTCCCCAAATCACTGGTCTCTGTCCTAAACTATTGACAACATCCAGAAAAACTCCAGGGGACTGAGACAGGTCAACAAGGTGGCCTCCACCAGATCAGGGGGACTGAGGAAAGACTGACAACTGAGACCTTGTTGGCACTCAGTTGTCAGCTTCACATTATCTCTTTCAATATCATTTGAACGCTGTTCTGGTGCCAAAAATGTGTGGAAATTTCAGACTGAGGGCCTTGCAGCAAGGTCAAATTCATGTGCAAAGTCAAATGTGATGCTGGGCAGTCAGAATTACAGCCCACTGGCATGGGGCAACCTGCCAGCCACTCACAGGGTCAGGGACCCTCACCCCAATGGGACCTGTGGGAGCTCCCAGTGCTCAGGATCAACTTCTCTGGAGACAGCAAAATCAAACACCATATTGATCCATCACTCCACCATGGTCCTACTCATTTCAGCAATTTATTTCTTGGATCAGGGAAAGTGAAGAAAGTTCTCTTGATCTCTGAGGGGAAAAATAATCTGGTTTTGTCTTTTTTCTTATACACATTTGCAATTTGCTTTCCTCTTGTAGAAATCCAATGGTCACTGCCTAGACAGCACACAAATCCAGGGGAAGGTGATTTGAAAGTGCTCTTTATTTAGTTTGCCTGAGCTCAGATGGAAGAGCAGCAAAGGAGATCATTGTGGCATCTGGGAAGAGGTGTAAAGAAACACTGAAGGGTTCCTACCAAGGCACTCATTCTAAAGGCCTCTCAAACCATGCTGAAGAAACACTTCATGACACTTGGAAAAGAATATCAGCACACAATATCATGCATTTTATGGCAAACCTTGCTTAAGCAAACATGCCAGATTCAACAGTCCCATTGGGCTCTATGTTCAGATTTTGTAGACACTTCCATTTCAGTACAGATTTACCCAATTCCCAGCTTCAAGATACACCAATCTTTTAGGAGATCTTAAACATGACATTTAGGTGGCCTATGCCATTGTAACTCAGCTAGATCTGTCATCAACCCCTTTGCAAAGATACAAACAAGCCACATGTTTGCAGCAGACTTGCCTTACCCTACAATGTCTCCAGTCGAGGATAAAAACATGCCAGGTGTTTCCATCCAGCTGCTAAATCAGAACCATTTTGTTTATAGAAAATCTGCCAGCTACAAAAATAACTTAATTCCAAGTGTTTAATGGTGGGCTGGGTGGACCAACAGAGCATCAGTTCTGCTGCCCACACAAAAGCATCATGCTTTAGCCAAGAACATTTTAAAATTAAAAACATTGGATGACACATGAGGAGAACCTATTTTCTGTGCATGATCCACTAAATATATTGCTCCAGCTGATCTGAATTATTTCTTGTATTTGTAGATTTATTTCAAAGGGCATTTATGAGTAAAAGAAGAAAAACCTGAAATAAGAGTCTTTAATAGTTCTGTGAATAAGGGCTGTTGCTTTCATCAAGATAAGGTGAAATCACCGTGCTGACACCAATAATGTAGGAAAGCTAAAAGCCAGCTCTGGCAAGAGCAGAACTCCTGCTAAGAATCAAAAAACTTTTCAAATGTGACTAAACTGAGGCAAGGCCCAAGATTTCCTAAAGCCACAGCAGTATCTGAGGAAATACTTAAATCTTGAATGTATCAAGGACAACTCTAAAGTGTCTGGCTCTTTCTCATGTTTCTATCCTAGACACTTCAGCTATACCAACAAAAGATACCACTAAGTTAAATGAGTATTAAAGATGGGCTGGGTTTATCAAAATGAACAAAAAGCCTGTTTATTTTCTGAAGTTTAAGGGCTATCTCTTGAAGAGTAACTATTGCAAAAATGCATATCTCATTCCTTTTTTGATCCAGTCTCAGCAGAGAGAGCTTTGTGTGGTGTTCTGTTTCAGCTGGAAAGCTGCTGGCTGGTTGATAGGTGACCCCACAATGTGTGATGTCCTCAAGTGCCATTTCACAGCTTCCAATGGCAAGTTACTGCCACTAAGCCTGGTTCAGCCAGCTAGGTCTAACTCCAGCCCCATCACAGCCCTGCTGCCCTGTACCAGAGCCTTGCCCAGGAAAGGTGGAGTCTCTGCAGCCAACCCAGGCCTGAAGCACTTTCACCTCTTCTGCCAGAGACCACATCATTGCAAATGAAGCACAGAGGTGATGGAAAGCTTGTCAGTAACACCAAGTGCAAGCTGAGAAGGGGTGAGAGTGGTATCCCACTCACCTCTGAATTTGCAGTTTGCTCTCTGCAGAATTTTACTGTTTAAAAACTGGTTTGACCTTACATTGTGAGCAACCAAAACCTTACAGGTAGAGAGCAGTATGTTCATTCTCTGTTAGCTTTAGCTACACATATCAAACAAAAGAGGACAAAAAAAAAAAAAAGGCTTGCAAGTTGAGGATGAAATGACAACAGAAGAAGATATGATGGTAAAAATCTTAAATTTCTAACCTTCCTCTTTTAGTAAAGGAAGAATTTAACTCATACTACTTATTACTCCTGATAGTTTAGACTCACTGAGCCTGTGAACACACTATGAAATGAAAACTTTCTTATTCATACTTTCAATGAATTAGAATATGATACTCTGCCCAAATTCTTGGGTCACCTTCAGACATAAAGGTCTCAGCCCTGATCTCTAGAACAACACAACTAAAAAGAATGTTGCTAGCTGATATGAAACAGAGCTTCATATGTTTGTGAAAAACACATGTGACAAAATGTTTGTGACATGAACTTTAATAAAGCTGTGATAAAATTGCTTTTCAGAACCAAAATAAATTCCAGCCCTGGAATACCCTGAAAACTCAGTCTAAGGAAATTAATCTGTGATTTACAAACACATTTTCATTTTATTCTACAGAAAGAATGTTTCTTCTTTGGGAAGGCAGTGCTTTTATAATGATTATTGGGAGACTGGGTATAACTCTCCCTTCGTCTTGATTGTTTATTTCATACACACACACTCCTCCCTTCAGTAAGTTTTGATACAACTTTTACTTTTACATTCCAGGAGTGAATTGCAGCACCATTTTCACCCATGTGGCCAATGTCTATCATGGGTGCTTTGCTCTGCCTCTGAATGAATTTAGGAGTCCTGTGTGTGCCCTGGGATCTCTTGCCTCAGCACACATGCCACTGGCTGTGTATGATAATGACAGGCAGTGGTGCAGCTCCTACTGAAAGGAGCTCCTGTTCCATGGCCCCGTGCTAAGAGCCCCCTGGGGAAGTTCCATGTCAGAGCTGAGTCACTCTCACAGTCCATCACTGCCAAAAGTAGCACGTCCCATGCTCCAGCCCTGCCCTTTCTCCTCTTCATCCCAGCCATGCTAGCACACCCTTTCTCTTGCATCAAATTAATGTTCATTAGAGCCTTCACTGAGCTGATTCAGTTCATTAACCCAGCAGCAAACAATTCACTTTTTTGTCATGTTAGTTTTCTTCCAGGCCAGCGGGTTGAATCTGTTTCACACACTAGCACTAGACCTGCTGCTGGCCAGGGGCAGGGGAGAGGAGCCACAAGGGCAGGACAGGGCCCTGGTATCCCAGCACAGAGAGAGGTGATCAGCTGTAACATGTCACTGCACCTTCAGCAGTCTGGCCCTGGTGGAAGGAGGTTTCTGTGCAGTCAGAGTGAAACAGCTGCAGCTCTCCTTGAGCTCTCAGCAGTATGCCATGAACCCTCAGCCCAGCAAGGAAAGGCTCTGACAGCCAACAGGGACACTGAACCTCATCTAGTACCCTGTGGACAGCCAAGGGACAAGCTAGTTTGATGCATTCATTGCAGTTGCTGGTGGTGAAGTACCCACTGCAGCTTTCTGTGCTTGCCCATGGCTAACAGTTTTTAGATTACTTGTACTGAGTGGGCATTTCACCACCTGCAACCAGGTGGGGCATTTTGGGGAAAAAAACCAAACCCAAAACAGGTCTATACAGAGCGAGAGATAAAGGAGATACTGGAAAGGCACAAAGTCTGTCATATTCCTAATGCTAAAGGCTTCCTCTTTCTGTCCTTATTGCAGATCACCTGTCCCTCCCTAACTACTCCTGCTCCTTGACAGCATTTCTGACAACTTCTTCCTATTTGCATGCCTCCTGATGCACAGAGACCCCACCTAATTGCCTTTATACAGCTCCTGCAGCCTCTTCCTTTTAAAAGGCCCCTAAGACCATGCTCTACCATGCACATTTACAAGAAATCAACTACTAATTAATAGCCAGAAAGCAAAAATCTTTCACGTTTGTATTTGCACATGAATATGCATCAAATACATATACACTTAAGTATCTATAGTATATTAATATTACTCTTTTCCTTCTCCCTCTATTCTTTCAATGCCAGAGCAGCTAAATTACACTGGAGCCTAATTTCTGACTTGGAAAATGTCATTTTAAGGTGCAATGCTACAGTTCACTTTGCCTAGCTCTGTGCAGTTTCTTCACACAAAAAATAACACACATCACTGAACCTGTGTGAGCCAACACTCCCTTCCAACAACAAAAGCATTTTGTTGCTTTTCCTTGACAATAGCAAGGAGGGAAAGGTTCTTTCTCCACAGCTGTTTCTTGAAAACCTCCAGTACTCTACAATGACTGACAGACCTTTCAATAGAGGAGGTTGGACATTTATTCATCATGAATTGATCCAAGCCTTTGATAACCTGATAAAGGGATGCAGTTGACTGCTTCAGTAAAGAGTCAGGATTTCAAAGACTGTAAAACAGTGGATATGGTAAGCATTTAACCCATTTTATCAAAAGCAGAGTTAGTCTGCATAACTCATTTGCTCAGTGATACCCATCTACATATTACCATCAGTACTTGGTGGAGTTAACATCTACAACAGAAACTTCTCCAAAAGCCACTCTTGCCACCTTTCAGCTCTTCAATGAATTGAAACACTTCTGCTTTGCAGTGAAAACCCCTGCAGCTCCGAAAATTATAAAGGAGGAAAGCAGACAGGTCCATTTACATTGTAAAAGAGGTTATGGTTCCCTTCCAATAACAGTTCCTATACCCTTTGATATTCTATCTACTTTATCATTTCCCCCAGTTTTGCAGAACAGCAGCTGTCATAACAGAGCTCATCTTCTGTCACTGCATGGAGGGAGATGGGTGAGGAGGGAGAAAACACTTGTTGGGAATCTTCAGCTTCCTTGGCTATGAGGCAAAGATGAGTCAGTGCCTGAGCCAGGAGTCAGGGGTCACCCCTCTGGGGAGTCACTGCCTTGTTCAGTCCACTCGCAGCTAATCCCCCGAGAGTGGCTCTTGCCAAAAGATTTCTTTATCCCCTTGACTGAAAAAAAATAACAACAGAGTTAACAAGCCCAGTTAAAATCCATGACTCAGGCAAATCCTCAAGGATCAAGTGGGGAGTGGGAGGGAACATAAACTAATCCGAGAGTCCAAAATGTCTTTTGCCAAAGCCTTTTAAAAAACAAAAACTTCACAAAACTTCACTAGGGTCTCCTCGTTAGTGGCGATTACAGGGGAGGCATTTCTTTCTTTCCCTCTTAAATAAGAATCTCTTCTGAACAACACAAACAAGGGTGCCCATTGACGTGGTGCAGTGCTTTCTAATCCATCTGAGCAGCTGGCTTTGTATGTCTTTTATACATACTGATGGAGGAAAAAGGAAGGCTTCTTGGGGAGAAGAGCCTCTGTCTCTTCAGTGAAAATACTCATTTTACTGCTGGATGGCCTGCAGTGTTCCTGGGGAATAGACACAATTCTTATTCTTTTATAGAAACATTTTACAGTACATAGTTTTGAATACCAGCAGTGACTCACAGGAGTTATAAGGCATAATTTTCTTATTTGTTCCCCAAGAGAAAATTACAAAATCTCAGATGTTGGTTCTGCCACTAGTTTTCCTATCTGCAGACATCAGCCCAGGTTTCCTGGGGTCAAAATGAAAGCACTAGTGATGTCATTAATTTCAGTAGGTGCCTCACAAATGAGCAGGAGGACAATCTAGGGCAGCACACACACAAGAGGAGCAAAAGCTTCCTATGTACAGAAGGGCCTGGATATACCTGTGAATTGCCTGCAATAGCAGCTCACAGCGTTCCTTCCCTAGGTCTGTTTAAGGGGTCCACTGTGGGAGAGACAAACCCTCAGCTGCTGTCACACTTTCAGTGGTTCCAAGCTTGCACCAGCACCATTGCAACAGCTCAGAGCTGCAGGAAGCAAGCACTTCCCTCCATCCCGTCCCTGCCACGTGGCCCATGTGCTCCCAAGGGCACCATCTCCAGCACTCACTTTTCCTTTCAGAGAGCAAATAACAGGCAAAAAATCAAGCAATCAGCCAAAAAAACTCCACAAAAAACAACAACCAAAAAGAAGAGTTGTCATTACTACAACAGGTGGGGATGAGAACTGACAAGGCACAATCCTTCTCATCACAGTCTAAAATTTACTCATATGGGCAAGATCTCCCCAGGGAAGTACTCACAGCACCAAGCCTGACAGAGCTCAAGAAGTGTTTGGACAATGCTCTCAGGCACATGATGTGACTCTTGGGGTGTCCTGTGCAGGGCCAGGGGTTTGACTCAATGATCCTTGTGGGTCCCTTCCAACTCAGCATATTCTGTGATTCCCTTTTTGTAGCATTATTACTCTCTTTTGGCTCAAGCCACCTTACACAATGTCACAGGATTGTCTTTACCTTCCTACTTCAAGGCCTTAGTCCCCAGTCACTCTCCTCTCTCAAAGTGGTATCTCCAGAAAGCACTTCTTCTGTTGGCTTTCCTGTCCTGCTGTCCACACAAGTTCTCCCATTTTTATTTTAATTTTCCGAATGCCAACATACAAACTATAGCAACAGTCTGGACCCATTATAGTTCTTTTTGCTGAACATTAATCCTTGTAAAAAGCAAAATTACACTTCACTTTCCAAACTTTTATAGGAATTAATATGTTATGAGTTTCCACAAAACTCAGGAATATTCACTGAAAACTGGTACAGACTTCTGAACAAATTAATATTTGGTTACCTGAAGCAAATTAATTTGAAATTTTACACTGGATAACATAGCTTTTCCCCTCATATCTACTCAATTAGCTTCAGTGAGCTGAATATTTGGTGGACTTCAATTTTTTGTTTCTTTGTATGAATCATATCAAACAACATGAATGCTTTCTCCCTTGCTGTCTTGTTTAATCTTCATTTAATTAAAAAGACATAGCATGAGAAATAAAAGAAGTTGTGTCTGTTTTGCTTCACAGATGAGAGCAGAAAATTTTCCAAACCATCATTTCCTTAGCAAGGCTTGGGCCCTAGCCCTATTTTGAGGGGCACAGGTGTAGGTGCTGTAAGGGGCAGCACCAGAGGTGCTGTGGCAGTGCAGGGCTCTGTTGGAGCAGGTGCAGGATGAGGCTTGGAGTCAGCAGCTCACTGTTTTGTCAAATGCTGTCAGGATTCACAGCTGTGTTTTGACCAGCTTCCATAACCTCATGCCTACATGACAGCCCTTCTCAGGCACAGCTTCCACTGAGCCCCCAAAGCAGGGCAAAGCCTTCAATAGTGCACACTTGGCAAAGCTAATGCAAACACAGCCTTTATGAGCTCCAAAGAGGTGAGTCAGAGCTCTGCTCTTTCTGCAGACTCCTTTCCCTCCCTTCCCATAGAAACATTTCCATCGGCCTACTGGTGAAAGATATCTTCTAAAGCAAAAGATGTTCAGATTTTGGGTTACATATGTAAAGACTGTTCTGCACAAACATGAGAAACAGCACAAGGAAAATTGCTTTGAAAGTTGTTAGCAAAGGAAATTTTAACTTCATGAGCAATTAAAAATGCGTGTGATTACTGGCCTGTATTTTCAAAGAACATATGTGCATATCTATAGTAAAACAATAGGGAGGCATGACTGAGAATTAGCATTTAATCCTAGAAACTTTGAAAAATAGTTCAGTCATTGTTTTGAAGGTCCCAATCCTTTCCAGAGTTGACAGCTCCGAGGGTAAAGCCACTTAGCCTTGTTTAATGCAGGAATGAAACAACATGGGGAAGCACTGCACAAGACAGCCTGGGCAAAGATACACATCTTCTGGGAGCAGCCTAGCTATTCTTTTCCTCTTAAGCCAGTTTCCCCTCAAAGCTGTGAGTAAAGGAAACAAAAAGTTGGATCTACTTAAGACTTTTTAAACATAACTAGGCTCCTTCATTTTTCATGTCTTTCATTTGCTGGGGCTTTGCAATTTGCCTTCAGCCTCCCTGCTGTGAAGTCCTCAGTCAAGTCAAACCTGTTTGCCCTTTGTGTGTGTGTGAGTGCCCTTAGACCCAAACTCAGCCAACAGTTTAGAGTAAACAGACCTACCCAGGGAGGAGCTGGAATTTGAACTGCAAATCATGTGTGTCCCAAACAATTACTCCCTCTCCAGGTGAGGGAATGCAGCAACATTTCTGGTGTCTAAGCAAATTCTCCGCAGCAGCTTGCAAGATGGGAGATCAGTCTTTTTTCATCACAGGCAGGGCAGTGCCTTAGAGAGATTCATCAACAAAAAAACCTGCTTAGCTAACTAGTCTGCTCCTTTATGCTTACCTACTGCTGATTTGATGAGCTAATATTTTAGGAACAGTGGGTTCATCCTGGAACCACCCTCTTACCTCAGAGATTATGGCTAAATCGTTCTGCCGAGTATCTTACATAAGACTTGCATAAGTGATGCATTCTCCTTCTGGTAAATTTAGTTGCTCTAACTAAGAGGAGTACCACACTGTGAACTTCCCAAACTGCAGAGCTCCAGATTGACCATAACTGCTGTTTGACACAGTGTTCATCCTGTGACTGACCTTTCAAAGGAGATTAAACCTAGGCAAACTATTGAAAAGCCTGAGCAAGCTGAGACCTGGCAACAAAGGCAAACACAAGCACAAAGGAATCACAAAGAGGAAAAAAAAGGGTAGGAAGAAATAAGGGAGAGTGATAATCTCACTCCATCTGAGAGAGTAGAGACCAGACACAAACTTGAGCATGGAGGGGTTTTGGTATGGAGCACCAAGCTCTCCTCCCTCTACCTCCTCCCCTCACCACCACTGTTTTAGGGATGCTCAGATCTGGACCTGTGAACTCACCTGCTACATATGCATGTCCTAATTACACTGGATAGTCCACTCATCTCTTGACCACATAATTTAAAATGTAAATGACAGGTCTCAGATAAAGGCTACCTATTTGTGAAAAGAGCATGTCCCATGCAAGACCTGCACATCCTGCTTCCCACAGGAAAACATCTCTCTTCTGCATTGACTTAGAAGATTTCTCTGAAGACAGGGTGGTGGAAGCTGAGAAGTATAAGCTACATAACTGACTACACAGCTAACTTCAGAGAGCTCCATTAAAACCCTAGATTCTAATCATTATTTCATTTTTTTCTAAGTCTTTACCCAAAGCCCAAGGATTCAGGCTTTGTATGCAGAGAAATGCAAGAAGATAGTGTACACAAAATACATAACCAACATTTGTCTTACACATCCTTAATTATCCTTAATTCAGAACCTAATGGTACTTTGACTATCACACAGAAAATATGCATGACCTTCTTTATGTAGAGAGTGTGTTACTTAAAGCTTATACTAAATCTGTAAGAAAGGTGGTCATTGGAACTAAAAGAAAAGTAAAAAAACAAAGCAACCCATGAAACCCGCAGTGGTTGAGAAACACACTAATGAAGGTGGATGGTGCAACCACCATTTTCCTCCCTTGTCATTATGAGGCAGGTCTTATTACGTGAGCACAGACTGCCTAGACTCCTGCCTCATTCGCTGCATAATTATAACAAAAAGGAAGGTAAAGGTTTTAACCTGAAATGCCTTGGAAGCTCGATGTAGGAGCTTTGCTTATAAGACACATAGCACAGCCTACACAGAAACACAGTCAAAGCTAAAAAGCATGTCTTAAGCACCAGGTATTTTATTTGATGTGACTGGCCTGGTTATATAACAGGGGCCAACCTGGGAGAGGCACCAGCTTGGGATCTCGACTTGCTTGTTGTCGGCAGGTGCTACGCTGTGTTGTGACCTGTTCCTGCCACACCTATAATCACACAAGGAGCAACAGGTAACTCCTGAGATTGCCTTTTATCTCTAATCGCTTCCTGTTCACACTTCATTCTGCCAACACCTCCTGTCAGGATTATTGCTGTTTATTTCCCATGAATATCTAAGAATATCATTCATCCCAGCAATAAAGGCTTCCATGCAGTGAGGCATGCTTCAGAAGTGGCCTACAGTATTTCCTAAAAGGTTACTTGACTGACTTGTTGGTTGGGAAAGTAAACAGGAAGACCTACATTGTCTGTCATAAAAAGCAACAGCAGAGATCACTGAAGCAGTTACTCCAGTGTCGTTTTCTAGAAATTAAAGTCTCCTACACAGCTGAGCTCATCTACCAGTGGCACCACTACTGCGAGACCAGCCTTGAAACTCTTAGGCTGACTTGCTTCTTCTTACAAATACTCGGATGAGACACAGTTACAGATTTTAGATAAACTGCATCTGTCACTAACTACTCAGACACAATATTTCTAACAGATGATGGTTTTATTTAGTTTACGATCCTAACTGCACAGTACAAAAACTGAGTCATACCACAGCCTCTTAGACCATATCTCTGTCTCCCACCTACACATAATGATACTTAAATGGCCAGCCTAATTGCTTTCAAGATGGTCCTGAGGAGCCCAGTAATTAACTTCTCTCATGGAGGGCCTGCAGGTGTCTGCAGCAGCAAGTCCCATCACCCTTGCTACCTCCCACCACACAACCAGCTCAACAGATGGACATCACTGCCTTTCAGGAAATGTTGTTGGACAGACATTTTAAAATACCAGATTCTATTTGGGAGGTCACATGCAAAGTTATATCAGGGAATTTATAGATCTGAAAACAATCCCTTTTTTATTGAAGAGAGAAGTAGTCATAGAGAGAAATATGCAAATGAGGGCACACTAAATGAAACCATCAGAAAGTTACCCTGAAACAAAGGGAAAAAGGAGTGTTTCTTGCACTAGTTAATATTCAGCTGTGGAGTACATTGCCACAGGTTACTGCAAATGTCAGTGCTGAAAGGAGTCCAAAAGCAGCTGCACCAAGGCATGTAAGAGAGATCCATCAAGGGCTACTAAGCTCAAGGATATCAGCTTCAGCTCCTGAGTGCAACACACTACTGAAAACTGGGAGAGTTCACTGTAAGGAGCACCACTAAGTCTGCACTTTTCTTTTAGCTCATTACTGAGCAATGTCAAAGGCAGGATAGCAGGAGGAATATTATCATGATGCCATTAAGCAAGAGTTCCCAAGAAAAGCTTGTCTTTCCACCATTCTTCATACACTTCCTGTCTCCACTGGACCAGACACAACTGTGATAACCTCAGCCCTGGTGAAGGATGCCAACAAATAGCATCAAAATGACAGGCACAGAACATGCTAGAGCCTGCAAGGGTCAGCATTCAGCCCCTGTTCAACATCTCTATCAACCTCACAGAGTCTGACCAGTGAGAATTATTCTACATCTTCCATTTCACACACTCTTGCTCTCATTCTCTTTCTCAAGTCACAGTTTTGCCTTTGACCAGACTCATCTGCTCCCTAGGATAACAGAAGTAACACTTCATCCTCAGAGCACTGTGGGCACTTTCTAGTGTTATTTTTTTCTTCTTCTGTTAAAAATGTCCCACTTTATAATCAACATAAGCTGGAGTAGTTTTGACTGCTGTGTGGAGCTTCCCCTACTGCCGTTACACAGTTTCATAACTGAGACTTCTCTGCCTGAGTCAACTTAAAACTACTGGAAATGCCAATTATTTCAAAATTAACTATTGCCAGAAATAGTCATATTGCTTTCAGACAATCTTACTTTTGGCAGACATCCCTTGAATGCAGAAACTGCAGTATTTTTAAGTCTCCACCTATCCTTCATCCACATTAGTATTCAATAAAACTGGTTATTGCATAACTCAATAATGAGTTGCAATTATACCTTTAAGAGGCTTTCAAAGGGCCAGGTCTTTCCTGGTGTGTAAACTCTTCATTTGTGTATAAACTGGCTACATTCTGCCTTATCTCTTACAAAAATGTACTTAGCATTTACTCTCAGTGACTCCACCTTCTTCCACTTTCTGATGGGATCAGCATTCCATATAGTCAAGAAATAAGGAGAGCTACATGAGGGATCAAAAGAAAGTCCTGTAGTGCTGGATGGACTGATTTGTCACAGGCCTCAGGAACATTTACACTCCTCACTATGCAATATAATATCTTATTTTGTGCTTGGTACTACTGAATTCTCCTATGCATAAATTATAGCAACTTCCCCTGTTGCTAAAAAACCAAGCGTGCTCGTTTTTTATGAAAAATCTTAGACAGTAGTCAGGAGGCAACTTCATGGTTTTGAGTAAAACAATATTGATTTTTATGAGTCTAACCACAGAATATAAATAGCACATTGCCTATTTATCCTTATTTTATGGGTGGCGCATTAGCATTTTCTTTATCACTATGCCATGAATGAATGAAAGATAGAAAAAGTTTGCCATATATAAACCATTCATCTAATTCTGGACCTGCTGCACACAGTTGCTTTGTGCAGAGGAAAGAGATGTCAGACTTTGCTAGTGCTTGGAGAAGGAACAAAAAAATGATGGCCAGCAACTTTAGAAAAGCATCTCTCATTAATGACCAAGTGGTGGTTCTTCTGGATTGCTATCAGAGCAAACAGCTATCTGCAAACAGAGTACAGAGAACCAGGATGAAAGCACCTATTCTTTTACAGAATTCAGGCAGCCAACAGACTCCAAACTGGAACATTTTTTCTTAAACTTCCCTTTAGAAGGGATCTTCTAAAACTGTGAGATCTCAGTCTACAGATAGAACCTTTGTCTAGCACCTCATTGTATATCAGTGCAGATTTTTAAAGATTGCAAGTAATTGAACCTGTAGGAAAAAATACCATCAGCAACAATTTTGTCAGCTTTTGCCTAGCTGGTTGGTCCAATATTTTGGTAGACACATTTGACTTCCGCAGTGTGCTCCCTACTTTGTCTCATTTAATAGGAATTTGAAAACCCAGAATGCTTAATGGTTTGTTTTAACTCATGTCACCAAGATATACAAACACCTCTTTAAAACAGTGCCCTGAGAAGAGAACAAAAATCAATCCTTTCCATGTGAAAACTCACTTCTTTAGATCTTTCTTTCAGGCAGCAGAATTCTTGTGTCCTCTTCCTGCAACAGACAGGACACAACCCAACCTAGAGGCAACGTTTCCAAGCATGTTTCCTTTCATTTTGGATTAATCCTTACAGCAGGCTCTGGAAAGCGTATGCTGCTGTAACTCTGCAGCTGCTGCTGGCTGTAGCAGCCCTGTCTGAATCCAGTCCAGTGTAGGTCACCAAGAGTCAGTGCTGGAACTTCTTCACTCTTAGAATTGCATCATCAAGTCAGTTCCCAGCAGAGTGTCTTATCACTCATCATCTGGGGACAGAGATTTTTGTTAATTTGCCAGATGGAGTTTAGTAGAGCAAGAACTTTCTGGAATACCTGAAGGAGAGAAAAGCTATGTGTGGCCTTTTCTCTCATTTTAATTTTTTACTGAAAAGTAAAGCAATCACTGTTAACTTTGCAGGATGATCCTCAGGGTTACCCACAAAACCAAAGAACCTCAAGTAAGTAAAGGTCTAAAATAAAACAAAAGCCAGTAACAAATGCATTGTTTTCTCTTGCTTCTAACACAATACATCCCACTAAGCCCCTAAACCCAATACTGAATGTATTTAATTGTGATTATGCTGAACACAAGATTACCGGAGCCAGAAAATGTCTTGGACTTGGATCAACAATTGTTTTCCATTTTGAAAACTTCACAATGAACATGGCTGGAGACTTGGCTTCCTCTCCCTGAATGAAGCCCAACATCAGCTCTGGGTCCCGAGAGTCCCAAAACTGAAGTGACCCAGATGCTGCAAAGGTCAGTGCAACCAAGCACCACCACTGGATTTACTATTTTTGCTATCATAATGTCTTTAGTTCTGAGCCAGGATCCCTACTGCACTAAGGAATGTGCAAGTCATCTTGAAAAAGTAGTCCCTGCACCAAAGACCTTACAGTACAAGTTTTAGCAGGCTCTATCAGCACAGAGCACAGAACAAGCAAGGGGGGCAGGAGGGACCTGGTAACCCAAACACAAGCACATACTGGCACAATAAGCATTAGTCATGGCTTACCACCAACTAATCACAAAAAAAAAATATTTTCCAGTAACAGTTCTCACTTTTACCAACAAGAGACCCAACAGAGCATGTTTTGTCTTTCTCTTTTCACCCTCTCTGTGCTCTCAGTACAGAACCACCTACAGACAGAAAACCCTTCTCTTTCATAGTAGCACCATGACATTTTTCTGCATCTTGTGCACTGGGCAGGGGGAGGGGAGGTAAACCATGGCAAGCCAATCAATTAGATGCAGACTGGCCTTTCTTTGCATAGTGAAAGGGTTTTATTTTTTCCCCTAAGAGTGAGAAGACTCCAAAACTTGTTCTTATGAGGAGGTGGCAATGAGGTCTTTTATGTAAAAGCTGAGGGCAAACCTGCAGTTCTCAAAAGCACACTAATTTTTCCTCTCGTGTGCTTTGTTCTGAGCCTGCTGCTCTAAGTGCATTCACCAGACCAGCTTTTATTAATAAGATTTAGCATTCTGCACAATAGCTCAGAAAGAATCGGTGATCTTGATGTGCTATTTATTATTTCACTAAATTTGAAGAGTGCTCAGCTTATATGCTTATACTCCCAAGGATCCTGCTAGGTTGGAAAGGCAAGCCACCAATGATGGTACAAGGTGCAGTTTGGCTCCAAAGGGGCTGTGAACACATCCTCAGGGCTCTTCTCCTGATGGGACATGAGCATAGACCAGCTTTGCTCACCCAAGGTCTGCCTTGTGTTGGCTGGGGGCACTGTAGCTATGTGATTCAGTCCACCACTTTTTGTTCCCACCTCAGGCTGGGAACTCCAGAAAGGGGTTGTCATTTAGCTCCTCTAGCACAACTTCAGACCTCTGGAATTCCTGAATCCTGAAGCAGACTTCAAAAATGCAGAAGGAGAGGCTGAGCTCACCTTGAAAAGTCATGTTAGTATAACTCACAAGCCTCTAGTCTCTATTAAATTAGAGGAGCCTTCTAATTATTAAATTATAAAGGACCTTCTCCATTTCTCCCTAAGCTGGCAATGTTAGGTGAGCCAAGCAAAGTAAGTGGATTCATGTGCTCTAAAAGCACACCATCCAAGCAGACATGAATCCTTTTTCCATTCAAAGCAAGGCATTGTTTGTGAGCTAACTATATATTCCCCTATGGTCACAGTGCAAGAAAAACATTCATTCTGTCTTTGACATGATACTATAATTCTCCAGGCTTCCTCAGTACAGTGGGTTCAGGGTAAACTCCCCGTTTGTCCTGGCCTCACAGTTCCCAACAAATGAGTCCCAGAATGACAGAACACCATTTCACTGAACTAGCTGCTTTTGGCTTTCTTCTCTTTTCTCTCCTGTAACACAGGGCCTTTTATCTTGGGGCTGTCTCCTCCTGGGCATGCCTCCAGCTTGCCTTAGTGCCTGCTGCACATGAGCACTGTCTATGCAATATCAGCATTGCTTTAAAAGTGTACCAAATGCAGGAAAACAGTTCCTTTCTCTCCCTCCCACCCTGCCTTTTTAATACTATTTTTTCCATGTGGTTAGAGAAATAACATCTGGAATTACTGAAGGCTGCCAAAATCAGAGAATGAAAACAATGAGTTGAGTCACACTTGAACCTGCCAACTTCATATAATTCAGACCTTCTTGAGGCAGTTTGGAAAGGGAAAAAAAAAAAAAAAAAAAAAAAAAAGTTTTAGTTTGCTTTTTACAATGCAATTTTTTTTAAATCTGCTGATGTCAGTTACAGAGTTGTCCCACCGTGGTGTGGGCATTCATACTTGGAGCACTCTGATATCACAATATTTCTGTATTTCATCTATGCATATGCAACAGCAAATCAAGGCTTCTCTAGCTAAGCAGAGACCCACTGAACTAGTGGAATCTCCCCCAGGAAGCGATGTCAAGCCTCATGGACATTTTTACTCCATCCCACGACGCAGTGCAGAGAATTTGAAATTGTCCTAAAAGTCCCTTCATTTTTCACACTTATGAACAGTGCTGGTATGCTCTGGTACACTTTAAAATGGTTGCATACTGTTCCAGTGTAGTCTCTGTAAAACATCAGCTTTATCATGCCCCTAACCATTGTTAAGGACATTTCTCTGTCTAGTCTAGGAAAGCCCTTCAAGTACTTCCATGGTCTGAATTTTTTACCTCTTTTCACTTGCAGCAGTTATGCTGTGCCAGCACGCAGGCCCACCAAAGCTGCATTGCCAGGACCCACAGAATGGAGGATTAAATTGTTTAATGAAACAGGAAACCCAGGCAATACAAAACACCAGCAAAATATTCTGTGAAAAAAATCACAAATATGAATCAAGCCAGGCAGCCTGAGCAGTCTTCCATGGAATTTAAATGCAAATGTAAATGTGTCAGGTGGAGGAAGAAAAGAGCAAACTGGAGCCTTGCACATATCTGAGAGAGAAGACCAGCAAAGCACAGCAATCAACAGACAGCAGAGAAGTATTTGCAACACTACTTTGGGAAAAAAGCTAATAAAGAGCTCTGGATAACAAGTTTAGCCAGAAAGAAGCACATTCAGCCAGGAAACTTTCTGCTGCTGATTAATACACAACAGGGATTTATAGATATTGTTTGTAGTCTGCCTGAATCCAAGACATACCAAACTTCATCATCCATCCATTATTTTTTTCTCTTTAAACAAACCACTCCAAAGAGTTAAGTGAAGCTGACTGATAGGTCAAGTAGGGTTGCATAGTTCATATCTAGGCAAAGTACAATAAATTATTATCAATCCTCTGTGGTATCATCTGACAATGGAAAAAGATGATGCAGAGTCATGCAGGATTACCACAGGACATGCTACACTCTCATCATGAGAGCAGCTATAGCAGCAACCCTTTTACAAAAGGACTTTTGCTGGTGTTTCAAAAAGCCCTTTGACACAACCCCATTATAATTTATGCTAACATTTCCCCTGTTTGACCTTATCCTGCTGCTGTTGTTACTATTACCCCCGTGGCAGTAGCAGGTGACACTCACAGCAGCTTCCACAGCAATATCCCTGTGTGATAATTCCACCCTGGCTTCACCAGCCCAGTACTGGAGGCACCCACTCCCTCCTTTCGTTTCTCAAAAGCTGCCATTTCATCAGGCTATGGCAAGGAACTTCTGCACAGCTATCACAGCCCCTTTCCCCCAGTGCAAACCTACTGGAAACTCTTATCGAGCTTGCCCACTCCATTGTTCCACACTACCAGGGGTTATCAGAGAAGTCACTGCACATTTAGCACATGTCAGCTTTTCTCTTTTCACCAAGTCCCCTGGCAACAGTTCCAGTGCTCTCCTCGCCTCAAAGGCTTTAAACAATCCTACCAAGATGGCTGAGCAGCTAGAGATCCATTAACACAACTCCATTACGTGGATAGACCTTTGTTCCAGGATAAGGCAGAGAAAGACTCACTATTTAGTTTAAAAGCCTTCATAAACAGTAAGCTAAAAGAGCCCCATCTGGTTTAATATCAAAATGAGAATGTCTACAAGATGTGGCTACACTGATTTAGTTTTACTCTTTTAAATTCGTTCCTTATCTTATTCCAAGAGGTTTCCCATTTAGAAAGTGCTAGGCTGCTAAACAGTGCTTAACCACCCACTATTTTGTACTTATTAACTTACTGTCATTTAACATAAAATGCTTAGGCAAACCATGAGAGAGATCAGAATTCTGATCCTCATATTAAAAAGAAAAGGGCTCCAGGCATTAGATTGTGAAATATGATTTCCCAGGATATATTAAATTCTGGGTTAGTGTTCTTTTTGATATCACAGAAAGTCAAACCTCATCTCATAAGAGGGCACTTCAACATGCTTTGCATACAGCATGCTTTCCCTTGATAAAGGCTCTGTGCTGCAGCAAACTTGGAATTTGATCAGAACCTCTGGAGCACCCAGCAGTGGGTGTGGAGGAGAGCAAAACCCACACCACGAACCTCATCTCACACAAGTTCCTTAGATAGTTCTACACCAAACACAAACAAGAGGAAGGAGCCAAGGGGCTGAGCAGAAAGCAGCAGAGGCTTGCACTGTGCTGCAGGAGGGGCTGCAGATGCAGAGCCTAGCTGGCACAGCACACATCACCCCTGCATTAGCATGTCAGCTGTATTTCTGCAAGAGCCACAGCAGAAGGGCTAACAAAGCATGCCCTGGGACCACTGCTGACCAAAAGGCTACTCAGGCCTCAGCTTTTCCACGTACTACCACTCTAACTCCAGAAGAACTGTTGAGAAATACTTCTGAACAGAACCCAGCTGCAATATTTTGTTTGGGACCCAGAGATTCTCACGGAGTTTCAGAGGGAAGTTGCCCTCAGTCCTCATGGTCTTGCATAATTTGTTCACATGTTCCTTTAGCTTTAGCATATTTCAAAGTGAAACATGGGTTGAAACACAAAAGCACAATTGTTTACAAGAAAATCTACCATGACTGATGTTATTAGAGATCAACAGGAGGCTGCACAGAGAAGGAAAGCTGGGAACAACATGGAAAGAGTGCCCTGATAATCTGGGGGGAGACAAATTACAAAATATATCAACAACCACTCTAAATTCTTCCTCCTTGCCTGCTTGGGCACATAGTTGTCCAGAAGCAGAAGGTTCCTGAAACTGATGGCAGTATTTTGAGGTCAACAGAGTAGGCTCTTACCCAAGAGGTTTAAAGTGAAGGTCCAGGTTAGTCTGACTTTAAAATTTACTACTTTGATTGTGCCATGCTCTGAACCAGCTCCCTGTACAGGTGGCTGCTAAATTTGCAGGCTGACAGAGCCACATGTGGCATGTTAAGGAAACCCCTTCACAGGACTGTCCTCATCTGATTGCAACTGCTGAACAGGGGCAACTGAGCCAAGGGTGACACAGTCAAGAGCCTTTCACCATTCTCCAGCTTGCCTGAAGTTGGAGCATCCTCCCTGATATACACTGCCACACCACCTGCACTCCAGGGAGATGGTGCTGGCAGAAAGCTTGAACTGCTGTCCTGCAAATATCTGCTCTCCTTTGGCAGAAAACCTCCCTGTTACATGACCTGGTCTTGCCCCAATGCAGTGACTGTGGTTGGGCATTTTCTGTGCTTCTCCCACAGCAAGCTTTGAATAGACAAAAGTGAATTTTCAGGACATCCTTATCAGCAGGTCATGACTTATAGCAAAAACAAAGGTCTCCATAGCATACTATATGAAGAATATAAGGGATAATGCCAGGGCAGAGCTTGTCCAGAAGTCAGCAACACTGATGGTTTGTTGCAGAGCACTCTAGAATTGGACTCTGGACAATGGACTTTAGTAACTACTTAGCCAAAGATCCCTGTATCTTCTAGATCAATTTATATACTTACTGAAAACTCTCACAGTTAATATAGATAAAATGCAATAATATGAGATTATTTCTATTTTATTAACATCATTTGTAAATTAATGAACTTCACTGTGTTTAGTTACAGATTAAGACTCTTCCATGTTAATTCTTGTAAAATAAATAGCAAGCCTCATCTCCAGTGATATTTTATCCCCTTCTTGCACCTTCCCATACAGAAGGATGCTTTGTAAATTGTGATTATCTTTTATCATATAGTTCTTTTATTTGTTACAACTCATTTTGATGTCTACCTTGATATGTGATTTGATACTTGCTTTTTTAAAAAATAACACATGCAGTATCAGAAATTTACTTATATTTAGTCATTGTTCAATTGCTTCTTCCTGTGTTTCAAACTTCCCATTGCCTGCTCTTACTGAAGATCATCTCTAAGGAAGTAGGGAAAAGGAGGGGGAAAGGGAACATTTATGAGGATCATCAGGTTCCATATTCTTTGTAAGCCTATGTTTAGTCTGAAAGAAAACATGAGACAGTGTAGATATGTCTCTTTCTCTTCCTTTTAGTAGTATCCACCACTGAAAAATGAGAGTATTTCCAAGGAAAAATGATCATTGCCAATGAAACTGGGACCATAGTCTTGTCAGCTGGGCAAACTACCCTGCTATAAGTTGTGCTGTTCTAAGAAATCACAAGGTCTTTGTTAGTGGTACTGCAAAAGTGGCCCAAGTTTCCATGCACACAAAAAAATCCCACATTAGCTACTGCAATAATTTCTCAATTTTAAAATCTATTTTTAGCCAATATATCTGCCAGGTCTTTATATCCATGGATGGAAAAGTAAACTATGACAGCAACTAAGTAATTGCTTAACAAAGGGTTAAGTGAAAACATCTGAACAAAACAAAAGCTTTTAGGTCACTTTTTGTGAAGAGTAGCTATTCAGAAAGAGCAATGCAAGATAAAAAAAAAAAAAAAAATCACAAACAACTCTGTAAAATATTCATGCTTCCACCCAACTTCTTGTAAGAACATTTTTAAACCATCTTGCAGGCTTTACAAGCCATTGGTGTCAGTGCTTGTCAGGGCCTTTGTATCAAACAGGTGTTTTACCATGAACTGAGTACAAATCTCATTTTGATTACCCATTTTTAGTAATTCTTCTGTTATTCCTGGAGTTTCTTAAAACCTTGCACCCAGATGATGAGGTGAGCTACTGAGCTTTTGTTTGGGGAGTGGGTGTAGGCAGATTGTTTCTAAACAAATACAGCTCTAGCCTTTGTGGTTGTGGCAAATAATTTGAAAACACGATCAAGGGTGCACCTCCAGAACCCCAGCACAGGGGGGGAAAAAAATTAAAAAAAAAAATTGGTGGGCTATTTATCTAGAAAGGATGGGTTTTACAATGCAAGGACATAGGGTAGAGCACAGCTATAAATCAGAGCCTCTCAAGTGCCATGAAGTGAACTGTACTTACCTCACCCTCAGCCTGCAAGACACAATAGGCAGTGGTATCCTATATCAGCCTGGCCCTGCTTCATGGCTAAGCAATCCAGCCTTTCTCATTCTTTTGCCTAAATTCTTTTCACTCTCTCCAGAGACAGCTCAGCTACAAGACACTAAAACAAAAGAGCAGGGAGTATCATATCAAGCCTCAGCAAACAGGCTTTTGCCTCTAAAACTACACACAAACACCTTGGGCATATAACAGTCTCTTCTCCATCAACTAGCACATCACCTTCATTAACCTGAAGTACGGAAGATAATGTATTTAAAAAAAAAAAAAAAAAAAAAAGGAGGGGTGGAAGGGGAAGCAAAATCTCTCTATATAAGCTCCTTTCTTCTCTCAAATAAACAACATACTTACATTGCATCTGGGACAATTATGGAACTTTCCCCAAGATATTAAAAATAGTTCAACAATTTATCTCTGTATCGTGGTTAATGTTGTGTAATTATTACTGAAAGGTAACTGCATCACCAAGGAGACAACATACAACAATGCTAGTTTGTAGTCAGGTGTCCAGTGTTCCAGTGGCTCCTTTCACAATAATGGAAATAAGAAGAGCTGTCATTATTCACTGAAATCAAAGCTCACAGACACCTTAAATGCATGCCAGTTTAAGATTCAGATCAGATTTTCCTGAACCCTAGCCTCCTCCTATATCCAGGGTCAGCATAGTCCTCCTGACTGACAAGAAGTTTGAACTGTTTTTTGAGACTGAGGGAAAAAGTGTCTGTGAGGGTTAAAACAGATTAGCAAGGAACTGTGAGGTGATGAATGGAGCCTGCCCCTACAAGTCTTCTAGGTTATCTTCATCTTCATGCCCACTGGGGACTGACTCACAGGTGTTTTAGGAAGAAGCAGCTGCCTGCTTTGTGACATTTCAGCTTTTGCCTCCAGGTTGAGAAGAGTTTACGGGATGAGATACACAACAGAGAGGAGACAGTCGGCTGGAGATATCAAACTGCATTTGCTACATCCAACATAGAGCTCGTCTGGCAAGTGAGGAGAAAGGTTTCCACATTTCAAACTCAAAAGGAGACCAGCCCCTTCCCACCGACAAAGGGCAGAGATTCTGAAAGGGGAAATGCATTTAAAGTAAGTCAATGCCATTAGCGAATTTAGCTAATGAAAGCTGCTTGACATGGGCTGACATTTCTGGAGAAGGACATTCTCCAGTTGCAGGGCAAACGAAACAGGGGGAGGCACTGCCCAGCTCCCCCTCTGCAGGTCCTAGGGCAGAGATGGAGGGTGGGAAATGCATGTGAAAGATCCTGCCCAGCACCAGCAGGACCTTCACATCCAGCAGCCACGCACAGCATCCTTGTGCCTTGCTCCACACCAAGCCCCCTCAGCTCTTCCTCCTGTGGGAAAGGAGCACACAAAAAGACTGCAAACCAATTGAGAATACTTATTTTCTCAGTGTAGTCTGAACCAGTGAATTTAAATTTAAGCTTAATTTAAAGCAAAGAATTGAGAAATCAAGACAACTGAAAGTGAACTCTAGAAGTTGTATGGGTTTCTAATAAATTAGTCACCAGCAGTCATGGCAGTGTTTATGTAAAAAATATCACACTTTTTGATGGAGTTTGCCTTTCCAAAAGCATAAAACAGACTTATAGCATGGCTGCTAGTTAGAGGATAAACCCAGCAGATAAGACTCTGAGCTTGCCGTGCCCCACACTAATCAATATGGTATTATCCTATCTTCTAAGATGAATTAGTGAAAAAGTAAATAAAAACTCTCATGATTCCAATCTGACACATGGCAAGTCTGAGATGTGAGAAAAGAGAGGGAGGGAGAGAGAGAGAGAGAGAACGAGAGAATGAGAAAAAGAAAGAGGGAGAAAGGGAAAGAAAGGGAAAAAAAGGAAAGAAGGGAAAGAAAGAAGGGAAAGAAAGAAGGGAAAGAAAGAAGGGAAAGAAAGAAGGGAAAGAAAGAAGGGAAAGAAAGAAGGGAAAGAAAGAAGGGAAAGAAAGAAGGGAAAGAAAGAAGGGAAAGAAAGAAGGGAAAGAAAGAAGGGAAAGAAAGAAGGGAAAGAAAGAAGGGAAAGAAAGAAAACGAGAAAACTAGAGGCTGAGTTTTTAAGACAGTACTGAACTAGCAATATCTGCAGCCATAACCTATAAAGTTTGCCAGTCATGTGGTTTTGCAGTTTTACTGTAACCTTTGTCCTAGGAAGATTACTTTATCTGCAAGTCAATAGCAACACAAATTTTTGCGAAGCAGGGAACAAAATCTGAGCAAATTCTCACTTCCCCCACCTTTACTCCCACCACACAACTTCAATCTCCAAAGTCATATTAAGTCCAGAACCACGCTAAATCCCCCCAGAAGCGTGTGAGCAAAGAAGAAAGCTGAATGACCAGGAAAGGGGCGTTCCTTGGTTCAAAGAGTCACCAAATCTATTTACAAGGGAGACTCAGAGGTCGGAGCAGGGTCTGGGCAGACATTCAGAATTACCCTGGCCAGAAACAGACCCTGCATCGCTTTGCGGTGTGCAAACCTTGTTCTATCAGTGAAACTATAGTAACTACATGACCATTGAGGATTAGTGTGACCCTGGGTCATAAAACTTGATTGCCATAGATTAGCAAAAGATCAGGTCAGCACTGGACAGGAAGGCTTTTTTTCTTTCTTTTAAGTAAAGAGCATCCGAAGGCAGGATGCTAATTCTGCTTCAGATCAGCAGTAAAGCACACACATGACAAACCAAATGTGTGCTTACAAATATTTTGTCATATTAGATTAAATTATAGTGCACAGACTAAACAGAGAAATCTGAAATGCAGGGTCTTATGTTTGGGATATCCTTGGAGCTTTTATACAAAGAAAGAGAGAAGTTTATACTTTGGCATTGCAGGGCGCACAGTCATCCCATACCTGCTGCCTGACACAAACACGGCTGGCTGCATGGCAGCGATGGGTCTGCCACTGCAACAACGGGCTGAACAGTCAGAATCCTCCTCCTTGGCTGCCAGTCTGACTGTGCTGCCCTCCGGCCTTTTGTGGTGCTTCTTGTCCTTTCCAGATAAATAGCAGCCTGCCCTCTCTTCCCCAAGGCTGAGCTTTAGTCCATCTACCCTTATTTTCACCTTGATTTTGCCTATTTTTATCTCACTTAACTCTGCACATACTGCATTGGTCTTGTCTAATAGGTAAGGCAGCCTCCTGCCTTCTACCTGCCTTGGTCTCTTGTGAGTACCACTCCTTTTTGTGAAGGTTTCTGAGGCCCATCTCCTCACCAAGAACGTTTCCACACACTCCTACCTGTCATTGCCCTGCACACCAGGCTGGTGTGAGCCAAGGGGAAGCCTGGCAGGTGGGGAGCTGGCAGAGGCAGTGGCACACAAAGGAGGTCAGGCAGAGAGCCAGCTCGGCCAGGCACGGGGAGCAAGGGGCACCCAGCCCCCAGTTCAGCTAGGTGTGCAGTGGAACATCTCCTGGAAGCTGAGAGCTAGCAGTGTTACCTCTGTCAGGCAGAGGAAACTGCAGGACAATGCTGACAATTGATGCCAGCTGGATGTTGGGAGGGGTGGCGGTGCTGAGAACTAGAAGAAAGGTACTAGTCACTGTGCTGGTGCCCTGGCTTCCTTGTAGGGCAAAAAAACAAACATACCTTGCTTTTAGAAAAGAGAGATCATGAATTTAAGAAAAGGATCACTCAAAAGCAACCTGCCTGCTGAGACAGGAGGACCTAGAGTCATTAACCCTGGAGGTCTTTCCCAGTGCTGCATCTCTTTTTTCCCGGAAGCAAGAGGTGAGGAGTGAGGGATCTTGTTGGACTGGTATAGTTTCACAAGGCAGAGGGAGGAGGAGACTGCAGAGCAGCGTCTGAGCTTCAGGGCTTTTTTTAAGCAGGAAGTTTCAACCTCTTCTTCTCTTTTATTGAAATACCTAATGACCCAGCTTTCTGTTCACACTTATTCTGCAAAGCAGTATGCACCAAAGTCCCAGATGAGCCCTTTGCTCCAACATCTTCTGCTCCTAGGGCTGTTGAAGGATGAAGAAGAGTACAGTGGAGTTCAGTGGGGCCAGGACATCCGAGGAGATAAACTGGGTAGTCACCCAGGCTGACAGAACTGGAGGGGCAGCATTTCTGGGATGCTTTCTTCAGAGCTGCTGACTGGTCAGCACGGCTGACTATGCAAATGTGGGGGGAATAACAACAAAAATTGATTTTGCCAGAACCGCAAAATAATTAGGACAATTCCTGCCCTGCAGAAAAGGTATCTAGGAGAAGTTAATTGCATTGGTGGAAGGTTAAAAGCCTGTGCTTACTGTACTCAGAACAGCACCAGCAAGAGGAGCAGAGCTACACTAGCCATGTGTCCAGAAAGGATTTCTCTTCCTTCTGGCTACCCACTGCCCAGAACACCCCCTTCCTGCCTCACCTCCACCTCCCCACTGCCTGCTCCAGGAGGGCACCTCCTTTCTCAGCTGCTGATAAACACAGGCAGGGGTCCCATTCTCCCTCAGAAAAACACCTCTCCATGCTGATGGTGCAGGGAGGGACATCCAAGGGCAATCAGGATGTCTCTGGGACTGCAGCACTCATGAGACTCTTAATCATTCCCTAGAGGAAAAATAACCCAAAATACATGGGGTTTAAGAACTTCCCAGAGAAGGTCCTGGTGGAGTCTCAGCATTTCTTGTCAGCATGTAGCAAGGACACCTGACCACAGTGTTCACACTCTTTTCCTTGAAGGAAAGAGCAGTTACCTGGAAATTTTTGTCCCACCACTATGCATCTTTGTCCTTGCCCACCCTAGCAGCACTGCTCCAGACCTCAGTGTCTTCTCTGGTGCCACGCTGCTGCAGCCCTGGCTCAGTGTTTTCAAACCTCCTCCTGCCAGCAGCACCCAACACGGCCACCACTGCTGGGTCTGGGTGCCATGGACACTGCCTCTAGCCCCTCACTGCACTTCACAGCAACTGAAGACCAAAAGTTCATTAAATCTGCCAGTCTCCCTCTTCACTTCCTGACTTTCACATGGCAGACACTTCCAGCAAAAATACCTTCCCTGCTCCCATCTGCAGAGGTGTGCCTTGTCCTGAGCATCTGGGAACAGCTTTTCTCTTCTTCTAGCCCTTGCTGCCTACAGCCCCAGGCCCTGAATGCCCATTGAGGAGGTTTTGTGAGATGACTCGGGCTCCCACCTCAAGGGTACCATGACAAAACAGACACTTCTGCAGAAACAGCTAATATGAATGGGACAATGCAGCCTTTGGTGTCTGATAACTTAAAAAAAAAAATTCTCTTCCTGATGTCTGTGGCTGAGAATGTTTGTACCAAGTGCCATTCATCTGGTAGTTATAGCTACATATACATATTTATGTTTGACTTTCACTTAATACCACATGAACTGGTGAGAGTAAGAGGACATTGATCTCCACAGCTTTGCTTCACAACCAAGGTTGTGACAACACAAGACATGGGGCACCACAGCACATTCATGGATTGCAGTCTGGGCAGAAACAGTTTGTAAACACTAGAAGAAACAGCAAAAAAACATTTGTGTTGTGAAACAGCAACAGGTGCCACCAAGAGACAGTTTACTTTTCAGACATGTACAGTGCTCCATATTGTTCCCATGCTTTTCAAAGGAAATTATTAGTGTTATTAGCACAGCAGTCCTCCTTTACAAAAGCAACTCTAGCCACAGTTAATGTTTAAGAAGGAATTAAATATTAACTCAAAGGAAAGCACAGAAGTCATGGTTTCAGACTGTACATCAGACACACAAAGAAATATTGCTGTGAAAGCAGGGGGCAATTAAAAAAAACCTAAAAAAACAACAAAACACCCCAGGTTTGGTTGCCAAAGCTAAAAACAAATTTAAAATAAAATCAGAGTTCTCCTGCTTCATCACCTTCAGCTTCCCCAAGACGAAAGGACAGCATTGCTTTTCACCCCAGGACAGGTAATTTTCCTCCTGCATTTGGTTTAGCAATGGCTCTTTAACAATAGAAGGTGGATCACAGTGACTTAACCTGCTGAGGAGGGCTGCAATTTGATTCTCAGCCTGAGATTTGCAGGTAAGATAAAGTGCAAAGGTGACTAAACATCACAACAAGCAAGGTCTAGCCCTGTGGCTTTGCCTGGAAGGGAAAACGGATTATTATTATTATTATAGCAGCAAACCTACCAAGATCTGTTCCTTTTCTCCTGTTCCAGCTCCAGTACATGAAAATCCTTGCAGCTGTCTGAAGATGGTTTTATAGTGGCAAAATTACTTGTTAAATGAGTTCATAACATGCATTCTGCCATGTTCTACAATAATCCCTTATTCGCTTTCCCATCTTTGCATTCATATTAACTGCACCACTATAAATGCACTTTTTAAATATTGCATATTGTGCTGAACTTCCAGAATAGTATTCTCATTAATAATTGTGTTTGATCCTAGACTAAACCTAAAGCATACTTTTCAAACTTTAAAAAATTTAAAATATATTAACTAATTAATCCACTCAAACCCTTATGGGGGAAGCAAACTATCACCATCATGTTGCTGTTAAGTTTTTAGAGGGAAGTGTCAGGGAAGTAAAAAAAGGGAAAAATATTAAAGAGGGGGGGTGGGAAACAATAACAAAACAAAAAAAAAAAAAAAAAAAAAAAAACCAAAAAAAAAAAACCAAAAAAAAAAAAAAACAGAAAAGGAAAGAAAAGAAAAACAGGCCAAAACAGTTTCATAAGGAAAGTGAAGTGACAAATCAGGGACCAACTCAACCTCATGGGCTGCCTATTTCAGCCTAGAAAGACACTGGCAAGGATTGGCCATTACCTGAGCAGTGTGTGCTCTTAGCAAGCAAGTGAATAACAACTCCCCTTATCTAAGGGAGCAAAGCAGTGATAAATGAAATCTCAACCCAGAGGATTTGTTCATAGGAATGGCTGAATTTGTGGGTTGTCTGAACTCAGAAGAGCTACTAACATGCATGAACAGAAATATTAAATATTCCAGTTTGAACCATGGAGGAAAAAACTTCCATAATGTTTGATTGCCCACTAAATTAATGTCTCTGTGAGGCCCAGAACTCTTGGAATTCTGCTCTGAGAGGCTTGTTCCTCTTTCACCAGTGAATCCACGTCATGTTTGTCATGGTTCTTTTATCACTTGTCTTGTAGGCAAAATTAGCAAAACTACAGTTTCTTCCCTACAGTTCACCCTCTGCAAATCAGTACATGCTGTATCTTGTGGGATGAAAAACTTGATTGGTCCTTAAAAGCTAATCTTTCAGGAGTCAAAGGCTAAATAAATAATGATTTTCACAGGGAAACACCCATAGAGAACCTAGTAATGTTTGCCTAAATGGACTCTACGTAGCACTAAGACACAATTATTTCTCAGACAGTTGTTACAAGCTTGAGTAACAGGCACCAAAGTCCAAGCACAGCTTGACATCAATTTTTGCAGCAGGAGGCTCTTATATTTTCTCAAAATGCTTTCTTTGGGCAAGAAAAGTCTTCCATCTATTTTCTTCCCTTGCTGCAGCTTTGTCTGAGAGAACCTTAGCAGCCTAGAAATACAGGTTTAGTCCCACCATTTCAATGGCTGTAGAAAGACAATAATGTGCTATGACCAATTTTTCTTTGCCAAGCAAATTGCTGAAACTCAACACCAGCACAATGGAGTCCACCAATGGAACATCCCATTACCTGAAAGCATCATTGATCTACAAAGTAAAGCTGAGTGAATTGAGGTTGTTTAGCCTGGAAAAGAGATAGGGTGACCTAATTTGGGGTGACCTAATTGTACCCAAAGGGAGCCTACAAGAAAAATAGAGAGGAACTTTTTACAAGAGCATGTATTGACAGGACAAGGGGGAGTGAACACAAGCTAAAAGAGAGTAGGTTTAGATTAGATATCATGAAAAAATTCTCTGCTGTGAGTGTGGTGATCACTGGCACAGGTTGCCCAGAGCAGCTGTGGATGCCTCATCCCTGGAGGTGTTCAAGGCCAGGCTGGATGGAGCCCTGAGAAACCTGGTCTAGTGAAAAGTGTCCCTGCCCATGGCAGGAAAGGGGTGTGACTGTGTGGGGGTGTGTGTGAAATGACATGATCTTTAAGGTCTCTTTCAACTCAAGCCATTCTATGATTTTACGATCCACTACAGACACAATAACAACATCTAACAATTCAATGGATTTCTCAAAATCCAAACAGTAATTTGCAACAATGAGGCAATTCACATGGCTTCAGGTGAAAAGGTCTCCAAGGCCTTTCAGAAACTGTGTGCTTCCTTATCTTTTTTCCTTTGGCTTCATTGCATCATGCTTTACAACTGCTCATCAGGTATTGGCCAACCAGGGTTATTATGACAAGAATATGACATCGCCAGCATTTTAATACATTGCTTCACTATATCTTTCTTAGATATTTTCTGCACTCAGACTGATCCAGCTGCTTTCAGATGATATCATCTTGGACTTTTTGTTCATTGTGATAACTCTGGGAGACATGCTCAACTCCTCCCCTTTGGTCCATCCCCTTCTCACACGTCTGTCTGCACTGAGTGGCTTGTTCCACAATTCTTCCCAGTCACTGCCCACACACTGGCCCATATCTGGCTTGGCTTACACTCTATCAGGCCAGAGATCTCACAATCTCAGTTGCACAATTTCTTGCTACAAGCTCTTTTTACCCCAGGTTGTTAATCATGTACTCATCAGGCTCTTTTATAGTACTCTACATTTTGTTTGGGACACTGTTCTTCCTAAAAGACTTGTGGGGCTGCTGTTGGGAGCTTTAGTGACCTGCTTTCTTGTGGCTGATGGTCATTTTTTGCTCAAATTACTTCGCTCTTCCTGGAGCTGGGCAGATGAGCAGATGTGCAGCTGGACTCAGCAGGGTAGGAGCCTGCAGCTCTTAGAGCAGTTCTGACAGTGGCAGCTGCCAGACCACACTGACCTCTGCAAAGGAGGCAGGAGATGGGCACACAGGGCTGCTTCTCAAGCACGTTCCCATCCCCAGCACAAGTGCCAGGCTAAGGCAGGAGACAGGTACTTCCCAATAAAGACTTTTTCTAAGGCACTTTGTAGAAAGCACAGAGTTGCCCAGTTCAGAGTCATTTCCATCATTAAAATTCACAGGGCCTAATGTCAAAGTTTCCTTATGTGCTTACATTTCCTGTCATCATTATGTTTATATTGCAACAGATTGCCTTCATATAGATTAATACAGCATTATGAAGGGCACAGACAGCTGTCAAAATAGAAACACGTGAAGGTTTAAAAACCACAGGGTGCAAGTGGTTCAACATTCCTGTACCCAAAAAGCCCTCCCAATTTACTACCAAATTCCTTTTCAACATGCTTGATTCTCAGCTCTGGTAATCAGAATAGTGGGACAAGAGCAACTAACTAATTTTTTTAAAGAACATCTCAAGAAGAGTCTCACTGGCACCATGTTTAGTATAACTTCCAGAGGAAACAGCAGGGTCACCAGCACATTTATGTAAGTGATGGCCATGTCACTGTCTGTGGGTAATTGTATCCTGAACAGATTACTGCAGACAGCCATGGTTTTGTCTTACTTCCATTCTGCCATGGAGTAACCTTCCTGTTTCCAACATGAGCTTGAGGTTTTGATTTGACACTCCTCTGGAATCAGTTCCTGTATCATTCTACAAAAGTATCATTGGTAACAGATCTAGTATGCTAAAATATATTATTGGCAGCCCTGATAACCTTCATTTTAGCTTTGCTCTGAAATGCCATCCTCAACCACCTCCATTTACTTGCCAATGCCCAAAATGAGGTAAGTGTTTTCTGCACCCACTTGCCAGTACCCTCAATACCCAGTGTCACAGATGACTGCTTTTCATTTCTGCCATTGGTTCCCCAGTCACACACACTCTCTAGTGAGTTCCAAGGTGCTCAGCTTCTCAAAATTACAACTCAGCTGTCTTCCCATGATGACCATATGTTGATTGCCTGTGTAGACTTTACAACTGGCAATGTTACCTTCCCTCCTCCCCACAATTTCTCTATATCTCACAGTTTTTCCTCCTCATACAGCAATTACTCTGTGGGGCAAGCGTTATAGCTGCTTAATTCTTTAATCTTTTTCCAGGTGCAGAGTGCCTGGAAGAAAAGTCAGACTTTCAAAAACATTTTGATAATCTTTCTGAAGTTTTGCTGTAGGGATACCACAATATATGTCTGCTCAGACTAGATTTTTAGAGATCTTTGTGTCTCTATTATATGAATTGTCTGCCCCACACTGCATGTCACAAGTGTTATGAATTTATTAGTATGTAGATGAGTAGCAACAGCAGTACTACCTGCACCTCCCCTTGGTGTCTGCCCAGAGTTTTTCATTGGCAAATACTGACTAATATTTGCAGTGCTTGATTATATTTTCACATGCTTCCCTTTGACAGTGCAATGATTTCACTGATAATGCCCCAGCACACAAGAGTTTCCTGTCTGCATGCAGCTGCCCTGTGCTGGTGTTACATTCAGGTTTACAGCCATTCCACACTGTTATTGTAGAGCTGGAGCACTATCTTGTACAGACTTTTTTGTGTCTACACATGCTTACAAAACTTTTCACTAGTGATAGCATCTGCTACAATCCATGCAGGTGGCACTGTACTTGGAGCATTTTCCACTGCAGCAGAATTTCTTCTCCCCAGAACTTCCTTTTCATTTGTTTATCTTTTCCAGCTTTCTTCTATGTGTTTGTTCCTGCAAAAAACTTAGCTTATATTTATTCTTTTTCTCTCTCTGTTTACACTGTGTTTGATGTGAGCTACCTCACTCTCTTGGAACACAAGCTGTTGTGTTTGTCAGGTTTATTCATAGCTTTCTGCACAGTCCTGGTCACAATTACCTCATTTCTGTCCTCATCACCAGAGCACAGTTTGACTTTTGAGATTTGACATTCAGGCAGATCTGGTTTGCACCAATGACATTAATGAAGCACTGCCCAGCAATGGCTGATGAAAGCCTTCAAGCATGTGACACTTTCTGGATTTCCTTAGTTTAAAGATGTTTCTGGAGTGCATCTGGAGTTTTACAAAGGCTCCTTCAAGCTTCCACTCCCTGGACTTTCTGGAATCTACAGCAGGTATTGTGCAACAATGGCTCTTCCTTTTTCCAGTGTACTTAGAGCAATGTCACAGCCTTCTTGGCTTGGATTGTTGGCATTTGGGTTCATGTTTGTGGGTATTATAAAGATCCCTAAGCTTCTGATTTCATGTATTCACAGGAGGCCACTTATTTCTGACCCCAAGTCTGACACTTCAGCATGAAGAGATAGGCCAGGGCCTCCAGCATTTGTTCCTTCCTGTGCAAGAACTGCCTATAGTCACAACCTTTTCCTGAAAACAATGTTCTCTGCTTCTGGACATCATTGCCCTACCTGCAGTGGACCAAGCTACCCTAGCAGTTCTCCAAACACCAAAGCACTTACCTTAGCACACTTCAGAGGTGGTCTGTTAGAGAAATCACTTTAAAGCTGGGACTGAGAAATACTAATGTTATAAATTCAAAAATTCTGCTTTGACAAGTCTCATAGTGCAGTCTCTCATATAACAAAGATATGGCAGAGTGCAAAAGATATAACCCACAGCAGACAAATTTTAAATAGGTCTTTTTGTAGTAATACAGGATGTGTCTATTCTGCCTTGGGTAACCTGACAGCTTTATGTGTGAAGTCATGCTGTGAAATGCTGGTTTCCTGCATGCATGGAGCTGGACCATGTGTGAGGGGCAGCTGTGCATGTGTATCCTGAGCTTGGTCTGGAAAGCCCAAAAGCATCATCAAGGAGCTTTGCTGACAACATGTATTCTTATATTCCTGCTTCAATTAACCTAATGGCAGATCTTGTTCATCTGCCTTGAGCAGATAAAGTAACAGCATTTGAGTAAAAAATGGCCATAAACCACAAGAGAATACAAGTTGCAAGACTTATTGATAGCACCCCCAAAATATCTAGAGTGAATTGCAGGAGTTGCAAACATACCAGATCACACATAAGCTCAATGTTACTTCTACCTGTGTTAGTAGAAGTAACAGACAAAAAGGAAGAGACATGCAAATTTCAAAGTCTTTGCTATCTGATAAGGCCTGTCAGAACGAAAACCAGGAGGTACTGCCAGAATTAAATTATTTCCTCAGGACAAATCCTGCATTTGGAATCAAGCAACACGGGCTGAACAGATAAAGCCCATTTGTATAACATAATAATGGACAGGCATATATTTCACCAAAATAGTAAATACATACACTCTCTACAAACACAGGGCAAAACCACAGATATGGCAGACAACACTACATCCTTTCTGCTGAGACTTGAACAGAAAGACACAAAGGAAAAGCTGAAAAGCAACTGACTGATAGATATGCATAAACTTTCTGAAAACCCCAGGCCTCTGAAAAAAATTCAAAAAACAGCCAAAGCTGTCTCCCCTCTCACAAAAAGGGATTACACTTGCCTCAACATGAAACTACCTTCAAAGACTACTCAAGAATTTCTAAAATACCAAGGCATGAAGTTAAAAAGAAAACAAAAAAACACAAGCAAAACCCAAACTAGAAAAAGGAATTTTTTTCAGGTAAATGAGGGCTAGTCAAAACAAACAATTTAAGCATAGTGTGTCACATATGTGATGAGACAAATTTTAAGGGACTACCATAGGTAATCTGTAAACAGCCTTCACTAATTACATGGAATTTTCCTATCTTGATGGAGACAAAAGGGCTGCTGCAATAGACATCTCTACAGGAGGGCTTTATGAACAAATAGGGCTGCATGTAGGAACTTGGAGTGCTCCCATTTCAGCAAATGCCGATAAGGAAGGAGCTTTCCCAGGTGAACTGTCTCCATTCCGGAGGGTGGGGCAGTGGCCAGGACCCAGGACCCCACCAAAGGCTCTCCCAGCCCATCTCCATCACCAAACAAACCAGCTGGGAGGCCTTGCTGCCAGACCAGCTCTCTGCTCTGGGACAATCACACATGCTGCAAATTCCACTCCTGCTTTGCCAGTACAGAGAGGTCTTACTTGCAGTAAGCAATGATGTGAAACAGGCAGGATTCACCCTGCTGTTTACCCTTCATCTCTCCAGAAGCTCAACAGCCCAGAGTTCCCCTTGCTCTGCAGGGAGACCTTTTTCAGCTCATGATAATATACCCTTCTCTGTGATAGGTGATGAAGATCTCATTTTAAAACACTTAGAGGTGTTGCTTTTCCCAGCTACATGTATCTTGGAGGAAGCAGTACAGCTTCATATTACAGATATTTATACCAGAAACCCATACAAATTTGCAGTGTTCAAGGTTTCTTTTCATAAGCTTATTGCAAACATTCATAACAATTTAGTTCCATCTTCCAGAAGGTTCACAAACATGGATAACACTGAGGTTCTTGTGCAAACACATACATGAAGATATGCTAAAAAACTGGCATAACAATTTGCATTGAAAGCATTTAGAGAGCTAATGTAAAAGTTTCTTGTGGCTTGGGAATTCCCAAGACAGGTATCAAAAAATGAAGAGGAAAAAAAAAGTAGTAAAAAAATTACAGCTCATTGCAAGCAACCAACAGAGGTAAAACAAATAACAAATATTCAAATCTCGTACAAGCACTCTCCAGACTCAGCTATGCTCCCTCTAACCATTCACTGAGCAAGATGAAAAGCTGGTTAAAATTTAAAAAAAAGTTTGCATAATGCTGATAAACAGAAAGGATATATCTGCCAAATACATGTTTGCTGCAGTTAGTTCATCTTTCTTAGCCAGATTCTTCATTGTTCTGCCTACAAGAATCTTTGCTTATTCTTTTATGCTCAGCCCCTCATGGGACTCAGTTTTGTTCCAGGTAAATGAAGACAAGGGTGGACTAACAGGGTGGGATCAGCCAGTACAGGATGGCAGCATCATCCAGCCTTCAGCACTTCACCCCCGTTTCTGTGTATTCTGTTTCTCACTCTTCAGAAAGTGTCACCATAACTATGCTTCCAACAGCAAAAGAACAACCAGGAGAGATCCTTGCTGCCTCCCCAGACCTTGGCAGACCTCCTGGGAGACCAGGAACCTTCCCTGTCTGTCCTGGGGAGAAGGGATACAGGCCATAGGGAGAGCAGCTGGCTTTGCAAACCATCACAGCCCTGCAGTGGTGGGCAGGTCCTCTCCTCCTCCTGCTCCTCCCACAGACCTGGGGCTGGGCATGAGTTAATTCAGGTGTCTCTGAGCAGGTCACTCTGCACAGCACCAGCACAGGCTGCTGGCTGGCACAGACAAGGGAGCAGCAAAGCCTGACATGGGAGAGGGAGGAGGAGAGCAGGGCTGGGAGGCATTTTCACCCAGCTCTACCACACTGTACAACCTCATCCTGCACGGCTGCAGCAGCTCAAGGATCCTGAAGAAATCATCCTTTGTTGCCAAGACATGCTTCTTTCTAGTAGTGACATGGAATTTCTGTTTCCTGGGAACAAGAGAAACTCACTAAAAACTGTTGCTTGTGTATGACCTGCTGCTCATTGTAGCTTCTCTAATAAAAGCACCCACTTCTATCAACCATTCAAAAGTCAGGGCCTAAAACATTTATAGTTTACCTTGAAATCAGGGATATTTTCCTTTAAAACATATCAAAAAGCCAACTAATAGCTCTGTGTTTCTCTTTACCTTTAGATTAAACCAAAAGCCAGCCACATCTGTTTAACCTCAGGCTTTGGTGGATGGACGTGCCTGAACAGACCTTAACACTGCCAGGGCTGCACATGCTGAGGTAACAGAAGAGCAGAAAGCTGCAGCCTGTTCCTACAATCAGGCAGCTTCCAAGCCCTAACCATGACCACAACAGACATCCCATTTAAAGGAGAAGCACAAATGAAGGAAAGAGCAGCTGAGTTTATGCTGGATTGTTCACCAGCACTCCTAAGAACAAGGAGAAGAAGGAAGGTGGAAAAGGGATGAAGGCAATGGGGTCACATGGAAAACTCTAGAAAAATTTGATTTTGTTCTTTAACCGGCAAAAACCTACAATATATACATCTAGAATGACTTATGCTGTTAATTTCACATTGAGATAAAATAGGTTACAAATGCTAAGAACCTAAAATGATGGTGCACAAAAACAATTTGCTCATAATCCTTACAGACAGTTAATGTTCTATTCCTTAAGAATCTAATAGCAATAAAAATATGGGATTGGGATGGAGTTGTGTGCATTTCAGGAAGCAGGACACATATACAGAGAAAAACATCTGGCTTTCAAAACTTCTGGTTTCTGCCTACACAGGCACCAGACTCAGTCCAAAGGCAAACAAAATTGATAGCAAAATTAAAGACAGAGTTGTGTTGAAACATCACTAAGAGGAAGCATTTTAGCAGAAAATATAGGTGGGAGGGGCAAGGGGTTTAGTTGAAGGAGCCCCTTGCCCCATAGAATTGAAGAAACACATCATTTGTGTTTGGGTCAACTGAAATCAAATATTCTCCTCCTACTCAACTAAAACTATGTAAATATTTAAGCCAGATGGGACAGCATTTCTCTTTTTTTTTTTTTTTTTTTTTTTAACTCTACAGCCAGCCAGCCCTGCAGCCATGTGCATGCATGCACCCCTCCACCCTGTGTTACCAGTTATCCTGTGTAAGACTCTCCTAGATTCCTGCAAAAATCAGAAATTGGTGCTGTTTGCCTCAGCTTGACATTTCTCAGAGCTGAACAGACAACCAGCTTGCCAGCTTTGCTGCTTCCCCTCATCTTTTAACTGTACTTAATTTCAGCAAGCATAAAAATATTTACATTTAGAGGGGGAGGAAAAAAAGCAAAGCTCATTAGGCAAACTGAAGCAGCAGCATCTGCTGCCAGTCCAATTGGAAAGAGTAGGGAAAAGAGGGAACCTGGGTGATGGGGAATGGCTCCGTGTAGGCTGTACCTGCATGTGCAGGTTGTACACAAGCTGTGAGCACCTCCAGGGTCCCCAGGGTCACAGCAGCTGTGGGCACAGCATCCCTGGCACAGCATCCCATCCCCGGGCACGGCATCCCCGGCACCCCTGGATGCGTGCTGAGAATGATTCACCGCCGAAGCCAAAAGCATCGCACAATTAAACAAGCAAGCTCGTTTAGCTCGTCATTAAAGTGCGTGTTTGTGAAAGAGGCTGCGGCAGGAGGAGCTGACCCAGCGCTCAGCCAGCGCTGCTGCCGTGCCCTGGCTCCTGCTGTTCCTGGCTCCCGGGAAGGTGCCCGTGCTGCGCCTCAAACTGGGTTATCAGCAACCTCACCGCACCCAACACACAACAAACCGGGTCTGGAAAGGGTTAAAGAGGCAGCTGGAGTCATCTATCTCTATTGAAATACCAAAAATCTCTGTGCAGCTTTAGGCCACAGCTACAGTGGGAACATGATTTTTACCAGCCTGCACCTTTTGAGTGGCAAAATTTTGCATATGTATTATACCTTTTATCAGAAGGGACTAATTGTATTCAGTAAGTTTTCAAAAATGCATCTGTATACTCTCATTGCTTTAAATATTATTTTAGATAAACTGAATGTTTTTAACCAGCCTTAACTAAACATGTCCACTGACATATTTTAAAAATTCTGTCTTCGTGGTCTAAATACGACCTCCAGGAGAGCATGTTTTTAAGATGGTTTGTGATGATGCTTAAGCCCTGGCTGAGGTCAAATCTACACAAGATTTTTCCAGGGGCTCAGGGAATGTTTGTTCACCCACCTTCAAGCCTTTGTTACTGCAGAGGAGGTCAGTCACTGCACACTTGGGTTTTGCCTCTCCCTTGTAACAATGCTGTTGTTACAAAGGTGGCTCAGCAGGTTCCTCTAATATCACAACTCATTCCTACTACCTACCCAATTTTCAGCAAGCTTTTCATATGCTAAGTGACAGCAAATCAGATATAATCATCCTACTAGTGTATCCCCTCATCTTCCTATACAAGAGGCATCATCATAGAACATTGTCCTCGTGAAGAGCAGGAATGCTGGGCTCAGCAGACTGTGCTATCAGATCTCCTTTCCTGCTTTTCTTTCTAAAAGGCATGCTTTGTTTCCCTCCAGGAGCGCTCAGGAACATGGGTCTCTGTGCATTTTTTCATCCTTATTTCTAAGGGTACTTGGAGGCCAGATCAGCAGCACTGCTGGCACTTGGGTTGTGCCCACACAGTCTGCAGGCTGCTCCCCACTGCAGCAGCAAAAGGGATGAGTTTGTCTCCAGGCTGCTGAACCCGTGTCTCTTAGCGAGCACTGAGTCACGCAGGCAAAGGGCTTACCCTGCAACTTCTGCAGCAGTTCCCCAGGTTTCCCTCCCACACTTACACCAGAGATTTTCACCCTCCCTGCCAGGACATCTCTGCTGCTCCTGAAATAACAGCTGACCTGCCATAGTTCACAGCCCAAAACACGACAGCAAACCATTGCTGGCAAAGGTGCAGCGTCACAGTGCTCACCACAAGCTAAGCTGTCCCCATTTCTCCATCTAACCCCTCCATGATGTACTGCTTCTTCCAGGGGAGTGGTTAGAGGGTTACTATGGCTAAAACCTCCTTCCTGACTTACAAGATACAAACCACAGCTGCAAAACGTACCTCTGCTCTTTCAACTAAGGAGCTAAGATACAAATCTCCTTTGAGTCATGTCACCTAGAGCTCTCTTATGTGCCACGTAAGTAACACAGCATCATCTGAATTCTCAGTCTTTGCTTATCCCAGGCAGCTAGCCAAAATTGTTTCCATTAAGTGGGAAAATTTATGGCAGAGTCTGTTCTCTCATTGATGCAATAATGTTTCTGTAAAATAATAATTTCAAAGTCTTTCTGTTTTTGAACAAAGACTTGGGATATAGTTACTTTACCAAGCTTCAAGCCTCAGAGTGAATATTTAGCACGCAAACCTTTTTCTGGTTTTTATTTCCTTTAGCACCATTTAAACAGACTTCAACAGTTATGTCTACCTGGCAATTATTGTTTCTCTCTGGTTCAATTTCCCCAAGCAAAATCCCACAGAGTTTTAAGCTCTGCCACCCACTGAGGTCCTCCTTGGTTGCTCAGACCTAAGAAGGTATTTGAGATACTGCTCAGTAGCTTAAAGGATAAGTGGCTGGTTTTCACCAGAGTAGAAGCCAGCCTACAAAAACATGCTGCTTTTCATCCTGCTCCCCCTACTCTGGCCTTCAAGGCCCACTTTGTCCTGGCAGTAAGGAAGCACAGTGGTTTCTAGCAGAACTCCAGCATGGTCATCCCTGCATGGTCAGAAATGACAAGGTGAGCCCCACAGGACCACAAATTTACAATGTAATGAACGCCAGCAACATAGACAGGTGGGCCCTCCTAGTTTCTTTCAAACTCTGAAGAGTCCAGACACTAAGCAAGGAAGTGAGTTTGCCAATTCTACACCATGGAAAGGGGCTGTGGCCACTTGGGATCCTCCTCCACACTCTTGGCTTTCAAATGGCAAGCTGAGATCAAGAAAGTCACAAGGAAAGGGAAGCTTGGGTTCTTCCTGCTGAAACCCAGTGGCAGATTTTACTGGGCACCACACAGGCTTGAGGTCTCACCAAAACACCTCCCTCCAGCCTGTTTATGTACATCCAGTTCTGTACACCACAGAGATCCTGCCACCCAAACCCCTGGTTCAGCATCAGATACTGCTGGAGGTACCAACACACAAGACTTTCTCTACTCTCTTTCTAGACTTTTCCCTTCATCAATCACCCTCTCCTTATAACTGACTTGAAAAACCTATTTTCTTTTCTTTATGGGAGAAAACAGCATTTCTATTAAAAAAATAAAAAAATTTTAAAAAAGGAAAGGAATCAAACACCGCTAATTAACAAATCCCTTATTAAAAAGAGCAAAAGTTAAACAGAAATTGAAATTCCCAGCTAATGGAAATTTCAAAACAGCCTGAATAATATCAAAGACAAAATTGCAGCAATTTCAAACCTTCAAAGGTAGACCATAATGTTATGGAAGTGGTTTTCAATCACTCCTTCTAAATAAGGTTTATTTGAAATTAACACCTTTCGCAAAGGACTGGATGAATCAGCATTTTCCATTGGAAAAAACCTTCCACCTGAAGATTTTCAGCTCGTTCTACAGCTTTCACTGAACTTGACTTTCCTGCCTTTCCTGCACCATGTTTATTTTAGTATTATTACATCATATTTTGTCTCATTCTTAAAGTTCTCTTTTCTGTTTCTTCCCAGCTTGACAGGGTCAATATTTAAATAAGGTTTAGCAAATATAACAGTGAAGGGCTACTAGAAGTAGCAGACAGCAGGGCACAGGGCTCAACACATTCCCCAGTTACATGGGTGTAAATCCCATAAGAAGAGAGGAATGACTACAACTGTCCTACTTAAATCATTCACCTTCTGCTGCTAACCAAACACACAGTTTGGTTACTTCTCTTAAAACTTCTCCCTCTGAATTAATTTTATATATGGGTCACAGAAATTCACTAGTTCTCTATATTACAATGAGCACTAGATGGAATTTCATTTCATATCATATAGCTGTTGAACAAATTTAGACATATGCAGACAAGCACTGTGTTATGCTAGAGGAAGGAGAAAAGAAAAGCAAAGCAGTAAGGGATAAAAGAGAAGTGATGGTAATCTAGAAAAAGAAGCAGGTCTTGTGTATGACAGGCCAGTACCTTCTTCACATAATTATGGATGTTCTTATTCATCTGCTCGCATACAAATGAGCTTCTCTTTCTTTACAGTATCCTGTTAAAGCCTTGAGGTTTGTTGATTCCTTGTGGCAATAAGATCCCCAGCTTAGTTACATGTCATAACTTGGAATCAACACTAGCCAGCTCTGCCAAGTTCTATTCAGCCAGAAATATCAGGCAAAGGGAATTTGTAGGGAGAATGATGATTCTAGAGAAGCATTGTCTTCATACTCAGGCAGAAAAAGGAATTTCTATGGAAGACAGAATATAGTTTTTGCCCCTAGAATAATTACACTGCAGGATTTTGGACATAATATTTAAAATATGCAAGTGGCAATGTGATCTCTGTCTTACAGGAGGCCATGATTTCACTCTGCCTTACAGAGTCCCACTAAACCAGCAGTTCTTCATAACCCACTGAAGGCTCACACCAGGCAGTGCAGTGGCCTTCAGCCACAAAGGATGCTCCTGGTGAAATCCTGCAGCTGGCCACGTTGTGGTCAACACACTCCAACACATATTAATGATCCAAAGAAACAAATATGTATAAAAAAATTGCAGGTAACACTGGAAAGTGACAAAACATGACAAGCAGTAACAAAGACTGCTCAATCTAGGGTCTATAGGGTAAGTCCTATGAGGAGCAGCTGATGGAGCTGAGGATGTTTAGCCTGGAGAAGAAGAGGCTCAGGGGAGACCTTATTGCCCTTGATAAGTGCCTGAAAGCACTTGTGGGGTTCAGCCTCTTCTCCCAGGCAACCAGCAATAGGATGAGAAGACAGTCTCAAGCTGCACCAGAGGAGGTTCAGGTTGGAAATTAGGAGGCATGGACATCATACAGGTAGATCTGTAATTTGGCAAAAAAACAACAGTGTCTGGAAGCTGAAACAAAAATAATGTTGAGATCAAAAAGGGACAACAAACTTTGGACTGGGAAAAAAAGTATCAGTAGAACAGCTGCAATAGCACTCCATCACCTGAGCCCTCTTACCAGTTCAATGTCTTTATAACACTGAAGGCATAATTATTCTCTTACAGAAACAGCCAATTCCCTTTGGCCTGCATAATACAGCAATTCATAGCAGGATGTGCTTGCAGCACATGATATCCCCATTAATAATACTAGTGCTAAAAGTTCCAAGCAGGAATTAAACACAGCATCAGGATAAGCACCCCTAGTGGCATCCTACTACTACTACTATATTTGATATTTCAGTCAAAAAGAAACCCAAAATCAAACAAGGGGGTAAAAAAAAACAAAAAAAACTAAACCAACAAACAAACAAAAAAACCCCAAACAAGCCCTGTGACCAGCATTTTCCAAAAGCACAAACAGAAAAAAACCCAGTAGATGAGTAATAGAACATAGTCAGGATAGCTTTCCAAAAGCCTGATTTGATAAAACCACAAATTCTTGTTAAAATTCAGCTAATGGTAGGGAAAGCCTCATTGGAATAGGCATGTAAAATTTAATTGAGGAAACTTGAGAAATGTCATTTAAAATCCCACTGTATGACCTTTCTTCTGTCTTGTTCCTATACTATAGCCTACAACATGAGCACAGAATACTTGAATTAGTTCATGCCTGTGTGTGTTTGGTAGAAATCTTGCCATGACTCCAATTCACCTATTGATTGAATTCCTATTCTAAGTCAGAATATTACATGTTTGGCACTGAAACACCTTGACACTGTCTCAAACACAGAAAAGAACTTGGAATTTAAAACCTAGGGAAAATGATGGCAAGGGAGGCATCTCAAAAATATTTCAACTGCAGAGCAGGAATCAATTTCAAAGTGTCATGATTCTTCACTGGTAACTGATATTACAGGGCTGACTGGCTCTACAGGACAGATTTGGTTGGTGTTTTGGGGAGGCGGGGGGGGGGGGCTGGATGAGTTTTTTTTGTGTGAAAAAGAACATCATTACCTACTTGATTGGGCTTGAAGAAATATTTGATCCAGTAATGGCTAGCTTATCCCCACTTAGAAGGATAGTTCAGATTCTTCCACAGAAAAGTCATCTGTGCCCATCCTTTTAGGTTCCCTATCTATGAATCAACAAGAGAAACAGTGCCTGGTCAAAGGAGTCCTTTCTTATCTTGCATTTTGTGACCTAATCAAAGACCTTTTGTTGAAATAATGTTGAGTGAACTGGTAGCCTCAGAAAATTCAGACACATCTCTTGTGTATGCCCAGGAATGCGAAGCTGGTTACTGTCCGACCATAACCACAACCACATAAACACAACTTTCCATTTGAGGGTGTGCATGTGCTCAGCTCTCCCTGCTACCTCACTGTGCATGCTGGGCAGATTTCACTGCAGATAAAAGCACCAGTCTCACTATTACAAAGGGCCTTGCTGCAATGGAATATCACTGATTTCATGGAGGCAGGAACTGAGGGAAAACTATGCCTTGGAGGAGAGACAAGAAATCCAGATATGCATGAGCAAGGAGGGAATAAAGAGAGAGGTGGGTCATACTCATAAGCATTAATTTTCATGGTGTATACCCCAGACTTGCTGAAGAACATGAAATAAGGACAGGTTCTTTCATCTATACTATCCCAGAAAATGGTCCTTGTAGTACATGGATTGCTACAGAGGGGGCAAGAATCTGAGACCTCTCTGCTACACACATCTAATTACACACCAAAATGGAGTGGGTGACAGCAAACACAGCTTCTCTTGAAACCTCCTAGAATATCAAAACATAGACATTTTGTTATTTATGGCTTAAGAGTTATTAAGAGGACTTTTTCTCTGTATGTCTGCATGCACGCCTTCCCTTAAATCTCTTACAGACATGTTTATAGAAGGAAGGATAAATATTTTTCCATAGCTTCATGGAAAATTACTATGAGAAACCTTGGAGTAACACAGCTGTGGGGTCCCTCATTACCTCAGCACTAGCAGAGCCTTCTACACACTGAAATTTCATTGTGCTTTGCTGGGCATGGGCCTGCAGTTGTACGCCCAGCCTTTCCAAAACACCTCATCAAGAGGATCAATAATTTTCAGTCTCGTTAGTATTTTAGAGGGAACCACCAAGGGACAACATTGCTTTCTGACCCAGACTGCACACTGTTTCCCAAATCTATATCTGAATTTATAACTAGGGAAAAGGGATCAGGGAGATGCCATCTCTCAGGTAACACTCAGAGACCTTGTACACACTCTCTATTTTCAGAAACTTCACATGCTGGAAATTCACCTCCCAGTGCTCCATGCTCCGAGTTCAGGCAGATATTTTTGTCTTACACTTTGTCCCAGGCTGTAAAAATAACACCTTCTTCCTCAGAGGTGGCTGTATTTTTGCAACACATTAAAAACTTGTTTGGTGCTTCTCAGTAAATCCACTAAAGGTGTCAGGGATTCTGTGCAAAGAAGGGCTCTTTATAGAAATAAATTTTTAAATCCTATAAACAAAGCCATGCAGTAGAAAAAAATCCATATAGAAACTGGACAGTTTTCACTGTCTATTATCTCTCAGATGAGGCTGACCAAGGCTGGCATGAAGCTGATGGGCAAGCTGTAAAATAAGGAAATGAGAAAAAAAATAAAACAAATCAGGATTAAAAAAATATTTATTATTAAGGGTTTGCTGCCTACTGAACAGCTGCTAACACAGATAAAAACACCGTTCACACTAAAACACACTTGAGCCACTGTTCCTTCACACTGTCCCTGTCAGTGCACACATCCAAACAGCTGACTGAATAATTAGGAGGATACTGAGGTTTATATACTAAAAATTTTATAGTGTGAATATTTTCATTCTGTATAAATATTGGTTTAAACGGAAAACCGGAAGCTTGAATATACAAGACAGGCTAGTGATTTTAGGAGTGAATAAGACCTTGATATGTACCTGTAGCCTTCTTTAACATCTTTGTGTGTGCTCACTGACACATCAGCCTCACTCCCTGAAGTACTGCAACTCTGACTTCAGGAACCCTCCAGTTCTGAGCTGCCTTATGGACAGTGACCTGCTGAATTGGAGATGGATGATAAAAAAATTGAAAACATTTCTGCCCCACAGATTTCAAATTAGCTGGAGATCTGAACAAACTGAACTCCCTTGCATGCTGTCAACATTCCTGAGGGATGGGATGCCATCCAGAGGGACAAGGACATGCCATGGAAATGTCATCAGGTTTAATGAGGCCAAGAGCAAGGTGCTGCACCTGGATTGGGGAAACCCCCCTGTATGAATCCATGGGAATGAACAGACTGAGAGCAGCCCTGGGGAGAAGGATTTGGGAGTACTGGTGGGTGAGAGGCTGGACATGAGCTGGAAATGTGCACTCCCAGCCCAGAGAGCCAAACATGTCCTGGGCTGCATCCAGAGCAGCGTGGGCAGCAGGGCAGGGAGGGGACTCTGCCCCTCTGCTCTGCCCTGGTGAGACCCACCTGGAACCCTGCATCCAGCTCTGGGGGCCCAGCTCAGGAGGGACATGGACCTGCTGGACAGTCCAGGGAAGGACCACAGAGATGATCAGAGGTATAGAACAGCTCTCCTTATGAGAACAGACTGAGAGTTGGGGTTGTTCAGCCTGGAGAAGAGAGGGCTCTGGGGTGTCCTTATTGCAGCCTTTCAGTACATAAAGGTGGCTTACAAAAATGATAGGAACTTTTTAGCAGCCCTGTTGCAACAGGGCACAGGTTAATGCTCTTAAACTACAAATGGGTAGACTCAGACTAGAATTCTCCTACAATGAGGGTTGTGAAATGGTGACACAGGTTGCCCAGAGAGGTGGCAGATGCCCCATTCCTGGAAACATTCACAGTCAGGCCAGACAGGGCTTTGAGCAACTCAGTCTAATTGAGGTCTCTGTTCATTGCAGGGAGGCTGGACTAGGTGACCTTTCCAACACAAACCATTCTGTGATTCTTCCTCCTCCTGGGTGACTACCTGGAATTCCTATGAACTCTGCTTAAGTCAGAGGGAAGAAGTTGGTGACATTGTATAAACTGATTTTTCTTTGGGATTTTCAAGACACTCAATTTAAAAAGCCTCTTACTGAAAGAGAAGTTTATAATTACTCCTTTTATTCCTTAGTTTTTAAGAGGGAGACAGGACAAAATAATAAATTAGTAATATAAACACAAAAAATTATTGGTATTGGTTTTTTCATTCAATGATTAAAAGTTTTCTAAAAAAGTAATCATACTTTTGCAAAAGCATGCATTTATAAAAAAGATAATTTCTCAAAAGAACTTTTTTTACTGACCAAAAGTAATTGCAAGGAAAGGATGCTGAACTGGCCACCTGCTCACCACCCAAATTGTAAAATAATTGTAAAAAAAATATCCTGGCCCTAAATGGCACAATCCATTAAGTCAACATGGCTCTTCTGACTTTACTGGAGCTTGGACTAGCTCCTACATGAGAAAAGGAAACTAATTAAGCACACAGATGGTCAGACATATCTCTCCAAGCTCAGCCAAGAGGTGCACAGACAGGGCTGGAGTGAGACCACCAGACCTGATCACCGAGTGTACACACTGACAGTCACCAGCAAAGGAGCCCTTGGCTGCAGCCATGAGTTACTGCTTCCTCTGCCTCCTCCTCCTCCTCCTGGCCTGCAACTCTGGACCTGCTGCTGAGTTTCCTCACCTTTTCTGCTCTAAGCCTGGGCCACAGTGCTTCATGCTGTCATTCTCTGTTTTCCCTTCCTTCATGCATAAATAGCAGGCAGCATTAAAATGATAAGGTTGTCAGAGAAAAAAAAAATAAAGAAAAAAAAAAAAGTTTTCCCTAGAGCCTCCCATTTCAGGCCTGTAATTGAGAAAAGCAAATACATATTATATTACTTTGATTGCTATTGAGTGAAACAAGCTCTCATCTTCTCTTTCATCTAAGTCTTTTCATGGAAGACTGAAGATAAGCTGTTCTCTGCCTGCAGAATAGGTTGAGGTAGGTTTTCCTATATGCAACTACTCAGTACAAACCTCAGTAGAAGGTCAATGAATACAGAAAAAAAAAGAAAAAAAAAAAAAAAAAAAGAAAAAGAAAAAAAAAGTAAAAATCACTACTAAAAGTCACTACTTATCTTTGCAGCAGAGCTCTGCTGAGTCTTTTTACTAACAGTCCTGTAAGGCCAGGAGATGGAAATCCTTGCCCTTCTCCTGGCAGAGGCTGGGTTAGGGACACTCCCTTGTCACAGGCATTGGGTTGCCTCGAGCACTTTGATGATCTGGAGCTATAGCTACAGTAACCAAGCCAGTGTTTAAAGCCTGCACTCTGCTAACAAGCTCATTGCTGTAATTTATTACCAGCACAGTCCTATTATAGGCATCAATGGCAGAAGCTGTTGCTTGTTTGAGGCCCTGGTGTTCTCTGTGAAGTGACAGTAAAAAAAAGGAAAAGAAGCAAACCAAACACTGCACATCTTCCCTTTTCTGTGTGTGCTGATGCACATTCACATACCAAACACCCATGAACCAACATTTAAAATGCTATCCATTTTCTGGTCCCCTTCCTTCCCCCTCTCAGCAGCTCTGGAAAAGCAATATGCATTTGTGCCTGCCTTGCTTCCAAGTCTGGCAGCAGAGCTCAAACCCATCTCCTCCAGACGCAGGGGGCCGGCTGCGCAAACTGAGCACTAAACTTTGATGTGTTTATGGGGAGCTCTCTGACCACTTGGCTGCTCCTTTTATTGCCCTTGGCGTATGCAAAGGCAAGGCCAGCCCCTCATGTCCTTCAGGGAACGTCTGAGCAGATCCCCTCATTCTCATTGTAGGGCAAAAGGAATTATTCACACAAACAGCTGGAAATTCAAGGAATGGTTTTCCATCTTTCTGATCACTGGCATCTGAAGTGGCTTAAAATTACTGATGTGGATTTATTTACTGGCAAAAATAGCCATCCGAACTCACAGTCTTCACCAGCTCTTCTCTTCTAATATTTGAAAGTCTTGTTTTATTAACCAAACAAAAATACTATAATAATTTAGTTGCATTAGTCAAAAAGCATAACATTTTTGCTTGAAAGGGCATTTTTTCTCTTCCTCTCCGTGGCAACAAAAATATGGGAAAAAAGAAAAAAATATACAGGAAAGAAATTATAAAAGGTGTTACATAAAAATAAGAGATAATTAGAAGGTTTTCATCTGTGCACAGAGGTAGATTTCTTCCTGGCATTGCAAATGTGCTGCTCAGTCTAAGCTCTGTGGTATTCAGAGAAGGGGAAAATGCTGAGCATGTCACAGCCCTTGCTGTTTAATTAGGCTGTGGTTGCCACCGCAGCTGAGCTTGGTCTAACAGCCACTGTTGACTAAAGGGACAGCCCTTCCTCCTCACCAATCCCACCCCCTCTGCACAGGCTGCCCAGCCTGCCAGCCCCCAGACCCAGCCCTGCTCACTAAACCTGGAGGGGGGGAACACAAAAAAAAACCAAACAAACGAACAAAAAAACCCCACCAAAACACAAACAAACCCGACTGTGTAACTCAGCCCCCTAAAAACTAATATTATTTTTTTTGCTCATCATGTTAACCAAACCAACAGGTGCTAATCCCACTGCAAGGAGGAAAGACCACAACTGCAGGGTGGGAGGGAAGAGGAGGGACATCCCTTTCAGTGGTGAAAAGCCACTGGACTGACACAGCTGTGTCACCACTGAGGAACCCTCTGGCACAATCCCCTGACAAAATCTGCCTGAGCCACAGCAGCTCACCCCAGCACTTGAGATGTATGCACTCATCCTATCCCATCTCCACCTTCACCAGGCTGAAATCTTCAGTGGAAAAGCAGCAAGAGGCAGCTGGGACAGCAACTTCTCCCACTCCCCATGACCTTTCTTAATGTCCTCTTTTCCTCAAGCACACCAAGGGACGCGTGCCAGGCTTGCTAAATGCATCCCCTCAGAGGCATTCTAGACTGCAGACATGCACTGTGGTGTACCATTTCTGTGCAACTTACAGGTATTTAAAGAAAGTCTTCAGAGGAAAGAGGGAAAAAAATAAACCACAGTTGGCCCTTGCAATATTTTTACCACTGTTTGCCAGAGGAAGAGGTTATGGTTGTGTGGTGCACCCATTGCACGGGGCCAAGCAGCAGCACAGGAACAGCAAGTGACACTCACGACTCAAGGCAGGCTTGCCAAGGGGAGCCCTGACATGGGAGATTCAGGACAATCATTGGTGAGAAGCCCTGAGTCAGAAAACACCTCCACCAGCATCTTCTTGAGGCAGAGCTTCTCTTGCTTTCCATGGGGTAAAACATCAGCTGCAGACTTGGGTGAAACTAAAAAGCTGCCATCAATTCACCTATCAGTGAGGAAAAAGGATGATTAATCTTTTCTTCTTTATATTAAAAAACTGGGTTTTGGTCTCAAAGTGAACTTCAGGACCACTGTCAAGCCCTGTGCCCCTGGGACCATTGAGCAAACAGCATCTGACACCCCAATTTATAGCTGCCACTTGCCAGCAGCTCTGGCTGATGCTGGCACACTCCATAACAAGCAAGGACAGAGAGCAGGTGGGGATTTTCCATGTGCCATTGGACTTGGTGTCAATAAAGCAGACCCTGAAGGTACCAGCCTACATCTTTTGCTCCAAAAATTGCCCTGGCCTTCATCTTTCCTGCTAATGCATAGCCATCTATAGTTTCTGATAGATCACATAAAGTGGTTGAAGACCACATAGAAACAGGAAATGCAAGGTCAGACACTTCAGTCCTCTGTCTTCTACCCTGTGTGCCCAGCCTGGAGCCTGTTTGAAAGGAGAGAAGAGATTTCTATGTCTTTCCTTCCCAATTAAACCATTGTGCCTTGCATAAGACAACATTCACTGGGCCAGGGAAAGAGCAGACTGAGACACCCTGTCAGCCCCCATGGCTAAGGCAGGCAGGGGAAGGGTTGCTGTCCCCTTCCCAAGCAATCCTGCAGCAGGATCCTTCCTGGATCAGAAGTGAGACCCAGTATCTTTCCCCCCCGAAACCAGATTAGATGAGAAATGGGGACAAACACTGTAAGCACTGAGTGCTCCCCTAAAGGGGGCATTGCCCTTCTCCCTCCAGCATGTTCTAGAAGCAGCAGCCACCAAAGCACTGCCCACATTGCAGGCAGGGCACCCACCACAGGGCCAGGGCAGCACACATGTGCCAAGCACCCAGCTGCCACACTGAGACCAGGGCACATCTGGACAGACACATGTGACACAACAGAGCTCCACGTGCCTGGGGATCCAAACAGCTCAGGCATCAGGCAAGCAGAAGTTTCCATAATTACAGCTGTATCTCCCATCCAGAGTTTCTTCTGGCTCTGACCCACTCTCCCTAGAGCTTTCTCACCAGCAATTTTTCCTCAGGTATTTTTTGCAAATCCAGGAAAGAGATTGTGTTATCTCTCAACAAAACAGAACATATTCTAATATCCTAGCAGCTGGCCCTGGAACATAATCTATGGGATTCTGGTTGCTTATGGCCCAGTTTACAGTCAGCTTCCCAGGAACATTTGCATGGTTGGGTAGAGTTGAATACAGCAATTAATCTTCAGTTCCAAGTAATCAGAAACATTTAGTCAGAGGCAAACTTACTGAAAGACAAAAGAGGCTCCAGGACTGTCAGCAAAAGAGGATAAATTTCTGAAATATCATGTATTTAATATTCTCCATCATGATTTAATTAAATATGTAAAACAAGAAAAAGCATATTTATTATCAGGGAAAAAACCTTGTTTAATTGAGCCAAATGCTCCAGCACACAGGAGAACTTTCTGGACAGTTGTTAGAAAATATTTTCCCAACTATAGCTTATTTCCCATTTCACTGCAGGCCTTTGCATTCTAAATAACATTTCTGGATTTCTGAAGGGAAAATGAGGGATAACTGACCAAGATTAAAGGTCTGAATCAATTAACATTTGCCTCTCAGTTTCCCAGGAATAAGTGAACTCGGAATTAGATTTCCAAAACTGGTCCTTTCTGACAGCTAAAAACAGCAGTTTGCCAGGCTGTCTTTGGAACATCAGCAACACTACCACAATCAAACATTTGGGGAGGAAACTGGCTCTTCTGTGAAGGGTTTGGCCAGGACACAGCTCTCAGCTTTCCAAAAGGCCACTCTCCTTTCTGTGATAGAAGCAAGGTGCAAAACAGAAACTGAGGAGTTCCCAGCTCCTCCAAGTGTGATGGTTCTAAAACCCCCCAGAGCTGATGCTAACACTAAATGCATCTATTACCAGATTTTCAACTCTGCAGTACTAACACAGAAGTCCCAAGAGTGAGGCACAGGGGAAACATCACATTTTCCAAAGCTGTTTGGGCAGCAAGCCCTGTCCTGCTGCACACACCAAACTGAAGAACTTCCCCACAGCATGGTGAGAACTGCACTCTCTGGTGCAGCATACAAGTCAAATGTCTCCTATCAGAGTAGCAATTAGGAAATTTTATTCTGGTTTAAGGGAGTATTAAGCCTGCTGCTGACACAATATAGAAAACATGACTTTTTGAAGTACAGTTGTTGAAATTTTCCCCCAAAAGACAAGAAAGGACAGATTTTTACCTGCCACTAAGTGTGTAGCTCCTGCACAAAGCTACACCAATTTATACCAAACAAGAATATATCCCAGTCTCCAAATCTGTCCTGATTAGCAAGGTACACCATTTTTCAGAAGCAATTAAATGACATTACCATAAAAGTGAGAGAATTCTCTCACAGTACAACCAACAACTTTCCTAAAAGTTACAATATCACATTCCTTCCCCTTTCTTTGCAAACTAAAAATATCACTTGACATTTTTGCTGTGACAAACATCTTCAGATGTTTTTTACTGAACTTCCATTCTGTCTCTTTACTGTCTTTTTCTTTGAAAGGATAATCTTTGTGCTTAGACAAGCCCACGGATAGATTGCCATTAACTGCAGAGGAATTTAGGGCAGCCTAGATAATCCACCAGCCTTTTGGCAGTCCTCAGACCTTGTGAGGACTTGTACCAAAGCCCCATAAATTGGAGGAGACTGTAGATGTCTGAGCTGAGCATGAAGGCAGGTTACATGGACACTGTCTATACCCACGTGCAAATTTAAGCAATGGTGATACTCAAGTCTAAAAAGCTGCATAAAAGCTTTAAAACAAGATTACAGCCATGACAGCTAATATCCCACACACTATGGTTTATATTCCTTAACTTCACCATAGTCTAGCTTTGTCATTCTGCTGGACTCCCCTGGAGCCCCTCTGATGAGGTGGTCACTGGCAATGCTGCTAATCTGATGGGTGCAACAACCTTCTCCTGTTCAGGGGCAGTGTAAAAACAGCACTGAAACTACTTTATGAGACAGATAACCTAAACTAGAGCAGTCACCACCCAAAGCAGAGGCCATGTGCAGGGCTGGAATAGGAGCAGAGCTGTGCTGAGTGTCTCAGGGTGTTTCTGGAGGGTTTCAGAGCTATTGCTTGGAGTTGCATGTGTGTAAGAGATAAGCAGCAAAAAAATACCACAAGAGCACAGAAAGAAGGCAGAAAGGACACATCAGATACAGCTGGAGAGGCACATGACTGGGAATAACAAGATGGGACTGATGTTTCCACCAAAAAGTGGGCAGGAACTATGAGAAAAGTCACTTTCCCTGAACACAGTGGTATTCATACAGCAGAAGAAAAAAAAAGTAGGTAATGCCCCAAAAAAATAATCAGGCCTAAAGATACTTCACTAAGTCATCAACAAACACAACCCACAAAAAGCCCAAATACTAGTTTAAACAAAAAGTGTGGCAATTTTTTTACCATCTCTCCCTTCCACCACCACTGTAAATCAGCTTTGTTACTCCAGTAATCATGAGCCTTGCTTGATAAAGAGTGGAGTCCAAGCTGGCAAGCACAGTTGGGTTAGATTTTGGTTGGCAGCTTCACAGCTATCTTTATTCTCCAGATTCCTGAACAGCACATCCAGAAGTATGTGGTTACATTTGTCCACCACCACAGACCAGCCAGGCACTCACAGGTCTGGGTACCACTGTCTAATTCCACTGTAGACCAAGTCAGAAGAAACCTTCCTCATGGGAAGACACTTCTAATGAGATTCCTTCCTGTAAGCCAGTGCCTGCAAAGAAACAAGAGCCAAGGCACCAAAAATAGAACCATCCTCCATTCCACTCCTAGTCTGTGCACAGGCACTGGGGTAATGATGACAGCCCAGAGAGAGTTGCCAGAATCAGGGCAAAGCAGCTCTTGCCAGAAACTGAGCTTCCCATGAGCAGCAGATCCTTTCAGCAGCACCCAGCACAACAACGTGCAGGTTCAGGGCAGCTCCATCCTCAGGAGGAGCCACAGGCAGGATCAGGCTCACCCAGAGCTGTGTCCTTTGCCTGCCTGCACCCATATGAGCTGCCTTAACTCCTTTCCCTTCTCCTCCTCTCATCCTGTTGCTTCAGCTCCCATTTTATAAAATTAAAAGCTTAACTTTACAGTTTGGGCCCCTCACCACAGATGACAAGCATCATCTGACCCCCTTCCAAGGTGCATTCTCCCCTTTTCTGCCAAGGGGAACACCACCTGAAGCAGCAAGACGAGTTACTCCTGAGAAGGAAAAACAATTGTCCTACTGGACTGTAACACCAATAATGAACTTCAGTAACTCCAGGGTTAAAGCTGGTAAGAAAGCAAAGCTTAGGTCAGCAGACTCTTAAACATATTTATTAAGCATGTGTTTAAGCAATCAGCTGAAACGGGGACAGAGGTGCCATATTATCATCTAAGGAAGTTCCTTTTTTTCTCTCTCATTTTGCCCTTTGGAAAAAGCATAGTCATAGCTAGATCTCATATGTTGCACAATAATTGAAATTTTCATAGAGAATTCCAGAGTAAATTGGTAAATTGTTAGCAGACTTTACTGCCACAAGCTTGTCAGCATTTCTATTTTCTTTTTTTTTTTTTCTTTTTTTTTTTTTTTTTCTTTTTTTGTCTTTTTTTAAAATTTAGTTTAAATTTGTGTTCCATCATCATTTTGTTTCATAATTTGTGTGTCATCAGCTCTGGTCATCTTGTGACCCCCTGATTAGAGAAAAGCATAAAAAGAAGTATTTCTAAAGCAAACAGGATTTTCCCTTCACTATTCCAGGAAACAAATTCTTCCCAAAAGCCATCATTAAGGAAAAGTCAGAAAGAGTTCAGATTTTTATGAGTGAAGCAAATAAGCTGCTACAATATTAAACCAATCTGGAATTTAGCTTATGAAGTTCTAGATCCTTTGGTAGAAAAGAAACCTCTGGTTGATAGTGTTTCCTTCTCATGAAAATGAATTGTGACCAAAGCATTTCAAACAGCTTTTGAGCAGATTTTCCATTAAAGGTAAGAAAGTCAGTAGTGCTTGACTTTGCTCCTCTACTTGCCATCTGTGATCATCTCACCCAAAAGTAGATGTCTTTTTCTTGACAGTGTTGGTCCTTGCCTGTTCAAAGTGGCAAGAGTCTCCACCCCTTGGGCTGTTCTGACTCTTCAAACAAGACATGGCAATTTTGCTCTCTGTGGATCAATGCCCAAGTGAGGTCTCCTAAGGAAAATTTGGAGGCGGAATGAGAGCCAGCAGAGGGAGTATCATAATAGCTCCCCTGTGGGAACATTTCTTGCAGAAGAATCCAGAGACTTCAGTTGGTCTCAGGACCCTATTGTGTTAAGAAATATACATGCCTACAAGTAAGCACGCTTACATTGTTTAACTGCATTTTCCATGCAGGCAATGGATTTTTTGCAAAGGTCATTGGGTCCAAGCCAGTCACCACTGGGAATATAAATTGTGTGTTCTTCACATTGAATCATAGAGAGGGGGTGGGTGGGAGAAGTGAGAGACAGATTTGTAGCGTTCTCCTTTTTCTTTTTTAAAATTAATATGGCTATTTCTCTTTATAACACCAATATTCCTCGTTCTTCTACAATGCTTGACATCCAGTAGTCTCAAAATATGTCAAAAAGAAAGTACTACTGTCCTAGAAAAAATCTAAGCCCAGAAAAGCAATTTGATGTTTGTGCACCCCAGCTTATCAAATATGTACCAGGAGGAAGAAAAACTGTTTCAAGAACAAACATTTGATATGCCCTCAAACATCTGAGAGCAATCCAGACCTTCATCAGTGGCAATCTGACTTCAGTGGAGTGGCCATGTCATAATGGAAGGAGCCACAGTTTATGCTCAGCTGCCACGACAGTAACAAGTTTTTTTTTCAGTGGGCCCATCTGTTTGTTGAGTTTCATCTGCCCTCAGAGGTTTACAGGCACAAACTCCCATTTGATTTCCCTCCCATTGGAGAAGTTAATGGCTTCAACTCTGAGACCAAGTTTGTAACTGGGAGGAACTTGTCCCTGGGACGTGCTGCCATGAAGGAGCCTGGCTGGCAATGCAATGCAGAATGGTAATTCCACTGCCCATTCAACAAGCTGAAAGCCCAGCTCTTATACATCCATCAAAGTCCATTTTAATTGGAAGCCTAAAGCTATTTTACTCATCAGTAATAAAGGAGCAATTAAGTTCACAGCCAAAAATGAATTAATGAGATACTGCAAACAAGTTAATTAACTCCTTCATGGGTATTCAGATAGAAACCACACAAAAAACCCCACAGGGTGTGCTAATTACTTCAGGGGTCTGACTAAAATGAAACAAAAAAATAGATAACCACAACATTTGGAGCAAAGGCTAGAAGTCTGTCATTAAGCCATCTCTCATATACAGTAAGCTGTGTATGACACAGCACACATGGAAATGCCTCCATCCCTCTGTACAACTCATCAAGAACAGCCTCAATTTCAGTAACACTAAAACTGAACCTATTTGCTCCATTTACCTTGGCAAATGCTCTGGGGGGCACTCTCCTTACCCTAAGGAGAAGAGTTTGGCAAGAGAGTTGGTCTGTTTAAATACCCTTTAAGGGAAAGTAGAGGCTTAGCAAGGATGCCCTGGAAAAGACAGCATGAGGTATGTGACGTTGTGCAGTGCCTGGCTGAGGCTGACTTACATGGCACAGCTTGAGGAAGAGCAAGAGGGTCTCTGTGTATATGCTTAGGAGGTTAAACTGTCATCCTTGACAATTTACATTAACTGTACAATATTTCAGTGCCACGAGCTCAGGAATCCATAAAACCATTGGGCCAAATTTGCTCATCCCTGTGTTTTGGTCATTTATGGCCACACAAAGGACGGATAAAATTCTACCAATACAGGCAGAGAGTTTTACTGAGGCTTTTGTGCCCTGGTCCAAAGATTATACTTGAAATTTAGAGAAGCAGAAAAGCAAGCCCTTTCCACTTGGTGGCAAAACACAGCTGCTTTTAAAATCTCAAAACTTGAGCTATTTTTAAGGAAAAAGCCGAAGGTTCCCAGGGCTCACAGTGGAGTGTCAGCCTGCAGAATTCAATAACCAATCCAGGAAACCTATTTTGACATCTAGTTTCAAAGAGGGTATTGTAAACAAAGAGCAAGCCCACAGAACAATATCATTCTTGATCCCCATTTAAGTAGCAGGAACACAGAAAAGCCTCAGAAGTGGAGACATCTGTATTTATGTAGAGTGCTTTCCCTGTCTCTTTGTACTCCATTAAATTGCAAATGGCAAAATGGAATTTCTTTTCTGAGTAGATTAGCCCTTGCATCTTAAACCACCCCAAATACAACAATGCCACTAAAATATGAGGAGGACACTTTCTGAAATCTGCAGAAGCATTACAATGTTTGTTTACAGTTAATATCGTGGTATTTCTGCCTGGCCTCAGAGCAGCTTGCAGCAGCCACTATTGGCTTTATTGGAGTTTGTTTTAAGTTAGAGAGGAATGAGACCAGAATCAGACCATGGGGACAGCATTTATAGATGACAGCTTGTCCAAACCTCACCTCAAAAGTCTTTTTCTTTATTTGGATTCAGTCTGCAGCAAGACTTCTCATTCATACACATGCACACAAACTTTTTATTTTTCCCTGTTGAGGCAAGCTAGGGCTAGAGGCTATCACACAAAGCCAGGTATAACAAACAACAGGACAATGAGTAGTTATTGACAAGATTGGGAGGGAAAAAAAAAGGTTTTCTTTTTTCTCTCTACATGTGCTTAACTAAATAAAGACTACTAAGCCTATAAAAGAATATTTTGCAAGAAATAGAGCTTGGGATTCATCTTGTCAAAATGATGGCTAAGTCTTCTCTCTGCCTGTCAGCATGAGTATTATCCATAGACTGACAGAAAGCATTTGTTAACTAACTCAGTTTTAGTGTAGCATAGTATATATTAGTATATATTTATTGCATGCAACGTTCTTTTCTGCAGGAAATATGTTAATGCTTATTGTGGCCACTAAACCAATCTGTTAACATTAAGTAGGCTGTGCTTAGGGACAAAGACACGATTTTTAATGCTGCAAATCACCTTCATTCCCAGATCAAAATTATTCTGCTTGCATGCATTTATTTTCCTTTCTAGTGTATTTTGGCCAAGTTCAAAAAGAGGTTCATGAAGTCCCCAGCACGCCCAAAGCTTGTGTGTGTTTTGTGTGACCCCGCTGTTGGCATGTGTGCATTACTGCTATAACTTTGCACTGTCCCAGTCAGTAGTTTGCTGCAGTTTGCCCTGGGGAAGATAAGCCAGAGCATAATCTATGCACCCTGTAAGTCTTGAGGCTGTTGAAATGCATGTGCTATCTCTTAGGGAAGGAAAAAAAAACACCCCAAAAACACAGGGCTCCAAACTGATCCTCAGCTGTATCAAAACAAAGAAACAGAGGCAAAAAAAAAAATACATTGACTCCTGTTTTTACTATTCCCAACATTTGTCATTCAGTGCTTCAAGAGAAAAATGTGAGCTTTTCTGGCCCATAAAAAGGATATGTGACTATTTTTTATTTATTTATGAAGTTGCAAGCCCAATTTATGGTAGCAGGACATTAATGGTAGCAGGACCTTTCTTCTTGGAATCAGGATGGAGGAGTAAGAAGTCTTCCCCTCTGCTGAGGGAAATAGTCACATGGCTTCCATGTCTGTCACTTGAGGAGGTGCATTTATAAAAAAATAGCATCACAGCCATGCTAAATAAATACAGCTTAATGGAAAACCTAGTGGAAGTAGTAGATTCAGGAGCAGCTGGACTTTACTCCAGTTTGGTTATTGACTTCAGCAGGATGAAGTGATTGCACCTTCGTCTGCTCCCCTTCCCCACCCTCTAGTAAATAAATTGCAGCCATAACTTTTTATAAACAGCATTTACACTGCAGAAATATTACACTGACCTGCAAGCCTGCTGTCAGGTCTGACTAACATCTGAAGCACACACTGAGCAGGGCAAAGGAGTGCTGCTAACAGTCATAAACTGCTGGGGTTTGAGCTGTACTGATAGGGCAGTGCTTTGGTCTCAGTTTCATGTTTTACAGCCACACTCTCCTGCTCTTATCAAAATGTGGTATATAACTGCCAAGCCTGAGGAGTTCCTGTGCACAAGCTCATGCCAAATTCCCCACACAGCATCGCCCCCCAGCTCCTGCCCTGCACGTAGTGATGGTGTTGACTCTGACAAAGAAAGCACTAAGGATTATTTTAAAAGGCTGCAAAAGCACTTGCTTTCCTGGCATTTCCTTTGGGGTGAACAGCACTCACTTCCACTCCCTGAAAGCAGCAAAGATATCCTTTTGAAATTAGTTCCTCCTACTTCTCTGACTAATAAATATACTTATTTTCACATAAATATATGTGAAAATTCACGTATTTTCACATAAATATACAATAACTCTGGTTTTCTTATGGAAGAACCTAAAACCTACATGGGAAGTATAAAGCGTGCTTATCAATGGTCAGGGAAAACAGGTCTGCTCTTCTCTTGAAGGTGTAGTATTTAATATTAACACAACATAGACACCAAAAAAGATCTAATCCTAGTCTACTCCCTGTAGCATAGCAGACTTTCCCATCATAAGGGCAAAAAATAAAAAACAAACAAAAAACAAAGATGAATTTAAAAATTAATAACAGATTAAAGCCCAAGAAAACTAGCTCTTTTTTTTTCTTTTCCAAACAAAGCTTTTTTTTTTTTCCTTTTCCTCTCCAGACCACATAATTCTACATTTTTTCCTGCTGTGGAAAAATAAAAATAAAAGTTTTAAACAAAGCAGGTATTCCAATGGTGCAACACTAAACATCATCTTAGTTTGCATTGCTATATATGCTGATCTTAGGCCATGAGATTAAGGACCTGTATTTCAGTTCTTTCTAGAGACAAGCTTTTGGAGAGAGAGGAAAAACAACATTGGCACCACAGTTACGTCAAAGTTTTGCTAACCTGGCTTATTCAGCATTTTCTTTTCCTGCCTTGACTCACTCTATCTGCTGTCAAAACCACCACATTTCAGCACCATCCAGGAGAGATCTGTTCCTTCTCTCAGCACAGGACCTTTGGTTCTGCCATCTCCTCGGACATTTCTCACCCTGCAGCAGAGCCCTGTGAATCAGCACTGCCTCTCTGCATTCCCTCAGCTGTCTCCTGCTCACAGCAGCTTCAGCAAGATGAATCTCTGCCTGCCTCCCCTACAGTAATGGTTTATTTACACTGCCTGTCTGACACAATTTAGACCGGATTAAACCGCTGTGCAGCCACATCTCAAATTGGCTTACACCCCTGTGGTGCTCCTGCTCCCTGGAAGGCACAAAGCTGTGCCAAGCACCCCTGCTAACAGAAAATTAATTAACAAAATTTGAAACATTTAAAGAAAAAAAAGAGATAAATTTTTTAAAAAAGCAGTTGGCTTTCTGTTACATCAGCTCCACACATGGTCCTGGGGCAGGAGCAGGGTGGGAAGGAGCGACTGGGGAGGAGCAATGCCAGCCCCCAGTTAGACCAGCTCCAACAGAGATGGCTCCCTGTCCTCAGGTCATTTTGAAAATGGGACTATGGCTTTAAGTGCCACTGTCAGGAGTGGCCAGGGGCACAGACACAAACCAGGTGCTTCTAGCTTAATGAATTACAGGCCAGATCATCCATTCAGGCAGTCTGCCTGTGCTCTTTGCCCACAGCAAGTACAAGGCACCTTGAGCTATCCTCACCTTCAGGGCTCAGGCTTAACCTTGACACCAGAATGGCACAGGTTTAACCCTTCATCTCCTCCAGCCCAGCTGAAGGCACCTCCCACTTGCTAAGGGAGACCAGTTGAGCTGGTGTCCTGTCCACAAGTGCATAATAAACCTCAGAATTCCTTTTTAAGGAGGAGCATTTATCCAGTGCTCTCAGAAGGGACTGGCACCCATCCCTTGGAGCCTCCTGAGCAGGGCTGGAGAGCAGAGATGCTGCACTGGTACAGCATCTACCCACACACAAATTATTTTTCAAAGCTGAATTCAGCATTAAATTTGCTTAGAGTTAGAGTTATTCTCTGACACACACACACATACACCCCAACTTTTGAGCCCCTCCAAGAGATTCTCTGTGAAAATTTATAGAAACACAATCTACATATTTGCAAACAGACCAGGAGTTGAACTAATGTAACCATTGAAAGCAGCAGTAGGAAAAGTAGCAGAGGAATAACAGGTTTCACTTGTCATTCTAGAATAAGTCTCTCTGCAGTTTATTAAACAGAAATACCTGGCTTTTCCAAAGCTATTTTGTGATCTCACTGAAGAAACAGACAGTTGCAGTTCAGCATGCCACTAGAAAAAAAATGACATTTCTCACATGCTCTATCAGATTATCACAATTCATTCACTTCTAGAGAAGAAAAAAAAAAAAAAAGGGCCTTAGATTATAGAAGTTGGTACAGTGCACCACCCTGTAACTTTAAAGACTTTAAAGAAATCCATCTGTACTTGAGCTCAAGGTGTCAGAGCTGCCTTCTTCAACAGTTCCCTCACTGTGGTTTGCAGCAAGGAAAAAAATAAATCTTAAACAAAACAAAAATAACCTGTATAGCAGGCAGCAGATGGGGAGAAGAGAAAGAAGGGGAGCAACATGGAAAGAAAAAGAAAAAAAAAACCATAACCCAGAGAGCATTACATCAGTTCTCCTCCCAGTTTTATTTAAAACACACGTGCCATCACCCACAGCTCTGTGGTTACTGGAAAATATGACTGTAACTTCCATAGTGTGGGTGTGTGGGTTGTATTGAAAAAAAAAAGTTAAAAAAGGACCTTTCTTTGGCACAGCTGACTTTGGCTACTGATGGAAGGAAAAAAAGTGGCATATTTGTACAAACCCCTTGTGTTTTGGCAGGGAGGACAGTCCTTCACGAGGCACCTAGCTATGTTTTGTTCTTTAGCAGAAGCATACACACCATTTCACTGCAGCACAGAGAATACCACACAAAGACCACAGCACCAAGCACAACAGAGAATGTTCCACCCCTATGCAAACAATAATTCCATTAGATTATCAGTGAAAAAAGCCTTTATGAAATAAGTTATTAGGTTATTTGTTTCAGCTTTGACTGCCTGTGGAGCAAGGATAGGCAGGGTAAAACATTCATCCTGAAAGCAAAATACCACTCGAGTTTGTGCTCTAAAGATGAGTCAGCAAACACCCTCAGACTGTCACAGTACAGCCAAGTTGTACAAAATAAGAGCCAAAAAGTAATGAAGAATTTAGAGATCTAGCAAAGCCCAGGTGGTGCCACTATTCATGAAGGGCTTGATTTTGTGTGTGCACATACAAGTGGAGCCAAGACACAGGATTAAAGACATCTGGATGATTTTCTGTGCTTATCAATAGCTCATGGTGAAACTAATCATCATGTCAGTTGGAGTCTGACTTCAGAGACAAGTATTTTCAGAAGGGCCCAGGCTGACCATTCAAAGTCATCAGCCAGCTATTTTGAGAAGGGCTCCAAAATACTCTTGAGACTTAAGAAAACCCCCAAGAATAAAACAAAACAAAAACAAAACAAAAAAACCCTATTATTTTCTCCTGCTTGTCTTGCAGAGGTTTAGGGCTTACATTTTCAACTTCTCCAAAGTCAGTGTTTTTAATCACAAGGTGATTTTTTTCAGTCTTCCATGATTAGAAAGGCACCAGAAAAGGGACCAAACTGGGTATCCCTGGGACTCCCCTGACTCCAGCTGCATGCACAGCACAAACTATCACTGCTCCTGAAGGTTCCCAGGGGCTTTCTGTGTCAGGAATTCAAGCCCAGTTCTGACACACAGATGAAGTCATAGCCACTAGCAGCAGCATTTCTGACCTCCACTTCCACAGGCTGAGTCACAGTGGTCCATGGAGCATTCCACACTTGCATTTCCAACACCAGGACTGCACTACACACAGGGGAGGAGGACAGGAAGCAGCTGGCTGCTGCAGAGGGGTGCTAAGGTGGGCTTTTCCCAGGGGATGCTCTCCTGGAGGACCACAGTGAACCTGCTGAGCATCACTAGGGATGGGGAACCAGGTCTTACCTGGCTTTCCTCCAGGAGTGGCCCTCCATCCCTGCACCTGTGTCTTGTTGGGTTGGTTTTTTTCAGGCCACAAATTAGGTGATGTAAACACACAGCAAGAGCTGTGGCCTATGATTATCATTTTTCCTCAGTGAATGGGTAGCAATGATGTTTAATTAAAGGAACTGCTATGAGGAGCAAGTCACCCCTCAACCTCCAAGCTTATTAATGCTTTGCACTCTCAAAAATTAATGGAGAGATCCCACTGAAGTGACCTTGGCAAAAGGTGCCTCAAGACAAGTCAGCATTTGTGATGGTGAAAGCTGGGTGCTTGCAAACTGCCAAAAACATATAACAACTTTAGAAAAAAGGCAGTAAAAACATTTAACTATGTTAGAAAAGTGGCAGTAAAAATATTTAGCTATGTTAGAACGACGAGTGAAGTTGTCCTGACGACAAAATTCATATCTGAAAAAATGGTGGTGCAGGAAAGTCTCGTGTGGTTTTAATTTTGTACAGATCTAGGATGCCAATCTCATTCACACAACTCTACTGCTGCTTCTTTTATTATTATCCACGGACATCAGACAAAAACAGACCTATGCATAGGTTTTTTTTTTTAAATGGTTGCAACAACCCCCAAAACTTACTGAAAACATAACACATGCAATGCCAAATCATACACAGCTCTTTAGCTGTGCATTTTCTGAAATGTGATCATATCTACAGATGCGAGGCAAGAAGACCCATTAATTGCAACTGAACACAATCTCAGTGGGTTTTAAAACAAATAATGAAAGATAAAATTCCAAGACACAAGGAGGTTTTTCTATTTGTTTCTTTTTTTTTTAAGAGTTGCCAAAAAAAAAAAAAAAAAAAGACCCGTTCACTTGAGGCGTTCACCACTGGACACTAAACTATTGATGAGCGTCAAGAGGGCAATTATCTCTAAAATAAAGACTTTTGTATATCATGGGTCCCACATTCTAAATTCAGCCTGAGAAGCAGGAGGAAAAAGCGATTCAGACGTCAGCAGTGAATTGGCCAAAGGTCCCAGCGTTACAGATATGCCACTGTTACATTTTACACGGCATTAGGAAGCGTGGCAGTCATTTGACCCACCAAACAGCCAGCACTTTTGATGCAAAGCCTAATTGTCACTTATGCTTTGTCACGCCATTTAGCTTCAATGATTTTCTGAACTCTTCAAGGAACTATGCTAATGCTCCCAGTTTTACTTTTGTCAGTATCAATGAGATCCTCATTAAATCCAAACTCCCGAAATTGTTTTGATGCCGCTTTCCTTGACAACATCTGCTCAGTTTCCCCTGTTGTTTCCTTGATTGTGGGAAATAAGAGAAAAAAAATCCTTGGCAAAAATGCCATGACTATATTTTATCTGCAAGAGACATTAAGCAGTGGTGGGAACTGAGGTTTGGAGTGCCCTCTCCAAGAGCACAAGTCTTAAGTGAGGATTAATAAAATGGTATTCCATAAAGTCCTACTCTAAACTAGATTTCCTCCATGCTGATTGCAAGAAAGGGTAACAGTTTACAAATCATGCCCTTATTCACTCTGTTTAAGGGACCCTGAATATTTTGCTTTCAACTCTGTTCCCTATTTTCCCCAAGCAGATTTAGGAAATGGAAAACTGACCTCATGAACTGCTGCCAAAGGCAGTGGAGGTTAAGGTGCAGGTATGGGCTGTGGAGGCTGGGAGGCACATCCCATCCAGGCACTGTAGCACAAACACCACAGCCTCAAGGACAGACACACAGCCCACTGGGATGGAAAACTGCTTGGGCACTTACAGCTAAATCCACTAGCAAACACAAATCGAGCTTCCAAGAAAGGGTGACTGGAAATAAGGCTTTAGGTATAGTTTGCTTTTCCTGTAATGACATTCACCACCATTCATAGGCTTCTACAATCTCTTAACACTGCCACAAGCTGTGTAAATTTAAGAATGGAACTTAATTTCTCTACACCTCCTCAGAGAAGAAACCAAAATTTATTATTTTTACAATACCTGATTAATATAACTAAAAATAAGGTCCCTTCAACAGAAAGGCTTTCACAGCATCACTGCAAGTTTTCCTGATTGTAACACCCATGAACTCCAGCTTGGAGATGGAGAGAGTAAGAAATTTCACTTATTAGGTGTTCAGTCTCTGGTTTGTGTCTTATGTGGCAGAGATGGAACTCTTGGCTAAATTAAAAAAGACAAGCTAAAAAAAAAAAAAAAAAAAACAAAAAAACCACACAATTTTAAGCACCGTTCAGTCACTCATGGTTTCAATTTGAAGTCACTCTGTCTAAATGGGAAAAAATACCAGCTTTGAAACAGCACCTTATTCTGTATTTGACAGATATTAAATATGCAACAAAAGGGAGTCTAAACAGTAGTGTTTAATAAGTTAAGCAGAAAGTTTGGCTTAAATGGTTAAATTACATAAAAATAATTTTCTGGTCGGTAAATAAACTTTTATTTTCAAAGGACATTAATCTCAAATGCCTTTTGTTACAATCTGCATGTGTAACTGTTACCTGGCAGATGTTCTGGTTTTCAGTGGCCTTCTCCACTGATACATCAGCCAACCTTCTTTTTTTAAAAAGGGCCTGAAGCTGAAGGCACTTCTCTATTCAAGTCTCTATTCAAGTTGGTAATACTCTCAGTTTTCATTTAAAATATAGGCAACATTAATATACTAATCTAGTTAAGATTTCCAGATAAACCCTTGAAAATTCCAAAGGTGCAAACAGGCCAATGACAACCCCATGTCAAACTACTAAGTTTTTTAACACGGGTTCATGATTTCCACATGGATGAAATTAGCAGCCCCAGTATGCTGTTCTGGTGGGATGTGGATTACACCAGAGGAAGGGTCCCTCCTACTGAATGTAAGCCAACTATAAATGTTAAAACATTAGCATTTTGCTACTTTGCCTATGTAGAGTCCCAGCTCAAATCATTCTGGTCCCAGCTGGCCTTAGGGGGGAATCCTTTTGGAAGAGCAGACTGGTATTAAAATACAAAGGGAGGTGAAGAAAAAGTGAATGAAGGGAGCCTGCATGTCACCCAGTCACACACACAGTTCACACACTTTACAGACAGCATGGCCTATAATTAAGGTCATTCAAGGCTTGGCATCATAAAATTCCAGCAATTAACAACTCTGCTAAATTCTTATTGTTTAGGCAGAAGTGCTCCATAGCAGGCATTTGCCTTTGGTTGATATTTCTGTTTTCAAGAGAAAACTTTAACTCTGACAGCTTAATGCTGAAAATGTGATTAAAAAAATAAGAGTCTCTTTCCCTGTAGCCTTTTTCTTCAAGTAGTACTAAATATCTACTAACTCTGAAGTCAAGAGAATAAACCTGCTTTTGCCTCTTCTCTGGTAGTTCAATCAACTAAAGAAAAACAGAACACACTAATTTCCCAGAAACCAAACTGAACCATCCTGCACAGTCATTAAAAGCACATCCTGGGCAAATAATTTGACATTATAATGCACTTTGCAGAAAACTCCCAGTAACAACTGATGTCCAGGTGAGGGACTTTGACCATATCCTAGGCTTACTAAACACTGACACAGGATCTGCTCAACTAATACAATCCATTTTTCTCTTGGCTTTCCCCTCATTAGTGTCTTCCCCAAGCAGGCCATCATGGCCCCTTGTCACAGCCACATCTAATCATGGCAGGCACGAGGCTGAGATGCACAACAGCCTTACTGAGGTAGAGTTCTGTCCACCCATGTGTTGGCATGGCCAGTTCTAGCAAACAGGCAGCACAGATGTAAAACAGCAAAAGCACTCTCAGGAGAGGAGAACAGGCAGGTCAGTCATTCAATTCAGAGGTGTAGAACACCCATCTACTCACCTCACCCTCTGCTTGAGATTATCAGCCTGTGGAAATGAAGCAAAGAACAACATCTTGCTTTTACCTTTTAATTCAGCCCCCTATACCTGCCCTGGTAGGATTCACTTCCCCCTGCCACCCAGCACAGCTGCTTGGCTGCAGAGAGGGAAGGAGAGGGAGCACATTCCTTTCCACCATCACAGGTCACAGATTAGCATCTTTATTCCAGCTGCTGGGAGCAGCTCAAATTTGGCCTCGTGCCACCTTTGTGGCACCTCTCCTAGAGGGCAGCAAGGCAGGGCAGAGGAGCAGCTCAGACTGCCAGCAGCAGCACTGCTGGGCCCTTTCCAGCAGCTCCCTACCTGCCTGGGGCAGAGCAAAAACCTTGCTCTGGGGCTGCAGACATGCACTTTAACAAGGTGATATACCACAGTTGTGGCATGAATTATTTTAGCTGCTCTGAGCAAAAGCATAAACCTTTGCAATGGTCTCTAGTGACAAGGGGATTATTTTGCTATGAAACCAATGGCAGCCAGGAGCAACTACTAAACGTGGCTATCCTACTCCCTAAGAAAGGAAATGTGCACTACATGTGCATATATATTCCATATATAGAAAGGTTATAGACACAGCCCCCTTAGTATAGCTCCCTGGCATTTTTTAATTCTTTCTTCTCAGCACCATCATGCTGATTAGATAATATGTATAATAGGAAAATAAAGAACAGAAAAATAAGTCCTTTGAAAATGCTCTCAGGATTAATTTCTCCATGATTTTTTTTTTTAATGCATAAGCTGCAATTTTGCCTAATTTGGAAACATGTCAAGTAGAGGCCAGGCATTAAGTCAGCACTTGCTCCCTGTGCAGTGCTGGGGCTGAGCCCAAAGCTCACCTTTGATACCAGGACTGCACACTAGAGAGGTGGTGGGAAAAAGAAGGTAGAAGCTGAAGGTTCTAAGTCTCTAGCAGAGTTCCTGCAAAGTCAGGAAACCTCATTAATTTTGAGTTATCCACCTCTAGGTGCAGGGTGGGGTAAGGTTTTAATTCAAATTATATTTTGATATTATACATATACATATATATATATATATATATATATATATATATAATATGACTAAGAGAAATTTTCTTTAAATTGCAGAGAGTAAGTTTTACATTATTAACCTAAGATGCAGTTTCTTCTCTTTGGGGATCCTAGAAGTAAAAATTTTTTACTTTTATTAAACCCACCTTCCCCCCAAAGCACTGTGGACACTGGCCAGGAGCTGGAACCTCTCCAGCCAACACAAACATACCTAAAAAAGTATTTGTATCTACTCCTTTACACCTGATGTAAAGTTATTATTAACTCTGCACAAACAGACTGACATAAAGGGCAGCAAAGGTGCATATTTTAGACTCTGGGGATACCTCCCTCCCCCTTGCAATGCTGCCTGCAAAATCTCATTCTGCTAAAACATCATCTCCTCCAATCTTACTCAACTGCCTCTACTAAGAGCCATAGATTTTTGCTCCAGTACAAAGCTCCACCCTCCAACTTAATTAATATACAAAACAGGGGAGTACTAACCCTAACTTGCAGCACTTCTTGAGACACTGCCACACTCCCCCATCCCACTCTCCATGTTTGGTTTACTTTGCCTATTTCTGACTCACAGAAGTAAACAACTCCTAAATCTATACAGCAATACATTTATCACCAATTCCATATACACACATCATCCTTTCATCAAGCTCCCAAAATCCTTTTCCTTGACAGAAACCAGTAACCATTCCCAGACAGCACTACTCCACTCATCCATCAGCCAAAAGTGTGAGTGTGGCATCCACCAGGAATGGATGAACATTCAGGGATAAATGCAGCAGGAACATGACCCAGAGCATCTGCCTTCAAGCCACACTTAGGGCAGGACTTCCCAAATGCTGATGAACTTAGATTTTAAACACTTTGGTGGACCAGCCACAGTTAATTCACAAACCTTATAGAATCATGCCCTTGAGTGGATACATATTGGTACAGAGGCAAATGCAACTTATGAAAACTGCTGCTGTACTATGGAGGGGAGAAAGAAGAAACCCAAGCCCAGGCCCCTTGTTGGAGGTGGTGCTCCCACAGGAAGGAAAGCACCTTCTGCAGAGAGGACCATGCACTTGTATGAGCAGCATCATTCCCAGCCCAGACAGGCATGGGGTCTGGGAATCACCCTGCCACCTGAACACTCCTACCACAGCTGAAGTGCAAATGCACAGTTATGTACACAGTCCATGCCAAAACATCAAGGCTCAAGAAAGCTTTAAAAACAAACACCCCCACTTCATTATTTGTGTGAAAACAGCAGTCTGACCATGGAAAGGAAGAAGGCAAGGTCATATGCTCAGAGCATTCCATCACATCACACACATAGGAGCCCCCCCAGGATGGGAACATGAAAGCAGGATTTGGCACCACCAGCACCCCTCAGTGTACACCCCTGCAGCAGGGAGCTGGGGCAAGGGGAAGCTGCAGCGTGCAGCTGGCTACAGACACATACTCAGAACATGTGGGGCAGAAACACGGCACTAAATCTGGGTTTGCTTTGCAGCTTCCACTGGTGGTAGACACTTGTGATAGGAAGGATGTACAAGACTCCTTTATAGCCTTCAGGAGGAGACAGAGAAGAAACCCTTGGGGAAAAATTTAAAAAATAATCAGGACCCAGATAAAAATCTATTCTACCAACACATTCAAAGCCTTTAATACAAATTGCTTTCCATTGATGAGACTGATAGATAAGGAAATGAAGAAGTTTTAGGCACACAAAATGCAAATGCCTTGTCTATGAAATAGGCATAGGAAGCCTCATCTTCCACTTTTCTGCAAACTTTGGGACTTACAGTGGGGGAATGTATAAATGTACTCTTTTGCATACTTTGGCTGATGTAGTTACAGTCTTACTACTACATGAAATGCACAAGTGAACAAACCATATTTGATTTTCAGGGAACGTAGATCTTCCTACTGGTTCACTTTTCAGAGCATTTCTTGGTGCTGAGTTGGATAAGACCTCAGCAAGGTTCCTCATGCCCAGGGGAGCTGCTCCACACAGCCCTTGGCAGTATCCTGCATCCCTTCCCTGCATCCTTCTGTGCAAACCACGTCAATCACTGATTTCAAAAACTTCACACGGGCCCTGGCCCCAGCACTGGTGACAGAGGTGACATGGGTACAGGGCCCTTCCTAACCAGGAGTCAGCCTTCCCCAGCAGTACCTGCATCCAGAGGTGCCAGAAGACCTAAAGCAGAGCTGGGCATTGCAAGACCAAAGGGGAAAAGCAGCAGCCCAGCCCCACTCAGTCCCTGCCCCACTCCCACAGGCACTGCAATCTTAATGAGAACTCGGTACCAAAAGCTCACTCTGCTCCAAAACTGAGTCACCTGTTGGTGACATGGTGCTGCCACCTGCACTCTGACCCACTCCCCCTAGAGCAGAGGGAAGGGGCTTGCAAGGAACAGCTCTGTGCTGCTCCACCAGCAGAGCAAAGGGACACACTGCCTCCAGTAGGGACAGGAGCCACCTGTCCCTAGATAGGCTGCTGCAAGGACAGCCTATCCCAAGTGGCTTTTTGGCACTTTTCTGGGCTGTTTTGTGATCCTGGATACATCCCAGGTAATGCTGCAGCCAACAGTCTTCCCAGTCCAAGGTTAAGTCTTCCTTTCCCCTCCAGTCCTGCACTGTGTCATAGGAGACCTGCTCCCACCATGGTCTATTCCCAACATGACTACTGCCATTCCAAACACTATTTGCCATTTCCAGAAAGCTTCAGGGTGACCAAGACCTCACTTAGCCAAAGCCTGTCAGAGTGCCTTTTTCCCCTTTGTACAATGTCTCTTGGAGCAGTGGCCCAGAATGGAGGTGCCAGCATCCCACAGGAAGGCAAGCAAACACCTGGGACTGAGCAAGGAAAAGTCTATCAGACACAGAGCCTTCCAGCAGCCAGGCAGGAAGGCAGAGGGGAGAAGTGTTCATCACCTGGCTGTGCCAAGCTCAATAAAAAACAATAAGAGAGAAAAAAAAAAAAGCTTCAATTGCCCTGGGACTTAGTAAACAAGCAGTTGAGTCTGGGAGTTAATGCCAACACAACAGCTGGCCTTCAGAAGGCATTTACTAATATAGCAACTTGTAATTAACACAAGGTCATCTCCAAAAATTACTAGGCCAATTTGCTGTTAAATAGCTTCCTCCAGGGGACGTGTCCCTGTTGGAGTAGGAGCTGCTGTATTGTGTCTGTGAGGACAGCTTGGACAAGAGCTGTATTTCCCTGGGGACACAGGGTCACCAGACAGGGCTCTCTGTGCTCCCCACATCAATCCATGCCAGGCCCCCTGTCCCCTCACTGCCCCACAGACCAAAGCAGCCTTCTGCTCACCCATGTGCTACAGCACCCAAGCCCACCAGAGCTCCCTGCCAAGGCTGACAGCAGTGAGCCAACACTTGCAGAATAAAACTGTGCAACAGCCTTTGGGCTGCTTCCACCAGCAGCCACTTGCCCAGGCATCCCAGCCATATAGAGAATCATGGAATCACAGAATTGTTTAGGTTGGAAAAGACCTTGAAGATCCCAGAGTCCAACAGTTAACTCAGCACTGCCAAGTCCACCACTGAACCATATCCCTAAGCACTACATCCAAACATACTTTAAATACCTCCAGGGATGGTGACTCAACCACTTCCCTGGGCAGCCTGTTTCAGTCTTCCACAACCTGAAGAACTTTTCCAGAATGTCACATCTAAACCTTCACTGGTTCAACTTGAGGTCATTTCCTCTCATCCTATCACTTGTTACTTGGGAGAAGAGACCAACTCTCACCTCACCACACCCTCCTTTCAGGTAGCTAGAGTGATAAGGTCTCCCCTGAACCTCCTTATCTCCAGACTAAACAACCCCAGCTCCCTCAGCTGCTCCTCATAAGCCCTGTGCTTCAGACCCTGTGTGTCCCTGTGGCCATCAGCAGGATGTCACACAGGCCATCAGGTATTCCTCACACAGCTCCTTCTGCAAAGTGCTACCCACTGTGGATCAAGGTCTTCCCAAACAGCTTCATCTGTGAGTCACACTGCTCTTCCTTGGCTCAGCAGAAAGTCTCATCTTCACATCCTGGCTGCTTGCCCAAACCTTTGCAACCTCACCCTGGGTTCAATATGCAGACTAGAACGTTCAATTTGTCACTTCTTTTCCAGAATTCCAGAAGAGCCCCCTTGTGAAGTCAAGGCAGCAAAAGCAGTCCTTTTTCTGCCCCAAGGACAGAGGCAGCCTGTGCTGCTAAGTGCCTTCTGCCTTCCACTGCCCTTCCTCCACAATTGCTTGAAGCAATGCCCAGCACTCACTGCCTTTGAGAGAAAGCAATTACAAAAGCCACTGCTAGTACCAGGAGGGGGAGTGATGCTGAGATCCCTGATTGCCATTCCCCATTCCCCATGGGGGCAGGATAAAAGTTTCCATGGGTAATTTCCAGCTGACTTCTGTTCCTGCTGGAAGACATGGCAGGATCAGTGCCTGCTGCTCAGCCTGGCCTGACAAGAGAGAAGGCAGGAGGAGAGACAGGGCACCTGGGGAGGTTCATCCCACCATTTGGGGGTAACTCCAACCTGGACTTTTGCAATAGAAGGGAGCACACTAAAACAGCTATAAAGCTAAGCAAAGCCAAGACTGGAAATATCAGAGGAGAGGAAATCCAGAGTCCATGCATTAGTGCCATATGCCAGCAGTAATTGGCCTAGTAATCTTCTCAGCCTTGCCTCATTACCTACCAGTAAACCACATATCAAGGTACAGCTTCATTACCTCTGTACACCCTTATGCACAGGAGAACCAATAACAGATGATTTCATATCACTTGAACACCAGCTTTAGCCTCACTGGACTCCTTCCCCTGTGCTTCACTTAGAAACATTCAAAAAAAGGAACAGGATTAGTAGCTCAAAAGGTGACATTTTCAAAAGTCTTTTATGATAAAATAATCACCATATAAATCAGGGTAGGCATGAGGAACCAGACTACTCAAGACCAAACCCTGCCTTGTACCTTTTCTCAAGTAAGTCAGCAGATTTGCAAAGTCCTTTGACTCCAGGGCAGCAGAGTTAAGTATTTTCCAGTTTTGCAAAATACTGCACTTTAGGGGTAAATTAGCTCCTTTCCAGTTGTCAACTCAACATGTAAAACACCTCACAGAGATTCTGCTAAGAAGCATTTTATAGGGCAAGAAAATAAATGATTCTTTTTATCCTGTCTGAAAACTTCATATTCTTGAAACTCTTACAAGTCTGGGAAGGTGGAACTCATTGGTAAATAAAGTCCTGGGAAACACACATGGCCACAGCTTGGCAGGACCCCAGCCCTGAATGAGTCCTTTCATTTCCAGCATGTTTGGCAACTTGGGTTAAAGAGCAAATGGTGGGTTTCATAGATATTTCAAACACTGAGCAACTAGAGTGATACAGTCACCTTTCCCTAAAAGAATTTTTAAAAATCATATAATAATAAATAATAACTGATTTTTCAAGGCATTCCTCACCATATCCTCCTAAAGTAAGCAGAGGTGCTACAAAAACACTAGGAGCAGTGGTATCATTTAGTTGGGCCAAGTGCAAGGTTGAAAACAAGTGCAGAAAAAAGAAGGAGCTTTGCAGCTCCTTTTAAGCACATTAAGCAGAACAGAATTCACACAAAGCTGCAAGTAGAAAGGTTTATTCATTTGCTGATTTCTCTCTGTAAATTAGCTTTTATCATTGCTTCTAGGACAAAATACACCTACTCATGAGCTGCTCAAAACCACACAGGTTTGTAGATTTATAAGCTTTATACTGATTCCCCCTGCACATTTAGAGATAAATCAGGCTAGTCCTGGATGCTTGGCTAGAAGAATTCAGCTATAGCATTGTTGTCTGTATTTGGAAAAAAATATATGAAATAGAGAAGGTAATAAAATACTCCAGGCAGCAAATAAAGCTGCCTGATCTCATGCTGTAAATGTGCTGGTGATAAATCCACAGAAGGAACTGCCAGGTCCTGGAGGGTTTGGGGTGTAACACACAGCAAAAACCACTCAAAACCACCCCAAGAGCCAAATGCCCAATAAAACATTTGCAGATGGGAACTGTGGTGATTCCATCCCTCATGCACCATCTTGGAGCATCATTTGAAGCTCAGAACCTCACTAATTCAATTGTAGTTCAAAATGAAATCTGAGTTTAAAGAATCTGGAAGTGAAGCTCACACACACTAAGAGCTGCAAGTCAAGTGGCCTGCCCTGCAACCTGGACAGAAAGAAAGTAATTCCTGAAAATTATAAGCACAAGCTGCAGCATGAAGTTGTTAAAAAAATATCAGCATCAAGTTAATGGATGGTCTGGAGATTCTGTTCTTCAGAGGATTATATTATATGCTCCTCTTTACAGGATATTTTTATCCTAGCTTCAACTATACTTACATTATTTAACAAAAAATTATTATTATTTAAATGTATATCCCAGGTCAGCTGTTTGAACTGCCATATATCTAACTAAAGCCTAAACAGGAAGGAAAGGGGAAAAAAATAACTTTTTCTGGCTAACTTCAAATTATCTCAGGTAATTTTTCCCAGAACGTCAAAGCTAGAGAAGACTATTAATAAATTTAGCACCAATATCCTGTCACAACTGTTTATTCTGGCCAGATAAAACCACATTTAGTGGAAAAAACATTGATTTCCTTTCAGCATCATAGCCTGGAACAGCAAAAGCTTTGTTTATAAAAGCCCAAATAGCTTTTTCTCTCCAACCTGCCCAGTTGGCTTACATATAACAACTCTTGCTGTAGGGGACAGAATGACCATTTACAGTCTGAACTGCAGACCATCCAATTTCTGCAACTGAACTACACCCAAAAATGCTTGACATATACTGGATAAAGATTATCAAAGCTTCAGCATCCCTCCCCCTTCTCACATGAACTCACTAGATTACTGACTGAAAAATAATAATTCCTGTATTTATGGGAAGATGCTTTCACGAGATACCTCAGATAAACATTTTGTTGTTGCTCAAAAGGCAATCTACATACAAGAGAGCCACTGGAGCTGGGGCAAGAGCAGCTGCCAGGCATCTGGCAGGTTTGTCAGCATTGGCACACAGGCTGGATATCTGGCAGTTAGCTTTTGCATCTGTTGGTTTCAGCCACAGCCATAGCTACATCAAAAGCCACAAAGGCATGTCCTGGTTATTTTTCATGGTGTCTGCATTGATCTAACACATTCTAGGTTCACTGCCCAAGTTTTTTGTTGTTGCTGCTGTCTTTTGGGTTTGGCTTCCTCCTGCCAAAAAAGAAAGTGCGAAAGAAGAGGGGCAAGTGCTGGGTGATAACTGGAAGCAATCCACTGTTAGTATACCAGGGCTTTGCACATAGATGCATAGGCATAAATATATGTGTTTGTCAAGGTCCTCTAGGCAGTGAAATGACTCTCTCAGAGGCAATGCTCCACACCACAGTGCGCACCAAAAATAAATGACCCACATTAAAAAAAGGAACAATTTATTCTAATACAATTCCACGTGGTTTAGCCTGTAACATTTTAATTGATTTTGGGCAATGTTACCCTCTATTGGTGTTTAATTAATCTGTAGGCTTAATGCTGTGATGAGCACTGCTGGCTAGCCTAGGGCCACTAGTGCTCTTCCCTGAATACCAAAAAGGCAAACACTCAACTAGAAACCAGGAAACCGCACTTTAGCGAATCCAAAGTCGGGTTTCAGGAGTATCTGGAGGGCAGTGTAAGGCCATTCTGATCCTGAGGGCACAGCCTGACCCTGCCCACCTGCTCACCCCACAATGGGACCAGCACAAACAGTCAGGCCACACAGCAGACCAGAACTGGGAAGATAATCTCAGCAAAAGCAGAGTGTTTGGGCTGTATTTGCTAAACTGGTTTAATCTGGACCAGTTTCCCCAGCTGCCTTCCAGGTGTGCCAGGTGTCTGTGGATGTGTTTGTCACAGAACAGAAGCACTGAGGTGGAGGGGGGGGCACACTGAGCCCTGCAGGGCTGCAGAGGTGCTGGGGACCCTGGCCCTGCCAGCACCTCCCCAGCAGGGCTTCCTGGGAGCTTGGAACAGTGCAGTGCCCCACTTGTGTCTCAGTCCAACAGGAGGGCAGTGCCAGGACCCAAATCACACCAGCTGCAGCCCCAGCAGCTGATGGCTGGGTGCTCCCACCAGTGCAAATCCCAGGTTCTCCCCTAGTCTGGTGTCTGTGCCTGGGCACACTCAGACCAAATAGTCCTCACACTGCAAATGGGGCCAGTGTGAGCAGACCAACCAAAGCAGGTAGGTTGTGAATTAGCTGAGGCCAAATTCACCTTTGTGCCAAGGCAATGTTCTGCACTTCTTGTCTCTCACACAGCTCCTGCACACAGAAGAGAACACCAAGATATCTGGAGAGAACTTGGTCCTTTACCTATATCAGGTGTTGAAATACATGCAGTTTTTTTAACCTTTCTAGTTAAAGGCTGCTTTCAGAAATACAGACCTTGCTAAGGCTACTGCCTCAGCAGGTACCAATGAGTTCTGGGGATTTTGTTATCTCTACCAATATATCCTTGCCACTCATGAATTCTGCAATGTCCTACATTTCCCAGAGACAGTTACCTTAGGTGCTTTAATTACTGTGATACTGCATTGCTTGTCATCACTACTCTGCAAGTCTATATATATACAGTCAAATCTATGCAGAGAGAAGTGAAGTTGATTTTCTTTGCTGTTGGATCAATAGGGAACTCATCAGATTTAATACTTGCAAAGAACTTGGAAAACATATTGAAAAGAAAAACAGAAGTATCCTAAGCCTGGTAATGTTACAGGATGAATATAGGTAGGAGAAAACAAATAACCAAACAAGACTTATGCAGGTTTTTGGGAGTGCTTTCTCTTTGGTTTTATTTTTTTATTTGTACTGCAAAGTAAGGCAAGAGATCCAGAAGTAGAGCAGATACTCTATACATTTCTCACCTGCCCCATCTTTTTTTAGCACACTTCTTGCAGCTCCCTAGTCAGTGATCTCTGAGCCACTTCACTCCTGGCACCCTTGGCAGGACATAAAAGAAACTATTTTTCTACCTTCACCCTTGGCAATCTGAGGCTCTTCAGCCTGTAGATATCTCACCTATTTCTCCCTCTTTACAAGCAGTTTCCCAAGAGTTTAGATAATAGTGATGCTCCCTCCAAGAGCCTCAACCCACTAACATGCCTGAGCACAGAGGAATGGGGTTTGCCTCATCCTGGTGGTTCTGCCACGTACCTTGACAGTCCTCTGTAAGCCTGGGAATGGGGGAAAAACCCTCAGGCCTTAAGTTATACAACAGATAGCATTCAGGGATAGCTGTTTATACTAGCTAGAGCTCTAGAGCTGCAGGGGAATGAGTCTCAGGCAAGAAAAACAAGGCTTTTAACACTAAGCCACAGTAAGATCACATTCAACAGCTCAGGTTTCAAAACCTGCTCCAGCAAAATTGTGTGCACAGGCACTCGCTGCAGGTGTCACAGCATTTAACACTTCAAGTGGTGCCACTGGTATCACCTCAAAAACAACAACCACATTCACCCTGTGCTCAGGCCTGTGGGGGATTTCTCAAGACACATCTCCAAAATCTTAGGCATGCCCTCGGAGTCCACTGAGGGAGGCTCACACACCACCAGTTTTCAAGAGACTGAGCTTTCAGCGTCACAGGCAAGCATACACAAGCAATGGCAAACAATGAAGGTGGCTGGGACAAAGTTCATTTACATTTTGCCACTTTTCATCTGTCTCTTCAGTGGCCTATAGTTAATCAAACTAACACCCCTTCTCTCTGTGTCACAGGCGCAAGAAAGAAGTAGGCACTGTACATCCTTCCTGCTATTCTCTTGCAAATGGAGCCACAGCAGAATTCAAAAGTAGTGCACAGAGGCCAAGTGAATTATGCATTTGGCTCCTCTCAAAAGCCAAGGGAAACTCAAATGCCAGATTTTCTTAAAAGCAAAGCATCCCATCAGCAAAATGACACTGACTGTCTGTATCGGGGGCAGTGGGCTTTTTCTTTTCAGAAATAGCATCCATTCATCTGCTGTTGGTTTGTTGTTTTTTGTTTTTTTTTTTTTTTTTAATTAGAAAAACTGATAAATACAAAACAAATACAAAAATAACAAAGACACATTTATCTGCTAAAGGGAAGTGGCAAAGAGCAGCTGTCCTTTAATGATCACCAGGCACGTGAAATTAATCCACATCTTTATTACAAATTTAAACCAACAAAATAAATTAGAACTCAAATCAGAGCAGGAACCCAGGTGGGGAAGGAATAAGCAAAGCTCAGTTTACTCCCAGCCTGGCCAGTCATCTCTGCAAAAATAAGTACCTTTGTCTGCTGCCACCACAATTATTCTCTCATCACCCTGGCTGAAGATGAGATAGGAAAGCCACGGCCCCGTTGGAACAACGGCTGCTTTACGCCAGCCCAGGAGATGAATAGCTCCAATTATTCACAGGAGCTACGGATACATGTGGCCTAGAAGTTGAATTTTCAAATTTCCATGAAATGCATGCTTTTAAATATAGCATAAGGAACAATAGTGCATTGATCTAGTCTTTCCCCCAAGTCAGTCTTTTCCATTAGTGGGATCCAATCTGGCACTTGCAAAATTCCCATTGAGTCCAGGGAGATTTGCATGAGGGAATATAGCATTGTTCAGCTACTCATCCCCCTCTGCTAGATCCTGCATGTTGAGGAGGCACCAAACAAGGTCCAGAGCAAAGGAGTGGCTGCTGGGATGAAGGGAAGGAAGAGAGCAGCCTCCTCCTTGCTCCCAGTAGCCCCATCCTGCAGAGATCCCTTCCAAAATGCTTCAGGGAGCCCGGGGTGCTCTAGGGCAAGAGCTGCTTCCACATCTCATCCTCTGCACCTGCAGTCCTCCCTGCAGCACTCATCCATCCAGGATCAGTGCCTTTTTTCCCCAGTGATTGGTGACACATTGAATTCACACTTAGCAAAAGTGTATGGCTTCTTTGAGCACCATCCTGCCAAGGCTACAGCATGATTTCATTATTTTTGAGTTTCTTGGTTTTTAAACACTGGAAAAAGAAGCTACCAAAGATTTTTATATAAATATATATATACACATACACAGATTCCATTTGTGCCTACAAGTCAGCAGAACATTTAAAATTACACTATATACATCTCAACTCAGAATCAGCTGTGGTGGGGAAACAAACAGGATTAGCTTTAATTTGTGAAAAAATTCCAATGGATTCACGCAAATAGATGTTTTTGGCCTTTGCCAAAAAAGAAAAAATAGTAAGGTCATTTGTTTATATAAAAAGGCCTTTAGAATGTACCAGACAAAAGTGTCAGTTTTATAAATCAGTGATATTAATACACATTAAAAAAACCCAAACAAGAACAACCCAAAACAACCAAAGAGTAAATAACTCTTAAAAGCTTTATTTTTCTTTTTAGTCCTCCTAGAGCTTTAGAATCAAGCTCAGAAATTTGTATTTCACTACAAAGGCCTTGACTTTTATTTATTATATCTACAAATGCCAGTTGTAGCTTCCCTCTTACTTTTTTTTTTTGGCATAAGGACACTTCAAGGCAGCAGGACACATTTGCATATGTAGAGTGAACGAAGAAATGAGAGGTAGCATTTAGCATCACATGGATCATAAGCCATTCTGATTTTATGATAATTTTCCTTGAGATGAAAATACTCACTGCCCCCAATACACACTTTTTGTGAAGCAGTACCCTCAGCTCCTAACCAGAACCAGAATCTCATGCTCAGCACAGTAGAAGCACAACAGAACAAAAAACAACAATTAGAAGCTAATCCATAGTGGATCTGGAGGGGCTGCAATCTAAATCAACTTAGAAGATAACACCATTACTCCATTTTACAAAAGTGGGGCTGAAAAACAGAGAGATTAAGGGTTTTTATACACTAAGGCATTTCAGAGTTTTGCTTTCTTCTCTGCTCTGTGTACCCCTGTTTATTTAGATTTCAACTCATCAAAACAGGATTATCTCTCATTTGTGTTTATACCCTGTCTAACAAAAAGCAGCCATTAATAACTCCTCAAGAACTGCTTTTCAGGCAGCAACAGCTACAGGTGATTAATAACGATGCGACTCCGGGCATGTCTCTGGCAATACCGTGTTTTCTTTTCTGGGTTACAGAGATTAGCACTTCGAGTCATGATCCACTGATACTTGTGTAAACAACCTGCACAGAGAGGGAAGAGAAAGGCTACAGCCCTGCTCCTGGAGCTGGGAGGGCTGACAACCTGGCAGGAGAGAAAATAAAGGAATGGCTCAGAGGAAGTCTCTTTCCAGGAGAAGAATGTGCACACCAGTCCTTTCCTCTAGACTGATTCATCCGGGATATTAGAAAAGGAAAGACAGGAAGAGCAGGAGGGAAGCTAATACACAGTTAATAACTGCAAATTAGCAAAGAAACAGAGAAGACTGCTGATACCCCAATTTTTTTAAAGCACATACTTATATTGTCATCATCAGGGGATTTTAGCTTCTGTATTTTACCAGACTGTTACACTTATTAACACATTACCTACACAAAACACCAAAATGTATGCATTTAGTGTCATTTGACCTGCCCTGGTGTGTTTGGGGACATTTGCACAGGGTTGACAGATAAGCCCTGAGAGCTGCAGCAGACCCAGCCTTTCTGGGGCAGCACTATAAACCAGCTCCTCCAGGTCTGACTGTCCTTACTGCACAGCAGAAAGGTGACATTAAATGTCTGCACTCAGCTGCACCACATCCCCACAGAGTGTCTGGGGTTGGGCAGTGCAGCACATGCCAAGGTCTCAGGCAGTGAGCTCACGGAAAATAGAAAGCCACCTGCCAGGATGGTCCATCCAGCCTTGACCCTGGCCACCCTGTAGGGTCCAAGGAGCCTGCAGCACATTAGGGCAATCCTTCTGCCAGCCTGGACCTGTCTCAGGGCAGCCCTTGTGCAGCCTGGACCCTGCTCACACCCATGCAGCCCACACCGAGCCTCCACTGTCAGCCCTGCAACAACTCAAAAGCCTTTCCTTCACTCAAAGTGCACAAAAAGGACTCTCAGAATGAGGGGAATTCCTTCTGCAATGCTCTTGGGGTGCAAAGAAAGCTGTACAAAACAGATATTATTAATCAGATTTAAATGAGTAACTATTCAGGGCACAGAAACATGTATTACACTCCCTTAAATATATGGATTGAAAACACTGTAGCACCATCCCTGCTTAAATGTCTAGTCTTTCTACATGGAAAGCTTCAAAAGGAGTAAGATCTCTCTCTCTCTATATATATATAAAAGCACTGAAAATATAGACAAAAGGAATATATTAAAGAATGCTATTTCTTATTTACAACCCAGAGTTCATTTACTTTGAAATCAGGACTTGGGGCAGATACTTCAGCATGAGCACAGCCCTGAGGAATGCTGAAATCAGCCATCAATAACTCTTTTCACAAGACAAGCCTCCCGAGGGCAGAGGGATAATACCAAGCTGGGTGGTAGTTTTTAAGCAGCTGGACACAAATTGGGACTTGTCAGTTGTTGTTCCCAGGCACTGCATGTCAAATTGGAATAACCTGTTGTGCTCTTGCTAATTTTTCTCCATGACTGCAGAATGCAGAAGAGGCACCTGTTGACTCCTGAGTAAGTTTCCCTGCGATGAACAGTTCTTATCAATCATCACTCGACAAGATATTTCAAAATAATAGTTTCTTCTCTTCTTCCCCACAGTGAGAGACATTCAGTGCACACAGCAGCCAAGCTGAAAGCTGCTTTTCTGACATCTGAGCTCTGCTGAGAAAGCTGCTTCCTTGACTGGTTTTGGATTCTTGTTGCCATTCCAGGCACCAAGCTCAGGGAGCAGCACAGGAGCCACACTGCACGGGCACTGACAGTGGAAACACCCGGGGCACATCTCAGCTCCAGCAGTGTTGGGCCTGAGTGGGGGCCCAGTATCTGAGCCAGGTCTATGGCAGCACAGGGAACAGGGATGGAATGGCAGTGGGAAGCTCAGAGGGCCCCCAAAGCAGCCCATGGGGAATGCTGCGCTCCATGGATTGTGTGACAGGGCACTGTAGCCAGCAGCTCAACTCATCTCCCCTGACCCAGGGATGCCTTTCACTTAAACCTTTTTGTAGCACAAGGCTCCCAAGGACTCATGGGGATAAGAAGACATCTCAAGCTCCAGCACTGCCAGCATGCAACAACCTCAAACCACCCAGCACACTCCCCAGCACTCTCATTTTTAGTTACCTGTGCACTCATCAACACCACATCCACTAAAATACAGTGGAAGCAAAGCCCAGCACCTTCCCCAGTTCTATCTAGCAGCCAAAAATGGGATTTTCCTTCCCTCTTTGCCACCAAGACCTGCTTCCAATTTGTTCCCTCTTACTCAACACCTCCAAGGCTCCTTCACTGGATATAGCTTCAACATCATCACGTGCTGAAATCTCCCAGCTTGCTCTGATGAGACCCAAGATGGCTCAATAAGCAGCTATTAAATTGATTTTCCCATGTCCACTCTCAGCAGCTCCTCATTGGTGTGCCAGATATTTGGCATAAACACCTAAACAAATCCTACAGAATAAGAATTCTGCATAAGCACCTAAACAAGAACATGAATTTCCACAATAACTTGTGAAAACTGCTTTTAACAATCATCTTTACAACAGACAGAGTTGTTGCAGCAGAAAACCCTTTCCAGGCCTTGAGCCCCAAGTAAATTGAGGATGCTTTGTCAGTGCAATTTGCTCCTTTGAGTGGTGGGTTCCCACTGCAGGCTTGGCTCGGTCCAGCTGCTATTTCCCTGCCTACTGCACCTCAGCTCTGCTTCCAGTAATCTACTCCAGTATTTAAAACTGAATTTACACTCCTTTGAAACCATAGCTGGAGAGACTCTTGGAAAACTCCAAGGAAGAGTTTTGCTGCAGAAACAGCCCACAGATGGAAACTGCCCAGCAAGACAGAACGTGGACAGGCAGACACTGATGGGTACGTGCTGGTCAATCTCTTAGCATGAGCAAATACTTCTATTATTTGTGTAGGTGCAATCTATGCCCCCTTGACCCTCTAAGTAAGCTCTGCCAGACAAACACCAAGCTGAAATGAGATTAGGCTAAACAGCCCCTTAAGGTTTAGCAAATAGGAGGAGAACAGCCACTCCCTTTCTTAATCCACCAAAACCCCCCATATAAAATATAAGCTCCAATTAACAAAAAGTCAAGGAAGACAAAATATTATTTGAAAGTTTAAAAAGGCCAAATCACTGAATGCAGCTCACAGTTTGAATACAATTGTTCTGGGTGGTCTGTAGAGCACTGAGCTGGCTGTGCAGAAAAGTGTATTTTAAGAACAAACCAGTGGGGTACCAGAGTGTAGAAAAGATGAATTCATGTTAGAAAAACACTTTGTGAAGTCATACACAGAATGCAAATGTTGAAAAAATAAATAATAGCTTCCCTTACCTATTTATTTTCATTTCTTATGCCAAGGTCATAATTCCTCTTTATGTATTTTGAGGATAAATATTAAGATTAATAGATGGTCAACATTACAAAGGCTTAGTCTCTGGGACACAAGGTCATTGGGAAGCCGAGATCCACAGTCACTGAACACAGTGGTAATAAAAGCAGAGAACTCAACAACTCACGTTCATTTCAGACACCACCAAAATGGTTTTGCATCCCAAATGCTCAAAACAGCTTGATCCCCTGCCCCAGAGACCCCAGAAGTTTTAAAGACTTTGCCAAGGCTTTGTAGACTGGGCTGTCTTTCTGCATTAGTGAGTGCCTATGTAGGCTGAGTTTCATAAAGGAAAAAACCTGCCTGGAGGGATTTTTCTACATCCTTATCATTGGGCACAGTGATCACTACTCATGACAAGGCTTTTTTTCCAAAAACTACCCTACATGCCTTCTCCTCTCACTCTTCAGAGCTGAGGCACAGGCCCCAGCAGCAGCAGTGGCTACTCCAATGTGGAGATGCAGCTCACAATGTTCACATGGGTCTACACATTTAAGGGCTGTGCAAGTGGATACACAGAATACAGAAGGGAGATTTTCCATGGCAGAGGTGTTCCTTTGGTCTGTAGCTTTCAAAATGCTCTGCAAAGCAGGTATGCATTGGGCCACCTATACTGAGGGGAAATAAACACAAGGAAGGACAGGTCTGTGCAAGGTGACCAAAAAAATAAATATTTAGGAGCCTAGAGTCAGAGTACATGGTATTGAATATCACAGTGCTCTTAAATAGACACAGAGGATAAATTCTAAGAAAGTACAGATTTTGACCAGAACTGGCATTAGAAATACTGAGGCAGTAAATGAAAACAGGAAGTATTGTTTACCCACTGTCACATCAAGCCACATCCACTGATTTTTAAAGTGATGCCCACTTCCAACAGAGTCAGCAGCAGCAGCTTGGGCCATGTCCCTCATGGCTTCAAACCAAAGGAAACTCCTGGGGCAATTCTCCTGAGAGATGCACCTTGTATGCCAAACTCCAATTTACATGTACAAGAGTCCAAGCCCTAAATATGCCAATTGTCCCTGGAAGCAGTAAGTTTCACAGAAAGGTGAGGTTGGAAGGGAGTGCTGGAGGTCTTCAAGCCCCTTTCCAAGCAGGTCTTAAGGAAAAAAAGGAAGATTTTTTCCAACAGGTCAGCAGAACAAAGCCCTATACATGCCACAAGTCATCCAGTTCAAAATGAGACACTGGCACAGAGGCTCCAGATGTGATGGAGTCAGAAAATTGGGCTCTCTATGGAACAGCAAGCTCCCAAGAGCTGCAAGGAAGAGGCAAGGGTGATGGTCTCCAGTTAGTTTCTGACACCTAAATATCCTAATTAAGGACTACTTTCCCAAAACATATGCCAGCTGAATAACCTCTTATTAGAACTGGCATCAATGATAACATGTCTAAGTCCCTCCATAACCAAGTAAATAATCATTGACAAACCACTCAGCAATTACAACCACCAAGTGTTATGTATACAGGAGACACTAAGGATTCAGGAGCCAGGGATGAGTCAATTTGGGGAAATGGAAGGGGAGGGAATGAGAAAACAGTGCAGGGTCTTCTTGAATTACCCTTGTTTTCAGTACAGCACTTCAGACCAGTAGGTGAATAGTTTAACATCACATCCATCTAGAAACTGCCACAAAAGAGGCACTACAATGTCACCTCATCTCGATAATGACAAAGGGGTGATTGAATATTAACCATGCCAACCACCACAGCTTCTCCAAACACAAACACACCTAAATCTAAGCCCACAGCCAGTCACTCAATTTCTTTCAATGGAGATCAGTGAAAAGATAGTGATACAGTCTACCTGGTGTCTAATAGGAAAATAAACAAAACACCCCAAATCCTGCTGCTAAAACTCTGTCCCAAGGTAAGGTGATACATGAAGCAGCCTTCTTCTCAAAAAGTACTTCATAAGTACAGAGTAGATTTCAGCTTCCCACACTGATGGAAGAAAGAAAAAAGTCAGGACTGAACCATTCAGGCTGTGCCAACCTGAGTCAGAACAGCAAAACAGAAAATTGATTCCTCAAGGGCTGCATAATGCAGCACCCAGCACCCCAGGTTAAGTACTTAGTGGATCAGGAAATCCATCATTTTGGGGCACAGCATACAGCATAAATTGAACTAGACTAGAAATAAATTACCTCAAGAATGGCAAAGCTGCCATTCTAAACAACATTTGGACAAATGGATATAATGCTACAGAGCAGAGTCAGGTGCCTGGTGATTTCCAAATGATTAATATGCCTTCTCTTCTGTATGAAAACACAGGAAATACAAGGCAAGCACACTCTTTTCAGTCATGGAAAGTTTGTTTTGGAACTGCAGAACCTCTTTCCTATTTCTGCTCAAACTATATGAGTTCACCTTCAGCAGTGCCTCACATCTGCTGGAAGTTCTGCCAGCAGAATAGTGATAAGTGTCCAGCACTTGTTTTTATCTCAATGGTGACTCTGAGGAGGGCACAGCCACAGCTGTCACATCCACAAACCTGTCATACACCCTGCATACGACTCATCAGCCATGCACACACGGTGATGAGAGTTCATCAGGCAGCAAAGTGAAATACTCCATGAAAAAAAAAACAAAACAAAAAAACCCCCATGACTTTACATCAAACTTTTCAGGAAGCAGAGCTGAAGGTCACAAAACAGCCACAATTAACTGATTTGTGTGAGTACTATCAAACAGCACCAGGAGCAGCCAGGAGTTCCATCCTCACACAAGAAAATCTACCTCTAAGAGTACCTTGCACATCATGCCCAGCCAAGGTGTTTGTCCATATTGAAGCCAAAAGGATAGCAGGATTCCCATGCTGATATTATTAAAGCATATACATTATTAATACTCACTAAATAACTATGCAGCTGTATTTAAATATAGAAACTATAAATAAATAAGACACATATGCACATGTAAATCTGTACAGCCCCACAAACCACACACCAGCCCAGCTAACACACAAGCACCTCTTTCATTTCTACAATCACAAGATCAATAAACAGCTTTGCACAGCTTGGTACAGGGCACAGCTCATCCACCACCAAAATCTGCTGTTCCTGCACCTAACACCAGGCTGCCTGTTTTCCACTAGGCAATGTGGAAAAAGACAAAAAGTAAGGTTAGTGCTAAGAATAACATGCTGAGGAAGCTGATAAATTTTAAATGGGAGGCCAGACCAATAACCCCATGAACTGTAGTAACAGCACTCAGTTTTTTAGTAACCAGATGTAAGTCTGGCCTGGGAAAGTTCAGTCAGCTCATGCAAAGACAGACAGCAAACAAGTGTCACTGCACTTATGCATATCTGTGGTCCAATAAACTGGGGGAAAAAAACCTTCTGCCTTGGTCCTTCAGACATCAGAAGATAATTTTTAACTGAAGCAGAAAATACACAACAGAGATACAAGACATCTAACCACATGTCTGTCTTATGGTCATAAGCCATGTAGAAATTGTCAAGGCAATTTTGCTGGATAGCAGAGGGATTTACAACACTCTTTGAGATCACTTTTTTGGAAATATGAAGGTCACAGTTTGGTGTATTCAATGACATGAGATTGGAAACGACCAGTGAAGATGCTGAACATCCAGTTGAAGCTACAATTAAACTATTCCCATAACTTGCCCAGATCAGGTTGGCAAGACAACAATAATAGACATGAACAGAGCAAATGGGTGCATGGGAATAAAGGAAACCAGACAGGAAACAGGACACCTTTAGGGTGTGGGGCTTTCCTTTGACTGAAGGACAACCATGCTGGACTGGCAGCAAGCCATGAGCAGCAGCCAGAGGCTGTACAACCCATTGCAGGATGCAGTGCAGATGAGAGAGGGGGTGATGCACACCTCTCCACATTGCTTGGTGCCACCAGCTCGACCCAGGCCCTGCAGAATGGGGCATTTCTTCCCAGGCCCACCAGAAGGAGTTACAGCCTCCTGAGTGGCCATCAGCACAGCCAGAAATGGGATAACAGCTGTGTGGGGCTGGTGCTTTCCCACAGCTGGCAAGCTCTAAACACAGGAATGCTACTAAAAGCTGGGTGGGCAAGGAAGATAAATTCAGCAAAAGAGTTTGCCCCCTCAAGGGAATTTATTACTTTCAATTAGGCATAACCCTTTCCCTCCACCTCTTACTCAGAAAGGGAGATGCTCCAAAGAGCCCAGTGACACAGAGAGAAATAGGAGCTCTACCAACAGAGCAGGATCTCGTGTGACCCATCCCATACAGACAGTATGTGCATGTACCCAACCAGGATGGACAGCACAGGCTGCAGCCACAGCCACAGGCAAGCAGAGCTGAGTCATACAGGACCTTTGCCTTGGAAGTTTTCACTTGACTCAGCTTTTCCTATTTGTTTCAATTTCGTTAAACAAAACAAACAAACAAGCCCACAACAAAACAACACGACAAAACTCACAAGGAGCAAATTATTCCAGGATTTCCAGAATCTTCCAGATCCCAAACCACCAGAGCTCATTTAGGCCACACCCATCCAGGTACCTGACACACTAGAAATTAAATTTATTTAAAAGTCAACAAGTTTTGAGGAAAGGTGTGTGTGTGTTTGAAGACAACAGAGTCACCAAAAGCTAAACCTGAAAGGTTTGGGCTCTCTCAGGGTCAGGTCTGAGTCCCTGTCAGTGCTCCCAGGGAAGCGCCAGCAGGGAGTTTCAACACAACTCACCCTTGAAAAGAGCTCACTCTTTCAAAGCAAGTTTACTCTCATTTCACTGAAGCAATTATATTTATCAGGTATCATGATATTTACCAACTAAATTAGGATTTCTGTTACTTTTCTTGGCCCTCTCCAAATGCCAGCTGCATACCTCTCATCCTGAGTGAATGCAGAGTCCTTTACAAGAGGGCTTCAGGCTGAAGGAGAAAACTTTCTTGTAAACTCAAATCCACCACTACAGCACAGCTCTGGTCACTGTGAATTCTTCCACACCAGAATTCAAATACAAATTCAAGAAGCCAGATGTACAGCTGACATTACAGAACACTGATGGTGGGATAAGAGAGCCCCATCAACAAGGGAACCAGCATTCTCCTAAATTGCCCTGCTCATCCCAATTAGTACAAATTCTTCAGAAAATCAATACTTTCGTTCCTCAAAACTGACAAACTCCCTAGAAAAGAATTTCTAAGAAATCACATACCTTGTTGAGTCATGGCATAGCAGCTCCTGGAGTTCACAGACACAATTACAGAGCAGGTTTCAGAACAACCTGACCTTCCTCTCACCCAAACCTCCCCAGGACAGCTGAGTCTCTGTAAGTCATTTTGAAGTACAAGAATTTCCACCTGGCCTTAATCAGGCTCATTAAGAGAACTGAGAACAAATTAATTCAATAAGATTGGGTTCTGTTGGAACATCTTAGTCCCTGAGAATTGTCCATTTCATAAAATGATGGACCATTTGCATAATAAAAGCTAACTACACTAAGAAGTTGTGGGATGTTGAATGTTAAATTATTTTTTATGTTGGCTGCAGTATGAGAGGAAGGGGAAGTTGCATACAACACTATTTACAATTTTTTTTTATTTTTCTCCCTACAGCCAAGGCAGTTTCTAACTCACAAGATGCTGTCCTTTGCTTCTGTAATGCTGGCACAATTATAACATATTTTCCTATGTTACTGTAATCCTAACCATCTGATTTTCCCCCTTCCTCTTTTTCCTTTTCTACCACTAGTTCTGGAGTTACAGAAAGTGCATTTCCTGTAATTTCAAAAAACTTTTCCAAGGCAGTTAGCATTTACTTTTCCATCTGGATAGCACTATCTGCTTGATCTCCTTGAGTTCCACACAGCTTTAACAATTGCCCTTTCCAATGAGCTTTCAGAGCTGAAAGGTGACAACATTCCATGTTACAAGGCCAGGCTGGATGGGGTTCTGAGCAACCTGGTCTAATGGAAGGTGTTCCTGCTCCTGGCATGTAGGTGATCTTAAAGGACCCTTTCAATTCAAACTTTTCTGTGACTCTACAATTCCAGGAAATGTTTTTGTGTTCTGAAAAGTAAGTTTTGGTAACATGCATTTTAAGAAAAAAATCCAAACTGTCCATCTCTACAGCTATTAACAGTGAAACAATTTCTTAATTATCACATTTTATTAATTCCTACAACTTAACAGCATCTATTCTTTATTAAAGTACAAGGGACTGCTCCCCAGATCAGAACTCTAGTATCCCTAATACTAATATTAGTATCCCCTACTACTATTCCATTGTACATTCATTATATATACCACTATCTATGGTACTCCAGTTGCCTCTTTGAGAGCTGGTACTTACCAGTGGTTTGAGAGAACTCCTTGCCAAATCTCTTGCCATTATTCTTGCAACAATAGGTTGTGCTCACCAGTCAGGGTGCATTTCTGTAATTGTTTTAACAATAAGGATTTCTTCCTTAGTCCTACTAACTCCCCAGGTGCTGAACTTTTGGGACATACTTGTTTCAGTCATAAGAACCCAATTCACAGTTGTCCCTGACTGTGTGCTCGTATCTACTGTGGGATGGAAAATCAGAGAGAAACTTTTTAATGAGCTGCTGTCACCTTCCATAGAGCTGAAGATTTCAGGTGAATCGTCCCTTTCAGTTTTTGTGATTGTTCATTTGTGAAAGTCAAAGAGTTGCATTATTGGAGATATTCACTGTGCTTTGTTCACAGATACCATAAAATATCACTGCAAATGAGACAACCCTTGAATAACAGCCTTACATTTTGGCAGATGGAGACAGACCCCCTAAAAAGAGATGTTTATTACTTGCTTTGCAATGCTCCTGGAGTGAACAGTTTACTCACAACTTTTGTGCTATGAATTCTAAATTCCATCTTGAATTTTATTTTAAGATGCAGGTTACCATAAGAAATATTTTGAGTAAACAGGAGCGGTCATGACTTGGTGTTTATGTTGACCAAAGCTGTATACCATTTCCCAAGGAGTCAGCTTTTCCAAGCTTTTCTGGGCTTCTCCTTCCTTGGCATCATTTTCCCAGTCTCCCTATCCACACATGCCCAAATGCTGAACAGCAAAACTGAAATAAAATGTTGAGGTTCAACTGTAGAAAGCTCAACACAGCTCGAGGCTCTGCCTCCCGCTGTGCCGTGGATATCATTTGATAAATCCTGGGATTTCAAGTGCATGTGAAGAAACAGAACATAAGTGAGGCTGTGGTTTCACAGGCATTTCAAGTCAATATAAAGTTGCCCTGATGGTGAAAGCAGAGTTCCAAGCCTCACGTAACTCACACACTCTTGCCCTCGATCCTGCTTTTGTTCCACAGCCATAAGGTGATGGGATGAGTCCAGGTCAGAGCACTAATCTAGCAGAAAACAAATTCCTGTCTTTTTAGAGTTCGTGCTCATTTGGATTGGCAAATCACTGCATTCCTCATCTAATCTGACCTTTAGAAAAAGCATTTGTTAACTCTGAATTCATCTAAGATTTATATTGTGCTGTTCAGCACTCTTAACACAGCAGCAGAACCAGCACTCTGGAGCCCTCCCTGTCTGTGCTGCTGTGCCACTTCTGCAACAGAGCCAAGTGGCATCCAGCACAAGGAGCAATTTGCCCTTACCCAGGTGCAGGCACAGGACAGGCACAAGCTGGCCCAGGGCTCTGCTGCCCAAGAAGGAGATATCTGGGCATTCCCTTTGGCAGATGCCCACCGTTCCCACCACGCTGCTGGGCAGCAGCAAGGCATCAGCCCAGCTCTGAGACCACTGCAGGGGCCAGAGCCACCTGCCATCCCCACCAGAAAAGCCAGAATTTTAAAGCAATGAAAAATTAAGGTGAAAGATGTTCATCCACAGAAGACTCATAAGGTTCATACATATATGTGAACACAAGAAAGACTTAATAATGGCAAAAGGCAGTTTGTGCTCCTCTGCAATGAGGCAATGGTTTCCACAATGCTATTCAGCTCCCTCTGCCTACAGTACAGGGAATCCTTCCCAACATTTAGGTGCAGTTGAAGGCTAATCAAGATCTCATAAGTTACCAGGCCTCTTACTGTTATTGAATTTCCTTCCATTTCTTATCTTGAGTAGCTATTACGATTCCAGGTATTCAAGTGAACGTCATTCAGAAAAGATAAGGTAATAATCCATTGATACAGGACCCTTGTATTTAGATTTCAGCATATCCAGCTCCCTGTTTATGTTATTAACCATGGTAGGAAAAAGGGGGTTTGTATTACCCTGTATTTCCTTCTCAGATGGTGTACAGAATAGAAATTACTCAACAGATGTCATCTATCCCTCTTCAGCAACAGAGAGGAGTTTGTCAGGGTAATTTTCCCTGGTTTCTTCGGGAATGCAAATTTTGCAGGGTTCACCCCAAAATGCCTCCATTAACACATCCATTATAGCACTTTGAAAGGAGAGATGAAACAACTCATATCTGTTTGACTAAGCTTTGAAACAAAAAATACCTCTTTAGAGAGAAGGCCCTCTAGGCCTTAAGGGAGGAATCTCATTCCTCCACCTTCCTCTCCAATATTAAATTAATTTAATAAAGAAATTAGACCTATAAACCAATGTTCTTTAGTACATATGCTGCAAAACTTACACAATCTGCAAAATCTATGCCAGCTGATAACAAGTGTTTCCTTTAATATTGAGAACTTCTCAGAAGATGCTGTGCTTTGCCTTACAACCATTACTTGATTTCCAGTAAACAAAACTAATCAGGGTCACAGTCACATTAATTAAACTGTGTTGAAATGTGCCTTCCCTTAAATGTTGGTGTGTTCAAATGGCACAAGAAGTACTCAAGGTTCATGTAAGTGATTTACAACCACCAATATAAAAAATATTAAAAAGTTCTAGCATGGCCACACCAGTAATTTCCCAAAGAACTGTGAGGAAACAGTGTTTCTTCAAACAAAACAAATCTACACAGGAGGAATAAGCCAACCTGGCAGCTTGGTGGGGAGACACCTTGTCCTCCATCCCATCACTCCTGCCTCTCTCCAGGATGTGGGGCTCTTCCTCTTCCTCCCCTTCCCTTGCATCAGCTCTGAAAATCATCAGACTCCTGACTGACCCACTTCATCTTTACTCCAGGATGTAACACCAATTTTTTTTCTGCCTGGTTAATAAAATGCAACACCCAGGCAAATGTGGCAAGCACCAGAGCTGCCTGGGGACCTTTTGGTGGCAGTGGGCAGAGCAGCCACCCTGGTCCATGAGGTGTGAGCAGGGTGGCAGGATCATCTCCCAGAGCTGCCTCAGGAATGGGTCAGAAAGGGCCAGGGAGGAAGAGGGGGAAAAACTGCTACATCACCTTGAGAAAGCAACTTTCACCCCAACCCCTCGCTTACTTCTTCAGCAGATGAGCACTCAGGTCCCTGGCTGTGGTCATTCAGGATATTCCTGCCCCTCTCTGGACTGCACCAACACAGTTGGCAAAGGGAAGAGGTAACTGTATTTCAGATGCAATAAAGCAAGAAGCCCAGTATCCTCGCCTTAAAACTCTGAAGATCTGAGTTTAAGCTGAAGGGTCAGAAAATTAAGTCTCAGTTTCCAGAGTTAATGTGCTGCCAAGGTCTGTAGGTTCAGCAGGCAAAACCTGAAATGTCCTGTCTTATTAATGACAGAGCACCATTGCCTGAAGCTCCTTCAAATAATATTCACACTCAAGGTCAGCAAGAAGGGACAGACCACACAATTAAAAATATATGGTGGAAGCCCTTTAGCTTTAATGCTCTAGTAGCAAAAGGAAAAAAATAAAAGCACTTTTTGGTCATAAACATAACTAAACTCTCAGGCTTTCTTTGAAAACAAGGATGTCAAATGCACCCTTTCTTTGAAAAAATTAAAGCTGCACACCTAACGATGGGATGGGTGGGGGCAATAAATGGAAGGAGGGCAATAACTTCCTTTTCAAAATAATGCAGAGTTGCACTGGGCATTTAAATGATGCTCTGGAAAAGGGCTCACCCCCCTGTGTATTTCACCCCTGGTTTGCTGCATTCTGCATTCAGCAGTGCAGCAAAGAGGAGCCAGCAGCCTCTCAGCTCCACCTGTGGCCACCTGCCCTTGCCCACGAGTGACACAGACCATGCTGCAGCTGCAGGCCCCACACCTGAAATGAGGATAACCCTGGGCACACACTGGAATCAGCTCATGCTTCAACCAGGGTGCAGGTGGTGAGGAGCAGCATCCCTCTGCTCCATGGCACTCTGCTGGGAGTGTGTTTGGTGGTGTGCAATCCTGCACTGAACAGGAGCCACAGCACACCACTGTACCTGACACAGGCAAGCTGAGAAAAGCCAAACAAACAAAAAGGCCCCAAGAAGCTGAGAGGATTAGGGAGTAAAAATCAAAACTACTAATTCAATACATTTGAAAATCCCCTAATGATTGTACCAAACCATTTTAAATCAATCCCTATAAAGATACCTATACCATTACATCAATTTCTACCAGTTTAAGACTTTGATACAAGTTCTTTCAGACTATAAACTAAAACCAGCATGCAAGCCTCAGTCCTAACCAATTAGTAAAGTCCCCATTTTCCAGATTTTTAAAGTAATTTTAAGTGCTATAGGTATTAAGAGATATATCTGCCAACTCTGTTGGCAATAGCAGAAACCTTAGAGTTCCTTCTTAATACAAAGCTCTTGAAAAAAAGAACAGTTTCTTTTTTACACAGTATTTATCGATTTATTGCAATGTATCAGAAAGTTCTGAATGGCCTGACCAGCTTTACACGCTTTGCTGAATTTTGAAATGAAAGCAAGGGAACATTTGCTTAAGTCAACAACATAAGTCACCAGTTTAAAGGTTAACACTTGATTGTGCAGCACAAGAAACAGACACTTTATCTTCCCAGTTCAAGGACTCCGGATTTCTGAAGAGCAGAACATTAACACTGCAGCAGGCCAGGCTGCAGCACACTTTGGAGATACAAGCAGAGCAGGGTGAGAGAGGCCTGAGTGTCACTTGGGAAGAGAGCAGCTCAGGCCCAGCTGTCCCCACACACTGGCATGCCAGCAGCCAGCTGGGAGACACCGCTGGGCCATCACCCATCCTGTCCTGGCAGCCACTTTTTAACGCACAGAACACTGGCATTGACACCAGCACGGCTGTGATTCATGTGGGGCAGCTGCTGTAAAGCTTCCAGAGCTCCTCTTCCAGCCAGGAGACACCAAAGCCAAGCCCAGCACCCTCACCGAGATCCCACTCAATCAACAGAAAACCACAGGGAAGATGGAAGTACTGCAGTGATGCGAGTACAGCTGTCCCAGATAAGGGAAATACAGAAATAAATAAGGTCCTTATCTATTGCAGCAAGAAAAAGGCAGGCTCAGGGTAATGGGTGAGTGAGAGAAGCAAGAACTGTACCTAGAGAAGAAAGAAAATCTTAAATTAAATGAGGCATGCACTCCTAATTAATGCAGTTTTAGTGTAAAAATTAATCTCAAAATCCCAGAAGTGAGTTAAGACATCAGCTTAGGCACCGGTCAAACCAACAGCCACTCTCTGTTCCTCCAAAACACTGGCAAGGGCCTGCCCCTCGCAGCCAGAGCATCTGTACCAGGGCTGCCTGGGGAAGGACCCACCAGAGCTCAGTGCCACTGTGCAGACAGTGACAAAAAGAAGTTTCATCAGAAATTAGTCTGGGAATCAAAGGGAGCAGTTCTGAGCCAAAATGTCAGACTGGATCCATTAAAAAAAAGGTGATTGCTGTAGCTGGGCCGTGTTGTCATACATTGCTTACGTTTGTTTTAATTTTAAACTAAGTGTCAGTCCAAGGTTTGTTACACAAACATATGGCACTGGTATTACATTCTATCTTGTATTTATAGAAAGTGCTGTGGCAGCCCAGGCAATGCAGAAATGCCATAATGTTAACAACATTTATTATTAGTATGACAAAAGAACAAAAATAAGCCGGTAGAAATCGTGACTTGAGAGTTTAAGGGACTGATTGAGATAGGGTGCCAAACTGTGGAGATATTAGCTAAAATTCTTCCAGTATTAATACTCACACAGTCCCCAGGCTGCCAAGTATTTAGTTATATAAATACAGCCTCGAAAAGGTAATTTGTTTAAAACCCAAGCCCTGAAAACTGATTAGCACATTTAATGCTAGCCCGATTAACACAGATATGCCCTCAGCTGGGTGATGGGAGCATTGAGGCAGAAGTCCGCATTCCTGTGAGTGAAGAGGAACAAAGCTTTTGGGACAAAGGGTAAACCTTAATTATGCCTTTTTATTACCCAAACTGCCATTTCCTCCTTACCCCAAACAAGGCAGGAAGGCTAATGGCACATTCACATAGCCCCATAAGTGATGTGATTGATAAATGCCACTATACTAGATTTTTCCACTCCAGCTGTTACACTAGAAGCAGAAGAGGTTTGATTCTCCATCCTCTTAAAAAGGAAAAAAAAAAAATAAATTAAAAAAAAATTTAAAAAAATAAAATAAAAAAAAAGCAAAGCAGGCTACAGTACACCGCTGACATTCCCGAACCTTCTGGAAGCGTTTATTAACTTTGGCCACCGACCAGCCAGGGCTGCAGGAGCGGCCTGGAGTGGCAGTGCAAACTGGTTAATCTGTAGCTAGACATATCTGTGATTGGGGGTGGTGGTGTTCAGCATGAAATACTCCTGCCTGGCAGCCAGGGCTTCAGCACTTGGGTTACTGGGGTTGTTGTATTGTTTTGTTTTGTTTTTTCCAAAAAAATTTTATTGGGAGAACTACAAAACATTTACAGTACAAAGTTTACAGTCTCACATAATCTGTAGTGAACTGACTCCCGAAAAATATATTACAACTCAAGTTGACTTATCCTTTAGTTACATTCAAAACATACTTCTGTTAAAGTAGTCCAAAAGAGTACATAGTGCTCAATCTGTACCTATGTACAAACAAAACTAAGCTACTGCTCATTCATCCACCGTCCAGGAAACTTTTGGAAAACTCCCAACTTTCTACATTAGGAAAAAAAAAATTACAGGTTTTGGAATTCAATAAACAAGATATGTTCCTGTATTATAGAAAGTTTCAGATCCAAAGATGGCCTCTGTTCTTAATAAAATAGAGTGGCGAAATTTTGCTGTACTTAAAACCCATCCCTACATTCAAATTATCTCAAGCATTAGGAAAAATACTTATTTGGTTGAGAGATATTTAAGGCAAGCATGGACCCTCAAGAAGGCACTGTGAGACATAATACTGGGACCCCCAATTATTGCTACATACTTTGAGACTATATCACAGTGTGATTCGTGGAGTTAGGCAACAAAAATACTTTTTGGTTATTTTTAACAAGTCTGAATTAGATCTGCCACTTTGAAGTCTGATTGCTAAGTCAGTCTTTTTTTTCTCTTTTTTTTTTTTCTCTCGTTTTTCAGCTCGGACGGGCTACAACCATTTACATTCTAAAAAAAACCCATAGAAATTCCGCAAACTACTTCCACAGCATCGAGACCGATTTCTATAAAGAAACCATGCAATCTTTCAGATTTACGTAAACAAAGAAAGAAATTAATGAAATAAATATTACATACCATCTCTTAAATTAAGAATTTTACTCATTTACAATAAAATAACCAAGTGAAGTTACAAAAAGGCATATATTACTGTGAAAAGAACACACTCCACATTTTGCCGATTAATAATGAAAATCATAATTTAAACATAATAAAAGAATATATATCTATTGCTTTTCATCATACCCGATAAATACAGTATGAACAAATTACCAATGTATACTTTTCACAAGATAATAAATAAGTTAAATAGTTTCATATTGAGTTGTGTGCAGTGACTCATACATGCAATCAACTCAAACAGCTAAAAAAAAAAAAAAAAATTTTAAAAAAATCAGCAGTTATTCTCCAACAATTACGAACTAAACTCAGTTGAGTGCTTCGAAATAAAGCAACAACAAAAAATTGTTCTAAAAGCCAAACATCCACTAAGTGGTGGCAATGGAACCAATATTAAACTTTGGAATGAAGGTTTTAGCATTTGTTATAATAATAATATATAGATATATATAAAAAAGAAGGTTGTTATCAAGGCATATTCTTGGCAGGATGTTGGATTTTTCTTTTTTTTTTTTTTTTTTCCTAAAAAAAAAGCTTATAGGTTTAGTATGTTCTGTGTTTTTATTTGAACTGGATTGAAAGACAAACTAGTTTGTAACTTTTTTTTCTGTGTGTCTGCAGGATTGGAGGAGCTGGGCTGGCGAACCGGCGCTCCCCGGATTGTTTGTTGCTTTCTGGTGCTGTCTTTTCTAATGCTGTTTATTTTTTTTTTTTTTCGAACACAGATGGAATGGCTGCTGCTGGTGCGTATCATAACTTGTCTCCAAAGAACGACAACAACAAAAAAACCCCGAAACAAAAATCCCCTTCTTCCAAGGTCTCTCTATAAAAATAGGTTTGTTCAGTTCGTGTCATTTGCCCTTTTGCAAAATGCTTTTGTTTCTCGTTTTGTTCAGCTCTCGGTGGATAGACAGATAGATATATATAAAAAAAATACCCAACCAAAAATAGAGAGGAAGGAGAGGTTTCGCTTTCTTCGCTCGGTAACTTACTTGCGGGGCTCCCGCGGGGCCCCCCGGCCGCTGCCCCGCGCTGCCTCAGTCGTCGGAGATGGAGAGGCGGCTGAAGATGGGCAGGCGGCGGCCCGAGTCCAGGCTGGGCGACTCGGAGCCGCTGAGGGAGCCGGAGCTCAGCGAGCCGCTCAGGTAACTCTCCCGGTCGGAGAGCGAGTCCGGCGGGCTGGGCGGCGCGTCGAAGACGGGCGACTCGGAGAGGCGGCGGAGGGGCTGGAAGCTGAAGGGCGGCGAGGCGGGGGGCGGCGGGCAGGCCCCGCCGGGCGGCGGCGGCTGCTGCTGGCAGCGGTAATAGGCGGCGGCGGCCGCGGCCGCGGCGGCGGCGGCGGCGAAGTTCTGGGTGTGCAGGGCGAGGGGCGCGATGAGGCTGCCCAGCTCCTGGCCCGAGAAGGCGAACGCGTTGTTGGCGCAGGGCGGCGAGAGCAGCTCCTCGCAGTAGGCGGAGGCGGGCGGCGGCGGCGTGCGCGACCCGCCGGGGCTCTCCAGCAGGGCGGCGTCCAGGCGGCCACCGGGCGGCGGCGGCGGCGGGGCGGTGCCGTGCGGGTGCGGGGGGTGATGGTGGTGGTGGTGGGCGGAGAAGCCGGAGAAGCTCAGGCTGTGGTGCAGCTTGGGCCGCTCGCCGCCGCCGCCGCGCGGGTGCCCGAAGCCGCCGCCGCCCAGCGGGTGCTCGCGGGGGGCGAAGGCGCGCAGGTCGCCGGTGCTGCCGGCGGGGTGCGGCGCCGCGTGGTGCGGGTGGTGGTGCGGCCCGGCCGCGGCGGCGGGCGGGGGGGCGGCCGTGCCCCCGCCGGGCGCCGGGCGGCGCTCGTCGGCGTTGTGGATGAAGTGGCAGCGCGGGCCGTAGGGGCAGAAGCCGATGGTGTGGAAGGTGCGGCAGAGCTCGGTCTTGTACTTGGGGTGGCGGGTGAGGCTGCGCAGCTCGTGGAAGCCGTGGGCGAACTGGCACTTCTCGCCGTACTTGCAGGCGCCGCTCTCCTCGAAGGGGCGGCACAGCTCCGTCTTGTAGCGCGTCGAGTTGATGGGGGCCCCGCCGCCGCCGCCGCCGGAGCCGCTCCCCTTGCCGGCCGCCTGCTGCTGCTGCTGGAGCTGCTGCATGAGGTGCTGGCTGCGCTCGCCGTTCTCGCTGAAGGAGCGGTCCCGGAACTTGTTCTCCTTGTTGAGCAGGGCCGTGGGGCTGCTGCTGCCACCGCCTCCGCCGGAGCCCGTCTCCTTCAGGTTGCCAAACGAGGAGGAGGAGGAGGACGACGACGAGGAGGAGGATGTGGAAGAAGAGCTGGAACCGGTGGGGCTGGGGAACTTGGAGCCGCCGGCCAGCGCCGTCAGGTTGCTGGTCGAGTGCCGCCGCAGGAAGCCTGGCGCGAAGCTGGAGCTGGGAGGGGTCACCGGGGTCCCCACGGCTTTCTTGTCCAGCATGCTGCTGAGGTTGGTCAGGGACTTCTCCGTCTGCCGGGGCGGGGAGAGGGGAGAGGGTGGGGGAGACAGCGGGAGAGAGAGAGGGTGTTGCGGGTGACCGCCTGCCCACGGCCGCGGCTCCCCACGCAGCACCGCCGCGGGAGGCGAGGCGGGGGTCGCGCCGCCCGACCGCCCCGCAAAGCGGGTCTGCCGGCAGCGCCGGCGGGGCGGGACAGCGCCGGGGAGAAGCCCCCGCGCCGGCTCTGCTGCATTTGCAACTTTCCCAAAAGTTCCTCCTGGCAGAGCAACACGCGGCAGGGGCTGCAGGGCGGCCCGGCTCCCCCGCGGCTCAGGAGCAGCCCGCCCCGAACGCGGCCGCCGGGACAGCACGGGGCGGCATTCCGGGCTCGCAGCCTTGCGTCAGCCGCTGTCCCCGGGCGGCTGTCAGACCGTGACCCGCCCGCAGAGCCCGGCCCGGCACGGGCCTCCCGCCCGCCGCGCTGCCCCGGGAGCCCCGAGCGTCGCACATGGCGGCAGCGGCGGACCGCGTCCCGCCCGGCCAAACGCGCTCTTCCCTACCTTGCACAGGAAGTCAATGTCGTAGAAGGCAGATAAAAGTGTCGTCGACATTTCTAGATCCTGTAATGGTCGGATATACAGGAAGGACCGAAAGATCCCGCTCTCCTCGGAGGGTTTGGAAAAGCCACGACTAGATAGGAGAGGGCCGTCTGCTTGAGATCCGAAACGGTCCCGACTCCTTCCCGGCGGGACGGCGGGTGCCGGGCCGAGGCGGCGACGGCGGCTGCACAGCAGCTGGCGAACTGCGGGAACTCGGCGGCGCCCAGGGCCGCTCCACATATAAACGCGGCCGCCGCTGGTCCGGGGGCGGTGCCCCGCTCCGCCCGCCCCGCGCCGCCCGCCGGGCCCGCCCCGCTGCAGCCCGCCGCCCGGGCGGTGCTGGCTCTCTCAGAGGGCGCTGGCAGCGGCGGCGGGGCAGTTTCGTTGGGAGCGCTGTGCTACAGCGAGCTCCCGGTTCCGCCGAGCGGGGTGCGCCCGCAGCGCGGGCGGGACGAGGCGGGGAAGCGGGGAACCGGCCGAGGCAGCGCTCACGGCGCCCTGCGGGCTCGGCCCCTGCGGAGCGCCCCTCCTCGCAGCACAGACCCGCCGCCCCCGCGCTGCCGCCCAGCGCAGGATGCGCGGGGCGCGGGACAGGCGCGGCAGCGCCGGGGACCCTTCTTCCCCCAGCCCCGCCGAAAATAAACTTTTGCCACGTAATTGCTTGAAACAGAGGTCGGGACCGCGCTGCCCCGGTGCGGCTGGCGGGACGGGGCCAGGCAGGGGTTGCGCTCCCCGGCGCTTTTTCACTCTTTTCGGGGACCTCGGGTTTGGCGCTTACTTTCTGAAGTTTGGGAGAGGTTGGCGGCCAGGCGCGGACGTGAGGTGGCATTATCCTCTAAGCAGCCTGGCTGATAAACGACCCCCACCTAACCCTGTCTGCACCTCCCTCCCGCGCACCGCACCCCTCCCACGTCTGCCACGCTGGGCCTCTTCCCTCCTCATTCCGCCAAGGTCCTGTGACCCACCGAGTGCCCCAGCCGCCGCCCCAGGTGGCCCCAGAGGCCGGTCCGTGCGGCGGGCTCCCTCCCAAGGCGGGCCGGGAGCCGCCGTGCCAAACACCCCCGCCCCCCGCGCCGATAAGGCCGCGCAAACACGGTGTGAGAACGGCGGCGGCGGCTCCTCTGCACCCCCGTCCCCTCCCGCCTTTGCTCGGCCCCGGGACAAATGGGAAGGAGAACAGAGACGGACGGACGTGTAAAGTTTTACGGCTGCTAAAGGCAGCAGAGGCGTTTGATCCTCTTTAGCTTCCGAGGCGGGATGGCAGTCCCGCGCACTCCGAGGGCGCAAACCCGACCACGTCAGCAGGAGCGCGGCGCTGTGCAAACACATTTGCCATGGACAGAAAGCTCGGGCTGGGGGCTGGGGTGTCACCAGAGCCCCTCTGCTTCCTCCCCTCGTCCTCCACCTCCCAGCCGATGCGGGAGGGAGGCTGCAGGCGGGACCGTGCCCGGACCCTGCCACCGCCCGGGAGCCGTCACCCACGGCCGGCCGAGCCCGGAATAGAGACCGAAATCTCCCGGGAAAGTCGAGGAGCTGGGCGGCGGCAAGCCCAAAGCTCGCTCCCTCCCGTGTGCCGGCAGTCCCCTGGGGCCCGTCCCCCGCTCGGCGAGCGCGGCCGGACTCGGCCGGGCAGGCTCCTGGCCCCGCTCCCGGCCCCGTTCCCTGCCGCTCCCGCTGCCCGCGGCTGGCGGGGCCGTGCCGCCCCCCAGCGGCCGCCGGGCCCGCGGTGCCGGGACACATCCATCCCACGCTCCCGATCTTCCCCTCCTCCCGCCCCGCACAGGGGAGCCGCCGCAGCGCGGGGCTGCGGCCACAGCGCGCATTGCTTCCCATAACCTCCGGGGCCGGTCGGAGTCGCCTCCGCACTGACCCGAGTTCAGACTCTGCCTCCTCCCACATAACTCTGCGATGGAAAGAAATATCACCTCGGAGTTGATCCTGCCCGCCAGCCAACCGAGGGAACAGTTTATTGTGGCAGTCATATACGGATCAATGTGTCAACGCCATTGGGAGGAATACTTTGATAAGCTGACTTTGATCAAACACACGGCCGATAAGTGCTCTGGCATCAGGTTTTGCTAGCTCTCTCCTGCAATCGCTGCTCTCGGGGTCTAAAGGTTCTTCATGGTGTAGTTACACAGTAACCCATCATCAGCACCGTGTGGTGAAATGTATGTGCACTGATATAATTCTTATTTGCTCTCTTATAAACTCAGGCGGGATGACAGAGGTTCCAGATGGATCTTAAAGACTGCGTTTTTGAGCTGTTTGGTAACTGATTAACCAAGTCCTCAGGGCTTCACCAAGTTTTACGGTCACCGTGCGTCTACTGTGGGTTACTGTGCTGTCTGCATTTATCGATTTGCCAGTATCAAATATATATGCATAGGCGTTTTAAATGCTACCCAATTAAAAAAGAAGTCAATGTTACTAGATAGTCTTATTCTCCCCACTGACATGAGCAAAGTCTCGAACTTTACAGTGATTTTGATACGTACAAAGTTTTTTTGTCTCCTACTACAGAAAGGTTTTGCCACACTAGTTCAGAAATGATGGAAATATGTGGCAAAATCAGCAGCTGTTAATTAATTGTATAGGTCTTGAGTATTTTTTAAAGGGTAGCTTCCAGACACAGTCTGGGCTATTCTTCCCCCAGGAGCTCAAAACAGATGATACAAATTAATTTTTAGCCTAACTCGCAGCACGGCTCGTTAAGTTGGATAGCGGGCATTCTGTGAAACATCATTTCAGATTCCAATATTTCTCTTTTGCCTACTGAAGCCTCAAGTTTCACCATAAATTACTTCTTACATAAGTAACCCCTGAATCCTGAAAACTTAGAGCAAATACTAAACTTTTATTCCTAAGTTCTGTTAGTTGGGGTTTTTTAAGTGGTGCCTTTGTGCAGTGTTGAGATGTCCACTGGACCCAACTCGGCAGCTGAGCTCTATTTAGAGCAAAGTCTATTTAAACTCAAGAGAGCCGCCCGCCATCGGCTATGGGGCGCCGCAGCACCCAGCCCTGCGAGCAGCGCCGGCCCAAGCCTTACCCTGCCCCGGCTGAGCCCGATCGCGGCACTCCGGGAGCGGGATCCCGGTCCCGATCCCGTCCCGTCCCGTCCCGTCCCGGCGGGAGCGCGGGCCCGGCCCGTGCGCGGCGGTGCTGTGGCGCCACCTGGCGGCCGCGCGGCGCAGCTGCTGTGGCGGGCCGAGCGCTCGGGCATTACCGGGGCTCACCGAGATTTGGGGCGAACCTGCTCGGACACCAGCAGCTGCAGAGGCTGAAAGCAACCAGGCGTGCATCGGACGTGTTCTTCTTCCAAGGACACCGAAACCACGGCGTACAGGGCCGCACGTCCGTGTCGCAGCCCTTGGCTATGGGACGGTAACACAACCTTTGCACATCAGCATTTATTTTTGATGTCTCGTTTTCATATCGAAACCCAATTCCAGTCCGTAAAAAATAAACAACATTCAGTGGGCAACAAGCTTGTTTGTGTTTTAGACACGGCAAGACCCCGGAGCACCCAGAAGAGTCCCTGCAGCTGCCCCACCTGGGGAGAGCATCTCCCAAAAGTGAGGGCTGCAGCACAGGAACACAGGAACACAAGAACTCACACTCCTCAGGACCTCACTTTCTAGGCCTGCTTGCACTGCAAGGTGTTAGAAGTAAAGATGAAACTGTTTCATTTGCAATGGAACAGCTGCTTCGTTTTGAACGCAGCAAGTCTGAATTTTAGAGCCATTTTATGGAAGTAGTTATTTGATTTGAAGGAGAAAAGAGGGATGCAGAAATCTTAACTAATGCTGCTTCCATGTGCAAAAGGAGGTTACTACCAAAGTGAAAATCTCTGTCTTCCCCAGAGGAAAATGCAGTATAATTTACAATGTACTCTAAAAATTGCCATAAACAAAGAAGTCACAGTTTGTGAATTAAAACACTTGAGTATTTTTTTTAAAAGAGCATATTAATTTAATAATTAACATGCTACATATTGGAAGGAGACAAAAAAAACCCCAACTTTTCTTGGTATTAAGATACAGGAGGTAAAAATGTGGGACAAAACGTAACAAAACTACAGGTGGCCTGCACCTGGATGAATGGAAAATATTAGGTTTAGCTGCTTTACTTCCTACAGTAGCTGTAATAAACAATGCTCAGCTGAATGAAATTAGCAAATGCATTTAAAAGGAAAAGTCTCCCACTGCACATCCCATAAAAAAAAATCAATGGATAATTAATCAATACAAAAAATGTAGTTCTAGCCTGAATACTGAAGGCAGTGCAGGTTTCCTGAAGTCATCACAGCAATCCCAGATTCCTTGAACATTGATGGAATTCAGTCTCCCTGCCCATCCAGTAAAGTGTGCAGCTCACTGAGGATGAAGTTTTAGTAATTTATAGATTTTCCAGATTTTCCTTTTTGCACGTGTCATCAGGCTTCAGCAGATTTAATATTTTAAGACAGACTGATATACTCTCCTTTTGAATAGTCAATCTTGTGAATTCTGGAGTTCTGGAGAACTCTGGAACCTGAGGTAGAGCTCCAAGAAGGTGTTCAGTGCACTGGGCTTGGTCCAGTGCTATTCTTGACAGACGATTAAGTTCCCCATGATCTGGTAAGGTGAGATGAGTCACTGATACAAGATGTAAAAGGTGCTTACTAAGTTGTCTCACATGAGTCAGCTTCTCTGCCCAAAAATTCACTTCCCCTTTATCAAACAGGGAATCATCTTCTTCCTTAACAAAAAGAAAACCAACAGTGATTAGAAAATGACTTGTGATTTGATAACAACAATAATGAAAGATAATAAAAGATATGTAAAAGGATATATATAGAAATGATGACAACAGAGGCTGGCATAGAACAGCTTTTTATATTAAAAAAACCAAGGTAAACATTCATATGCCTTTTTTTAAAGGTTTGGGAAGACAGAGTAAAAAGGTTCCTACTTTGCCAAAGAAATTTTACCTTCAAAAATTAGGTAGTTATGGCACAAGTCTTGGGAAATACTGGAAGTAAATGGTAGCCCTAATCCTTAACATGTGCTTGCCTTCCCCTTTGAAACAGTATTATACTTCACAAAGACCTCTGTAAGCAGTATGGTGATTTGCTATTATCATGGAGCTTTTGACTGCATTAAATGAAAACTGTATCAGTCAGTGAAATATCAGAAATGCACACTTAAACTGCAGGCTTAAGAAAAGAGTCATGATGTATTTCATGAGTCATATTGATTGCCAACAAACTTCTCAAAGATGTAGCTGCTCCTGCTCCTTCCAGTTTACCTTCCAGCATTATTTTGACTATTGCTGTCTTTTCAAGACAATAAGAACATGCTACATTATACAGTAGTAGCTTTTACATAACCAGTGTGGCAAAGCTCATCTTTGCAGAGACAATCCTGAAGTCAATGACTGGTGTAAGCAAGGCTGTTTCATGTGCTCTGCAGAACCAGTCACATGGATGACAGCATAAAGTCATCTCTGGGAAAGCCAGCATTAGTAGAACACTGGTCTTGAATGCCCAGATGTGCCTGGCACCCCCAATAGCAGCTTAAATTTAAGGGAAGCCATCATCTGCAATAATACTGAATGCAATTACATTATAGCCTCAAAATGTTTCAGTCAACAGTGCCGTGTGAAATAACACTTGGTTTATTTCAATGTTTGCTTATTTATCTCTTTGATTTTATGCTGGCATTACCAGGAAACAGACATAAAACTCTTAATTTTAAAGAATATCCATGTGAATTTTTAAAAAGACTGTAAATCACTTAGTACTGCAGTAGCATTTATCAGGTATCATGAGATGAGATATTTCATTCTATTCCTACCACAAGGCTGCAGAACTGTAGTGCTTCTAATATGCTATAGCAACTGCTTGTTAAAATTACCAGGGCAGAAGTTTCCTCATCTCTTTGCAGGTCGCTGTCTCCCAAAAGCCACTCCAGCAGGATTGGGACACCAGCATGGATCTCCCCCCATTGCTGGAGCAGCTCACACACTATGCCAAAGGCTAAATCCAAGGCCATTGGAGCATTCACTACCCTAAGTGCAAACTCTGTTGAGAGAATAAGCATATAAGAATATGTAAGAATATGGAGCAAGACCACAAACATTTTCAAATAAAATCAGCACAAAAATGATTTCTTGAAAACAGATGCCAAACTTGCACAAACACATGCAGAATGATAAATTATACTGCAAATAAATTAGATGGATGTTTACTTCTGTGCCACTTGGGACCTTCTCTCAATTCCAGAATAACACATGAAGCAACTGAAAATGCTGAGGGTTATTTTTTTTCTCCTCCCCATGTAGTGACATTTATTAATCTGAGTTTAAATATATGGATATGTCTGTTAGAAGCATCTCCAGACAGTCCTGTCACTATTACATGGTGACTATTTTTGTTAAACAACAGCTATGCCTTAGATCTCATGTAACATTTTCACTGGAACTCAAAACCTACAACACATGGTATGTTTTTAAAGGGCTGGGATATAAAACAAGTAATTATTTGGTGTGTAACCTCTTTATATATAAGATATACATATACACACACACACATGTAAGAGAAATCAGGCACGAAGACAGGCTTAGAAAAGATGTCTGAGAAGGGAAAGGCAGACACTGTTTATGACCCCATCACAGAGCTATATTTATACAGGTTTTGGCATCATGCCAGAGCTGTACACAAAGCTATCATCCACACTGTATTTCTTCCCTGAACTTCCTCACTGCTCTCATTTGGGGAGATGCTGATTTAACTCTTTGGGTCCTAGGCCTGCCTTTAAGAACAGAGTATATAAAAATGCCACAAGTCCCATGTGTCCACACGTAGGAGTTTCTCCACTTGCAACTTTAATTTAAAAAAAAAAAAAAATCTTAAAAAGGGTGCAGGAAGAGGACTGGAAGAGGAGAGCTAGTGGACAAGCCTCATTAAACTCCCTATTACTGTAAAAAGGATTTTGACACAATTAATCCATGTCCATAGTCACCAGCAAACTGAAAAGAATTCACTGAATGGTCTAAGTAGTGGTACATAAGGTCATTCCATTCTTGAAGACTGCAATTTGGGAGAAGACAATACAGCAGTGTCAGAATTATTTGGTAAGAATCCAGAGAGATATGGAATGCACACCTTACTTTTTGTGTGTGACTGTATTTAAACATTTCTCCTGGAAGAAAACAACCATCTACACGGAAGAGGCACAGCAGTGCAGCCAAGACTTCTCCCTCACAACCCATACTCAGAGCTGGAGCATGGATCCCTGTGCTGTAACCGCTCCCGAGGCCCCAGGCCAGCTGCAGGTTTGCTGGGGTACACTGGCACAGCAGAGAAACTCACATTAAAACACCAGGATTAGGCAAATACACATGCCAAGAAATAAGGAAATATCTAAGGGCATAACAGACCGATGGAAAGACAAGTACATGCACTTGACAGACCAGGCAATGTACTGAGGACATTGGGGAGAATGAATTCGTATTTGAGATGATGAGGACAAAGGACCATAACAAGGAAGGGAGTGAAGGAGAAAGAACAGATGGTCCCTTCTTTATCTTGGAGTTAGATGAGGGTAAATGGAAATCTCCTTGAACAAGCAACAGGAAGGCAGGCAGTCAATCTCTTTGTGACACTAATAATGTTACACACACAGTTTGTCTCTGCTAGACAGTAAAATCAAATGATCAAATCTGTTTTCTTCATGTCAGGAATTATCACAATATCAGGACACCCATGAGCTTTTTCCATGAGGGAGTGCTTGACAATTGTAGTGCAACATTTCCATCCCATTTATTTGAGGTATTGGGGTTTTTAGGTATTGTTTTTGCTGACTTTCATTTCCAAGAATTTGTTGGGGTTTTGTATTTGTTTTTTTTTGTTTTTTTTTTTTTTTTTTCTGGTGTGGGGTGTGTGTTTTTTTGCTTGGTTTTTTTTTGAACCTTTGCTTTCCCTGTTGCTGTGCCCTATTTGGTACCAGTCTCATACTCTAAATAATGGACACAATGGTTGTCTTCTTTGTTTTGTTTTGCTTAGGCAGGAAACACGTGCCATAGGGACCTCAGAAATACTGGCAATCTTCAGAGCTGAAAGAACAGAGATTAAAATGGAGTGTGCTGTTCTGAGCCTGAAACAAACATCCTGGTTATGAATGCTTACAAAATGCAGTATTTTAAACTCAACTCTTTCAAATTCTGATGATATTTTTGAGTTTTATGATGATTCCTGAATGCCTACAATTATAAGTATTTATATAAGGCCTCTTCCTTACATCACTTTATTTATATTTTAATATTTAGCAAATTAGGTGATGCTGGGAGCTAAAAACCAAACATGGTACTTCCCATTGCTAAGTTAGCTGTTGCTTTGAAGGACCAATTATAGATAGCGCTGCCAGTGCTGGGGCCTTTTTAACATTTAGTCTCCTTAAGTATAAACATATACAGTGATGCTCTCTTTGTGAATGAGAACACTGAACTGCTGAGAAATGTATCAAGAAATAGATCAGGGCCTCTAATTGTGGTATTACGTGACCATGCTGAAAACTACCAAGAGGTAACAAAACAAGTAATGCTGAGGTTCTGCTTAGACTAAACTTGCTTGCTAGCAGTTTTTCAACAGCATGACACAGAAGAAAAGGCAGTTTTGTGGTCAGAGTACAGTAGTCTTGTAGAGTATACTACAAGTTGCAACAAAGGAAATGGCAAGTCTTTTTTTGTTGCTGTGGTTTTTTTCTTCAAACTGAAAAAGAGAAGAAAATACAGGGAAAACATGCAAAGGATGCGTGACACCCAGGAAAAACATGAAGATCCTGAACACACTGACCACCTTTCTGTGAACTGCAGATGCCATTTAACTCATCAACAAAACTTGTGTCAGTTCTGGTGTTGAGACCAGACAAAAACAAAGCCACATCACTTTGATAACACTAAAACTTAGGGCTCCAAAGTCTGGGTAAGAGCCTGCCTACCTTGCAAGGGTTTTGTGTTAGAGAAGCTAGGACAGCAGCATCTTGGTACTTCAGGTGTTCACAGAGACTCAACACACCAATGTCTGGCAGATGAAGAATTTTCACTTCCACCCGCTCATTCCATCCCACTCCTGCAGAGTATCAGGAATGGCTCCATGATTTCTGAAATGCTCCCTCAGCTGCTCTTACAGAACACCCTGATATTAACTGACTTTGATACCAGTTTACACAAATTTAATGCTAGAATAGTTCAGGATTAGATCTGTGGACTATCAATGCCACAAGGATAACAAAGAGAGATAGCATATATCCGAAAAAAAAGTGTATTGCCTCTCCTAAGCTTGGAGTGCTGAAGTAATGCCAATAGGTAACAACAAGCAAAGTTACATAGGTACCCATGATTTAATAGGTAAAGAACACTTTCACAGGGGGCAAATGTTCTATTGCTTTGATGAGCCCCCAGCTCTAAAAGTAACTGCCAGGGATGCTGTAAGGATGCACAGAATCTTTGAAGATGCCCACAGAAGATGTGTGTCTTCTCAAAAGAAATGTACGGTCCTCACTGTTGACAAGAAGTGCTCCTCACATCATCATCTGCCTGCTAAGGCAGGGCTGGTTTTCCAGAAGCCACATATTACACATGATGCTGTGTTTGTGACTCATGCTATGACTTCAGAGTGCTCTGAGCAAGATACAAGTTCACCAGGGGCAGAGGGCAGGTGGCTCCCCTTTGACCACAGCCCCCCAGGCCCCTGATGCTTACCTGGGAGCCAGCTCGGGTGCTGTGCTGATCACCTGGTAAATTAAGGCTCAGAACAGCACAATAGGCATTTGGCACACAGCTCTGGCGTGTGGGCTCTTCTGCTTGGCTGGCAAGCCAAGCTGGTTACCCTGCAGTCAGAATTGGTGTACCTGGGGGCCGGGGGAGGGAAGATCACAGGACAGCAGGAGGAAGGAAAGAAGCCAAAGGGAGAGCGAGACCTCCCCGTTCAGCAAGCTGTTAGTCCAGGTCAGCCATCGTCCCAAATATCCCCATCAGAGCCTTGCAAACAAAATGCTGAGATTATTTAAATGACTGAGTGTTAACAGCCTTTCGTCATGTAACTATTTAAAGTAACTGGATTAAAAAAAATTCAAATAGCCAGGGCTCACAGCTGATTACTGCCAGAGGAACTAAACCTGCAAAAGCCAAACCTGAAGGTGTAGCTAGTGGTATAAGCTGAAAATACAGCAGAACTCCTTCCATAGCAGTTCTACAGACTATAAAAACTGTGTTAAAAATATGAGTTTTTAAAATTTGAAAATGTGCATATGTTCCAACATGCAAAAACATCACAAGCAAGATAAGCATCTTACTAAATAAACCACTACAGGGGTTGAAATATCAAAAAATTCTCTGTGACTTAAAACAAGTAGTTACAAGCAGAATACTTAACACTACTCATCGAAATGAAAAATAAAGATAAGAATCAGGTACTACATACCTTTTTCATTTTGAGGAATTGAATTTTCATAAAGGGAAAGGGGTTAAGTACTGCAGTGTTTTGGTCTTTGTGAACCCGCCCACATAAAAATTAGACCTCCCACATACACATTCATATAGTCCAAAAGCTTTGATCAAGCCAGATGTAAATATTTCTTCTAGTAGCCTATTACGTGTCCTCCAACTATACAATTGCTCTCTGTTAAAGCCTTGGTGATATTATGGGGACCTGAAAGGATGTATTAAGAGCATATACACAGATTTTAAGGACAACCATGATAAAATATAGGCAAAGGAGAAAAGTAGAACATATTCCTTGCCTAACAAAGCATTTTGTAATTTTTGTACTACAAATTGTTAACTGAAGTTCATTCAAGATCAAAGAGCAATGCAATTTTTGTAAACATAAACTGTGTTCAGGACAAACAGAAAGAGAAGTGAATCTGCAAGGAAGCTTGATGTAACAGCTCAGAGAGAAAATCTCACATGGAAAATATAGAGGGTAAGTTCTCCAGCTGAAATTACAGAAAGTATTTTAGGTAGACCACTACCATCGGAACTGGTAAAATATTTTTTACTTTCTTGCACAAAGTGCTGCCCATCAAGTTATACATATTAATATATCACTATTAATATTGTACCTCGTAATGCCCGGGTAAAATGAGGTAGTATTCTTACTTCAGAGGCAAAGCATGGACATTTAAAGCAATAAACATCACTGAATGATTGCTTGGCAAAACTGGGGATTTATCTCATGTTTTCTGATACATCACTGTCAAAGATGATGAGTATCAAGCAACATACCAGGTTCTCATCCAAGTGATGGCAGATTCAGCATCACGGTCACTAATACCTGTAATATTAGATTTTCAAGTGGAAAATTTCATCCAATCACTAATCACTTCTTTGTTGTATAAAGATTGTCTTCCTTTTGGTGTCCAGTAATAATCAAGCTTGTTCTATTTTCAGCATATGAAATCTAAGAGAGCTGAGTGAGGCAATGCTGCAGATGTATTTTTTACTTAAAATGCTGTGTTTATGTATGCCTAGACTTTATAAAGTTTAAAAAGCCTTCAAATTTAAAAAAGAAAAAAATCCCATTGGCCCAACCCAAGAGTTAAAAGAGCTAGTAAATAAAGTGAGGTGAGAAAATCCATTTCCTATGTTGAAATAGGTTCTGCTTTGAGGTAGGCAGGAATTGAGCAACTGCACAGCAAGACAATGCATAGGTGTCTTGCCACTGGAAAAACAGCAGGGCAGAATTAAAGTAAGTAAAGGGGTGTCCATACCCACCCAGTCTTCACAATAATGTTAGAGTGTGATCCCTCTTCTGGGCACTAGGATTAAAATAAGACAACTGAGAAGAAATAAAAAAAAACAAAACAAAACACCAAAAAACAAACCAACCCAAAAAAAAAAAAAAAAAAAAAGGAAAGAAAATGCAGAAATGGTAACTGTTGCATCTGGATGGTTGGCAGATGGCTCTTGAAATTGCACTGTGTCAATTTAAGTTACAAACATCAAACTTTTACATTTATGTAAAATCTAATATATAAGCATATATATTCATAGTGTTTCATAAAATCAAAGGCAATTAGATCATTTCTATCCTCTCGGGAAATACCATTCCCTAGATGACGTACAACTGCTTCATGTGTTTTCCATTTCCCTGCCTCAGTCTGTTTTACAGCCGTGCTTTTTCAGGATGGCTTTAAAAAGAGGCCCTTCCTGACATCACGCAACACGATGTCAAAACACAACACCATTACAAAACAAACTAATCAAAACTAATTTCTTAATAGTTGCAGTCTCTGAGTAGAGCAGTGGTGATGCTGCTCTCAGCTTTGACTTTGATTATAAACAGATCTGAGTTAATAACATGTCTGATTAGCATGGAAACTTACAGCTTGGGACTGAGCAGAAAATTAAAGTCCCTTCTTGAGCAAAAGAGCACACACATATTCGTCATCTTTTCAAGCCCTTTTTTGGAATGTGAAGTGAACAGTATTTTTCAACTCAGTAACTATGTTATTTTTCCTTTTTAAATATATATGTATGTATGTATATGTAAGATTTTCCCATGTGAGCCATGCTCCTGCACACGAAGGGTTTTATTACAAAACAACCACAGCTCACAGATCTGTCAGAGGAAATGAGCATTTGGACTTTACCTCTGACATTATCACTTCTGCAGAGCCTCCCCACTCCAAGCCGTTGTTCTAATTTAAGCAGCAAAAAGACAGTATCCTCTGCCTAAATCCAAAGAACCCATGATTTTCCTTTTTATTAGGCAAAAATATTCTTCAGCTAAACTTTAAAACACTGCCAATGAGAACATGTCGGGTTTTTAAACTCAAATTATGTATTTATTTGGAAAAAAAAAGAAGGTAAATACTGTTTCAAAATGAATATCAATGACTAGATTTAAATGTATAACTGAAGACTTGTTACTGGCTGTACCAACTATACAGAAGTTTTTGCTTAGCACTGATGAAGGTTACTGAATGTGAATGAGCTGTGTGTTACAGCTCTGCTGTAGGAACACAGGAGACACATCTACTTCTGTATCGTAGATGGAATTTTAGAGTGACATCTGGGGAATAGTAGTAAGAGGCTTATTATTTAAAGGATAAAGGAATAAGGAAATAATGGATAATGAGTACAAAAAACTACAAAAAAATTCTTCTCTCTGAAATACCTGTAAACCCATATAATTCAGGCAGAATGACAGAAAGAAAAAAACAACAAATAAACAAACAAGCAAACAGAAAAAGCTATTTTAAAAGCAGTAATAGAAAGGCAAACTTTCCTTTATTCCTATGGAGCCACAGCCATGACCATCACAGCCTGTATGAGGAGACTATCAAGATCTGTAAGCTGCTATCCTGTTTACTCACTCACAATTAAAACGCTGATAAGAAAAAACACATTTAATAGATTTTTCACATGAACACTCTGTTTAACATTTACCAATTCCAGACTCCAGCACTGAGTGCATAAAATAATTTTTCATGTATTCTTTCTTAATTTTTCAAGCATGACCTTTACATAACAGTGCCACTGAGTAATTAATAGAGCTAAATGAAGCACTGTCAGTAAATAATCAGTAGCCAGTCTTTGATGGATGAGCTGATTCTAATTCAGTCCATTCACTTTCAACTTTAATTAGTGGCATTGTATTCTAGAAAGCAAACAGTTCCTTCATCCATGTGATGATCTAATGATGTATATGTGGGCTGGCAACAACTTGTAAGGTGTTGACAAAATTTAGGAACACAAAGTAAAAAATCACAGTGCTTACAAATTTTCTATATTGTATAATTCTTCAAAAAGAAGTAATATAAAGTTCCCCCTGCAAAAACCTCTGATTTTAACGAGTTCCAGACACACCAGTAAATCTTGCTTAGACAATTACAAGTCTCAGTGCAAAAGTTCTTTCTCCTTCTTCTTTAATTAAGCCAATTCATGTGAATTATTAAGTATATCTTGGTGAATTTTTTGCAAGACACAAAAACAAGCATAAAAATACTCTTTATTTATATATGAGTACTGATACAACATTAAACTTTTTTGGTGCTATAACCATCATTCTAGATGCAAGCTTGACTCAGCTGATGATAACTTTTAAGGAAACTGCACTTTTGAATTACTGGAATTTAGAGTAATTTTAGATGACTGAAAATGTTCTGATTTTCAAGGCCTCTTAGGTTACAACATGTTTTGGTCTTGTTCTACACTTTCTCCTAAATGTTAGTTTACATTGGTATTTCTTATCCTTCTTCCAGCAGTTCTCTCTAAAGAGTAGAACAAGGCAGATTCCTGCAAACTGTGGCTCTGAGAGAGAAGACACTTGCTGACTTACTACATACAACACATCTGATTCAAGTGTATGTGTGACTTACATGAAGAAAGGTATTTTTGGGCAGAATAGCAAAAAAAAAAAACCAACTTGGAAACCTCCATAACTCAGTCTTTGCATCACTTCTGATACCTTTTATAACATGCTGTGGGGAGACACTGTTTTTTGGATGATTTATATTTAATTTTTATCTTTGTTTCATATTACTTGTTACTAGAGGGTGACATTCAAAAAGAGGTGGCCATAAAATTGCTCTTACAGAAAGTGCCATAAATCTTTTGTATAATAATTTATGTAAAATATGTTCATAATACAGTCTCAGCTTCTTTACTGGCCAATTTTCTAAACCTATTTCCTCACCATGTCAGAGAATACACTCAAAGAGCAAAACCCCATTCACTATATGAATGCCTGATGAAAAAAAGCCCAGCCACCCTTACACGAAAAGCTTCCAGATTGTTTGTTCTTATTCAGATGTCATCTAAGGGATGAAATGTGTGTTAAGAACAGTTCGAATTATTTTTATCTTTTTCCTGATATATGGAAACAGATATACAATGCTATGAGAATACAACTAAATTTGCAAACGGTCTGTAATGTGAGAAGCTACCAGGACTACAAAACATTCACACTGCAGTTGCTAAGTACGAACAACCAAGAGAATTTTCTTGCTTTTTTCTGTCAAGATCAAACACCTTCCAAAGCCTACTTGCAAATTGCTTTCAATGCAGTATAGTGGGATCCATTGTAAGTTTTCTGACATTCCAACAAAAAAAGTCAGCCAGACTATTGAGCTGCAGTCATACAGAGTGGCAGGTGCTGTTTATCCTATTCAACAACTCAGTGATTACAGGTCACTTAGAGGCAATGATCTAAGGAGAACTTAGGGGCAGTTCCCCTGCAGGTGTGTAACAGGTAAACAGCCCCAAGACTCGATCATGAGTGGAAAATATCTGTCTCCAAAGATCTTTTCAAGAGCATTTTCACTCCAAGAGAGAACCACTAGCTCTTTTCAATGGGAAGATGATGTAGCAGTGATTTCACTATTGTGACTGCGGCACTTCTAGAATTGGGACTTCGTTTCTTCCCAACATGATGTTCACATTAAAGAAATCCTAAGGAGTGTTTCACACCCTTTTTCCTTCACACAGTTCTTGCCACCTAGCTGACTTCTAGATTTTGCACTCTCAGTGACCCGGGACACTTCTTTTACATGGGCAGATCTACACCTCTCTGGAAGTCGCATGACTTACTTGTATCTCTCTGACTGAAATACCTCAGGCTCTGGCATTTCCATACAGCTATACTGTAAATGTGTTAACAGCTGCCTCAAGATTTGCTAGGAAACTTCTAGCTGTCATCAGGGCATCCTCTAGCAGGCTCTAAGGGATTTGGACAGTACATCTCCATCTCAGATACCAGTGGGGTGGCTCCCTGCAACTTCATCTGCATCTTCAGCAGACATGGCATTCCAGGGGCCTTGGCATGCTCAGGTGGATCAGTAAATTGTAACATGGTTTGTGTGAAATACCTGAAGGACTTCATCCAAGTAAATTTACGTAGGGAGCGGGAACTGCTTGGTTTTGCATAAAGGGTAAATATATACACAAACCCTGACTGATAAATAGTATTCAGTCAGTAACCAGAGTTCTTCAATAGAAAATCCAACATAGATACCAATATATTTGTCTAATACAGATTTTACATTTGTCTTTTCCATTTCCTTCAAAGTTCTTTGAGGAATTGGTTTGTGCCTCTTCAACTGAGAGGGAACTAAGTGCTGAGTGCTCACCCCAGCGTGCTGAATGGAAGTGCTCCTTGCACAAGACAAAAATTTAAAACATTTGTGTCTCACACAGTAATGCAGACATGAACTATGCAACACTAGGGACTTCCCCATCACAAGGAAGAAATCTCTCTTTCTATTCTCCACACACTTAGTACATGGCTTTGAACCTTTCTTATTCAAAATATTCCAAAATATTCTAAATAGGCATGGAAGACAGAATGGCTAAGTAACCTGGGGCTCTCAGTCATTCATCGTGATATGGAGTGCTTCATAAATCACTTATGATGATGTGCACAGAAAGAAGGAATGGCACTATCTATTCTGCAGGAAGAGCAGACAGTCATGATGATTAAAAAATCTTAACTGGTTTTAGATGTCTGATGTAAGACATTATGACGTGTTTTACTGAGGAGTCAGCACCCCAATACTTTAATATTCAAAATGCACTTCCCTCTGGCTTCAGCTGTGTGTACTCTGAACTCCTGCAAATCATGCCTGCTAGGTAACCAGCTAAGCATTCAGCATGGTGACCTCCTTTCTAAACTCTGCTTGGTATGACTTGCTTACCTGCACCAAACAGCTCTCTGGGAGAGGCAGGGACAGAATGCAAAATCACAAGGGCAAAACTAAATAGCTTTGGCATGTCCCTTCTTGTGATCCTGGTCTTACTCTCTATCACATTCATCTTGCAGCTAAAGCAGTAGTGCTGTTTGAGATGACAGTTTCCTATACCGTATGTTCCTGATTCACTACCAGAGCAAATCTGCACTGTCTACTGAACTATAAAAGAACTTCTATTAAAAAACCCAGTCAATGAAGTAATAGTGTAACTTATCCTTGCTTCTTCATACATGCAGCATTACAAGGCTGAATTAAAGTTGAATTTCCTAACATTTGTATACCTGAACTTGCAATCTTCTGAATACTCTTGGTGTGGGGAAAGGCTGGAGGAGGAAGATGGCAACATATATGTATAATTTGCCAAGGTCCAAAAAGAAAAAGAAATATATACTTTCATCATTTCAAGTACCTAAACACAGTCTGGACCAGAGCTACCTAAAGCCATGGCTGCAGAATCCTGAGGCAGTGCTCCAGGGCACCAAGCATCCTCAGTAGCCCTGCTAGGAATGCAGGTAAGCATTTCAGGAGCAGAGAAATTTTAGCTGTTTTGTGAACACAAAAAATCTTCACAGGTTTTAGCTCTTAGGCTCTTTTCAATTTCTATTGAGTGTGTGTATATATATATGAAAAGTATAGCATTTTATATTTCTATTTCTCAGTCAAATTTGTACATATTTTACCATAAATATCCTGCATGTCCAAAGCATATGCGTGTAACAGCATTCAAAGAAAAGGCATTCAATCTTTTTCACAGCCTGCATAAATACAATATTTCCTCCTAATTTCATATGTAGAATCATGTCTACAGTAACAAAACCCAAATAATTAAAGTTTACCAAGAATACAGTATAGAAAAATCTCAGTACCAACTAGTAAAGATTAACATGAGTAGTTGAAAACCAGGATTTTATAATGAGGAGTGTTAGGCAACCCTCAACCCATCAACCCTCCTTATAAAAATATTCAGTTCACATAATTAAATTTACAAAGCAAATTACAAAGAGACGAATTAAACAGAAAAACAGAAGGCTGTAAGTTTACACAGGTCAATTCAAGATCTGTTGAAAAGGTGAAAGAACCATGGAGGATGAAATGTGAGGGCAGGTAGAGAGGAATGGAGCACTCAGTGCACAGGAAAGAATAACAGCTCTAGCATATTTTATTCAATCAGACTGGCAATCTGAAAGAATAAACAACATCAAAGGGACTTTCCTCCCTTTTTTAAAGAAAATGAGGATATCGGGAGGCATACTTCTGTTTATGTGTTTCCCGCCACAACTTGTGAGCCAGTTTCAATCCAGTTTGACAAAAAAGGATATGGGAATCTGAAACTGAAATTAAGTCTTGTTTCTATGAAATAGCCAGCTGGGTAAAGAAAAGAGACCCTGCTGCTGTCATGCCTATTGAAAGGATGAAACTTGAGTCATCAGACATGAGAAAATCCACCTACCTGCAAAACAAATCCATGAAAAAAACCACCAAACCTAAGCTTCCTTCACTTCACAGCTCAAGGACCTTTTTACCTTTTTTACTTAGTAATGCCATTTTAAGTTACAGTCCACACTGTGACTGGAACATGTGTCTTTAGCATAAAGACTCTTTCTGTCTTTAACATCTTATTTTTACATCTGTTTATTTCAAATGAGTTTCCTTTAGGAAAGGTGAAATTCTGTTTCACCTTGCCATGGATGGCACTAGGTGAGTCTTAATCACAAATTGTGAGAATCAAGTAAAACCCCTAATTTGAAGAATTTACCTCTATCCTGTGACAGCCTTTCACAGTGGCACACAGATGACCACACTAAAAAAAACCAAAAAAAAAAAAAAAAAAAAAAAAAAAACCAAAAAAAAAAAAAAACAAAAAAAAAAAAAAAACAAACAAAAAAAAACAAAAACAAAAAAAAAAAAAAAAAAAACAAAAACCTCACCAACCAACCAACCAAAAAACAACAACAAAAAACTCCACTAAAAACTTATTACAAAAAAGAGGCAGCTACCAAGCAAAGGCTGCCTGTATTGCCTCTACTCCTGTGAATCTGAAATGGAACCACGGTTGAGTTCTACAGACCAGCCTAGAAAATAATTCAATTTGTGTATATGCAAGTACTACTTCACCTGGAGATAATTTTATCCCTAGGCTCTCCCTATATCCACTGTATTTGAACTCCAAGGTCTGTGCTGACCTTGCTTTAGGGGAGCATGAGGTCACTGACTCCAAAGCTCCAAATAATCTGTATTTTGATAACTAACCTTAAAGACAATTGCCCACCTGAGTATGATCTTGCCTAATCAAACTGATCTATCCAACACACGTTGCTTTCACAGAGTCCTCATGGAAGGGACCTCTGGAGATTATCTAGTCCAACCTCCCTGGAGTTTGTTTTAGGGGATGGAAACTAGTATTGTGAGTATCTTTTCTAAAAGGCCCTTCATTACCACAGTTTCTGTGATCCTACTGTTATTAAGCTTCAGAGAACTTGGTACATGCCTTTTTTCCTGATGTTTCTCAGAGGTGGTAGTAATGGAATATGGTATGTTAGTATTCTCTATTGCAAAATGGCAATTGACCAGAATATTTACATTTGGGGAATTTTAATTAAAGAAGAAAGATATTCTGGAAATTCATTTTTTAGTTGTGCTACTTAATGCATGTACATAAGACAGCAAGCTTTCAGTTAAATATGAGAAAATACAATAACTTTAAAAGATCTTTCTTCAGCTGTTTATAGTAAAGATAAGTTAAACAGAGCACCTAAGTATAACAATCTATAGTCTTGAAGGTCTACTATTACTAGTATAGATTCTGGAATTAGGGAAGGCTAGTTTTGTTTGGGTAGGAACTTGTAAGCAGAGCAAGGAAAAGTCTAAAAGTGTAACTATAGTCTTCAACACAAACAAGAAATCAGCCTCTGTGTGTCTGCCCATGAGAGAAAGTAAAAGGGTAATTAACACAGTACATGAAAAAAATGAATGGGTTTTATTAGTTCTGGTAACAAGATATTGTAAGTCTAAGCTTCACTGTGATCAAGCCAAGTGTATAAGTTAATCAAGACCTTCACTGAAGTATTTCTGTTAACACTTTCATCTTACCAGTGGGAATTATTTATAAAACTGTTTTCCACTGGCAGCATGACAAGGTGATCATTAACACAGCACAGACCATGTGTAGGAACAAAATTAAAAACATGCAAAAGTGGCATTACACTGGTGCTGTAAGCAGCTGCCATAAATAATTCTGCTCCTCAAGGTGATTTCAACAGTCTTGCTCTAAATCTAATAAATCAAAAGCCCTTTATAAAAAGTCTAGTTCTCAAAATTTAAATTTCTAGGCTTCCCAAGGATGTTTAACTTTACTTTCTCAAGCATGAGAAATCAATTTGTTCAACCAAGCCAGTTCCGAGTTGTCCCTGTAAGCACTCATTTGGAACTGATTATAGGAAAAAAAAAAAAAAAAGTTGAGTTGAGTTTTACACATCTCAGGTTTTGAAGTAAGAGCCCATTGTGTCCCACAACTGCTTCCCCCACCTCCCCTCCACCAACACACCAGGAATTAAAGTAACCAAATCAGTGGGAAGGCTGTGGCACAGGAAATCAGTAATATAATAAAACCAACTTTCATTCTAAGATGCTGCTTTGACTCGGTCACAGGTAGGAATTATCTTGGTCATTAAAAATTTTGAGTGCTGACTTACATGAAAACAAGGTGGTGGTTTAGGTTAGTTTGCAAAGGTTATTTATATCCTTTACCTCACTCCCACCAACACACAAATTAAATTCTGTGTGCAAAAATCTGCTTGCAGGAATGGATCATCTCCTCATTCTTGGTGAAATACCTCTGGGATCTGACAGGCATTCCAGCTCAGCCTTTATAAAGAACTCCACGTGTGTATGGGTGTGCTCACCCAGGGCTCTCCCAAGTCCTTCCCTTCAGAACTTCTAGCATGCAGTCCTCAACTGCACTGTGTGGGAAGTTAATATGTAGGATAGAGAAAATATCAGAGATGCTGGTCCATATCCACTTGGACTCCTGCATCTTAAGCAATCTGAGGAGGAGTGGGATGGTCACAGCTATGGATAACCAAAGCCTTTTTGTGCACAGTCCCAGTTAGAACAGCACCCTATTTATTCCAGCTTTTACTTGTGCCAGGTAACAAAGGATCAAAAAGCTACCATCAACTTCCATACCCCAGTTTCTAACTATGTCTAACCCCTAGCTGAATATTCTGAGAAAGTGAGCTCCATTTAAAATGGAATTATTTTCTTTTAATTTGTATGCAACTCCCTTTAATTCCTCCAGTATTCCTCTTTCCCTTATTCTCTTTTCTCAGTTCCTAACCAATCAACAATTCTTCTTGAAGTAACAAGATTTCTTTTCTATTGTTGCTTGGCTACTTTTCAATATAATCTAGCTTTAAAAATTACTCCCCTATATCAATTTACTCAAATAGCCATTGTTTTTACAAAAAGAAACTGCTTGGGACATCTTTACCCTTTCACAGTACCAGTGAAACAGAAGAAGCAGTATTAATACAAGAACTTCAGTAACTGGTGAGCAAAATAACACAATTTGTGCCCAGACTTCATTTTTACAAATAAAAGACAAGCTACAACCTTGTAAGTGCAAGTTTCATTTCAATATTTTTAAGTAATAAAATTAGAGGCAATTTATTCAAACAAAACATTTGAACCTTGGTGTAACAAGAGCTGAATACAGTAGCAAAATACCACAGAGACGACAGGCCAGCTATTGCAAACTTCATGTATCACAGAACTACAATTACATCTCCAAATAAATCTGTTAAAATTATACTTCACTAGTCTAGATATGATTTAAGAACTTAATATTTTTCTTGATTATTAGCAAACCCACAATTAGCAATGTAGAATGCCAGCTACAAAAAGCAAACAAGAAACCAAAACAGCAAACTCCCACAACTCTTCCTGGCCTAGCTGTAAAACTAGCCAATGTAGGGTGAATAGTACAATTTCTTCTCCCCTGGCTTTCCCTGACAATCTGTCACGCTCTTGTGGAGCTGAGTACATTTGCTCCAAGGCACTGAGTCTTCTGCACTTCCAGCTTGTTTAGAGAAAGCACAAAATAGCTCTATTCAGAAGAATATGATCAGTCCTTCCGTTTTTGTTTACTTCTTCAGAGGCTGATTTCACACAGTTTATTGGCCTAGTTTGCAAAATTACTTTTTCAATGAAGATAATTAAGAGTGCTGCTTACTTCTTCTATAATTAATCAGGAGTAAAAAGCAAAGCAATTTTTAAAAAAACGAAAATACCATAGATCTCTCTCAGAAAAAAAGTGAAATGCTTTCAAAGCAGAAGATGATCATTGACTATGCTATTTTGCTTATCTCAAAAGGGCACACACTTGTTAAGCTAGCAGGAACAACATATACACTTTTATCAGAAAACCTGGCTTCATAAGCTTAGGAAGTTTCATAAAAACTGCAGGAGCATGTGTATTCACTTTGGCTTCAAGTCAATGCTTCTTCATTACTATTTTACTCACACACAAAGACTCCTAAGTTTAGGAGGTAAGCTGTGGGTAACAAACAGCTTTACTCTACACTGGCATCAGAAAGGGGGAAAAAAAAGGCAGTCAGCAAATTCAGTGATGGGTCACAAAAGTAATCAAAGAATTTTCTGAACAAAAATATTTAAGCTGTTTTTTCAGCCAACTCTTCCTCTGTATCTAAGGAAAATAGTTAAACATTATTCAAGAGTCACCATTAAACGAGGAAACAATCTTACTACAAATGGACTTTTAAGACCTAATTGCTTTCCAATCAGATCTTCCAAAAATTTTCATAACAGGAGATATTTTAAGGATGCAAAAGTAGAATGTCACACATAACTAAAAATACTATACTACATAGAAATACTATTACAAAGACACAAAACATATGTATTAGCATAAAATATGCTGTAAACCAGGCTACAGGTCCAATCTGCTCCTGAAACAGTCCTGAATTTATTCTAGCACAAAGACCAGATGAATTCTTTTACACTCCTAGACCTCAATTCTTTCATCCTTGCAACTGACCTGTAATTATTACCTTCTTAGAATCACTACAGAAGATGTAAAAAACCTGAAATTACAGCTTCTAGCCACAGTAAGTATTTCATAATATCTACCACGTGTCATTTTGCTCTTTGGAAGAAACTTTTTAAATGTGAGGTCATCATAGTCATCGGGGTAGTCACCAAATAGCATGGGTATTTGACACTTATTTCATTTGCCAAGATTTAAATGGTCATCGTTACATATTTGTGCCTCCACATAAATCCTTCTCCATGCAGGTGCATGAGAAGTATTGACCATTAAAAGCTTGGAAAGGATAAAATGATGCAGCCAGAGCCAGCATCCCTCAAGCAGAAGGGACAGCAATACTGAACCTGTTAAGGAGAATTTTTTTGGTCTGAGCCCTGCCTACTTATGATCCTACAGTTACAGACAGTTTAGGAGTGTCTATCAGTGATGTTCCCTTCCATGATTTACACTACTCTTCAGTAACATGTGGTGCACTTCACCCTGCAGTGTTCTGGTCATTCCAGGCAGCACCCACTGCCTCCTTTGCCAGGGCCCACGTCAGAGCATTCCCAGAATACACACACAGCTGTGTGACCTTCCCCCTGTCCTCAACAGGCCTTATCTAATGGAACTGAAGAGATGTCATCACCTTACAGTGTCTCAGTACAAAGCCCTACGCCGTGTTTGGACAGAACACTGCAAACTGCTGCCACTGCTTTACACCTCTCCACTGAGGCCTCGAGATGTGCTGCTTGTAACAGGGTATCACATAGATTCCATACACAGTCTTTTGAAAAGAAACTTTAAATTGTAGAAAATCATTCTGCAACAGGAGCAGCTCTGCTTTGCTGCGATTTTTTTCGGCTTTTGACTGCACTGCATCTTTTTCATATTCTCTTCTGCCTGGATGAGCCTTGTCTATGTCTATTCTGCTTTCTACTGCTTAGAGGCCATTTGGATAAATGCCTCCCATTTAAATCCTAACATTCAGCTCAAAAGGCTCCTCTTTCATAGCAGGCTTAGAAATTCTGTTTAGTGAGCTGCACATCTAGTTACCAGAAAGCAGTTTTTAAGAATACACACAAAGCAGAAGAAATCCTTGAGCTTATTCCAGAAAAAAATTTCATTAACCTTCTTTCCAATTGTCCCCAGTACAGGGAACATAAACATATTTTGGCTAATATGATTAGCAGTTTTCCATTAGTAACCCAGACAACACTGTGAGAAGTTCTGGACTGTGCCCAAGCACCCGTGGCAAATCACAAGATCTGTCTGGGAAATTTTTCTGACCGACAGATTCCAAAATTATAAGCAATTCTCAAGGCAGCTTGAAAATCATGGAAGGCAATAAGTGCATTTTAACTGGTCTTTCTAAACCACTGTTTTTACCTACCCATGGCATTAGCAGGGCCATGAAATTCATCCATTTTAGAGAAGCTGTTAACTTTCCACACCATAGCAGCTGTATCACAGCAAGTCACGTGTCTAGAATGAAAATGTTCAGTCTTCTGTATGCAGCTGTAGCCACCCACCCACACTAGCAACCACTGGAAGAGCTCCAGGCAGCAGTGTCAGCAAGCTCTTGCTACAGCCCGCTTCTGACTTCGTGCTTTTTGTAACCCCTCCAACAAACCTCTAAACATAGGAAAATCCAATGTCAGAATAGAGAAGAAAATGCACAAGTTTGACTTAAATCAAGCAAAGGAAATCTTATCACCTATGATCTTGCCAGTTAATGCATCCTTAAACCAGTTTGCATGCATGCAATTCCCTAATTTATGTTTGGGCAATTATCACTTATTCCTCAAAGCCAGGCAGCTACCAGAACTGGTTTTAAGAGCCACAACTAAAGGAGCTGTCTGGGGCCTTAGAGGCCCATTAGCCTAACCTGAACATCAGGGCAAGTCACCTAGTGCATGAGAGAAGTAGAACCCTACACACTTTGTAATCTTTGTCCAGGATCAGAGTAACCTGACATTTGTTTTATTCACCACAGTCCTCCCACTTGCCTCACTGGGAAGCTACTCCAGCAAGGAAGTAGAGCAAAAGGTGGTTAATCTATCCCTTAGCTGGGCAAGAGGATGAACACATCAACCAGATGAAAAGGAGAGCTCTGAACAGTCTGCTGGCATCTCTTCTTTATATTTCGTTAAGAGAGACACAGCAACTTAAAACTTGCATATTGCACACAGCAGTGGGACACTGGTTCTAACCTCCAGTTATTTTCCCATCTCCAATCCCACAGAACTGACTTAGCACTTGGCAAGTAAAGAGGTCTGGGGAGAGGGGGGTTAACCTGACATGCTCATGAACTAAAGCTTTAAGAAATCTATTTAATGTATTTACCCAACAATAAACTGAGGAAGAAAAGCTCCTTTTGTTACGGACGAAGTTGGCACTTACTTTAATGAATAGTCTGAAAACAGTTTGAAATGCCAACAAGCAAATGAGGCAATGAATAAAGTAAAGCATCTTTTTTTACTGTTTCCCATCCAAAATGTGGGATGCTTTTATCGTGCAGCTAAACACCACCAATGTCAATGGTATTTTTAGCATTTAAACACTACCAAGGTCCATTTAGCATTTTAGGTTAGCCCAGCACTTACTCATAACTGTTTCACTAGCAACTGGAGTAGATGAAACCTGAGCTACTTGTCCTGAAATGCTTCACGGACTAGTTGTAAAGGACATTTGGGGTACAAGTTTTGGGATCATGCCAGTCACCCATGATTTGCTGATATCACCCATGGTGTTGATGACGACTGCCAGACCATTGTGCTGCATTAACATCACACAGACTGTGCTATCTCTTATCTCTTACTCAAGTGATTTACTAGATCTTCTTAGGGCACGTATGTATGAAACCTTTTGCACAGCTTTAGGTTCACCAAGGAAGATTCTTAGAGGACAGGAAAAAGAAATAAAAATAAATCTGAGCAGGATTTCATCTCCCCTTGTTTCTTTCAAATGTTAATATAGTGAGTCTGATTGTCCCTTAACTTCTCCTACCTCTGCTAAGGCTTATTTCTACTGTCACTGTGCCAGAAAAACCCCCACACATAAACCTTCTTCCATGCACAATCATGTCAGCCACACCTGCTCTAGGTTCACGAAGAAGTTTGGTTTGAATTTGCCTTGACTTTTACACTAATGATGTGTGAAAAAGTAAACTGAGATGCAAGCAACAAGCAGCTTTGCTCTTCTCCATGCCAAGATGATAGCATGGTTCACCAAGAAAGGTTTTACCAAGTCAGATGGTTAGGTCTAAAGTCTTTGTAAGTCTAGAAGAGAATTCAGAGACACTCAAAATGTTTTAGTGCTTCAATCTAATAAAATTATATTTTTCCTTCCTCCACCACCACCCCAAGCAGCACATTTTAACTTCTCCCTTTACACACATTCACACTCGCTGGCCAATAAACAAGATAAAAGTTGCTGAAATGCTCCTACATGCCTGAGACAGTAAGATAAACTTGAAATAGTGTGGGCCACTAAAACAGTCAACACTCAGCAGTGAAGACTTCCACAGGAGTCTTAACTCAATCTGCTCTGTAGTACCACCCCTTTCCTAACAGGATGGTGGAAAGTCAGTTCAGAAGGTGGAGTCAGCTGCTTTAAACCAGCCAGCTAATAAATTCTTCTTTTCCTTGGTAAATTAAAAAACCCAAAAAACAGGGCACTTGTCATTTTCACTGATTATTTTCCCCAAAGACAAAAAGTATAATCGATCAAGAAGGGAGCAACCATCAAGAGAAGAAAACTTTGCATTGCCTTTTGCTCAGAAACTCCCGGCACAGGAGCATCAGCTATTGCTTATTTCCTAAGCATGTGAAATGGAACCAAAGGAACAGAGTTAATATATCTGGAATTTTAGTCAGTGCATTAAAACTGACTACATCATGCTCAGAATTACTCAAGAGCTTTGGGATGTACAACAACAACAACACGAGACTGATTTTCAAAGATGCTCCCACTGCAGCCAATGGTGGTGGTGCTCAGGTGGGCCATTTACCTGCCCTGGGCTGCACAAGCTCTGCTGCAGCCACACAGCTGAGCCCAGGAGCTAACCTGCTCATCTCTGTACAAAACTGCTATTTCACAACAAAAGTAGCAGAAAGCTCCTGAACTCCTTAATTGTGATCCAGAAGAGTGTTCAGGGTTCTAAATCATTCAGGCACTTTCAAAAGGTTTCCTCAAATTTGCAAATCTAATTGCTCATCTAAGCTTAATTCAGCTCAATTTTAAAAATCAGCTAAATTGGTCCTAATGCTGATGACACGAAAAATGCTCTTAAGCTTATTTAAGGTTAATTTGGTAATTTACCAACATAAAGGTTAAGCTGACTAAAAGTGGTTTTTTTATATAGAATTTTATAGAATTTTATTGACTTGGCTATAATGGTAGAAAAATAGTTTACTCAAACTTCTCTAATACAGACAAGCTCATAACCTTACTTCATGTAATTCTTCTCTAGATTAAAAAAAAAAGCCATAGAGGAAAATGACACCAATAAATACAGTTTTTGTTCTTGCACAGTTACTTGAATTTTTCAGGATATTTAACAAAGCAATCACCAGTAGGGAAAAAGCACTCTTGTTTCCCCAACTTAAATCATCCTTCTTGTAAGGAGTAGCCCTCTTGTATAAAAAATGCTGCTGTGAATAGGTCTAGACTTTACACAGCCATGGGTCACTAATTTAATTAGATTTCAAAGCAACTATTCTACCTTTACACTGAATACAATACTTCCTGTACCCTCCCTCATACTAAAAGGAATAAAACAATCTCCCAGAGGTTTACACCTCAATGCATGAGGAAACAACAACAAAGTGCACACACAATACCTTGAGTTACAGATGGGGGTTTATATTGTTCCAGTTATTAGGAAAACCCTAACTACCTGCTAAGTTGGTATTTTTAGGAAGGAAACAGAAGCTTTTCTCCCTTCTCTTCAGACAGGATTCTGTTGGACCTGCTCTGCTCAGAAAATGACTGCCACCATCCCAACCTCAGTAATTTCCCCTACTAAATATGAGCTTTTGCTCACACAAAAAACACCAAACAAGCTTCTCTGTATGAATAAAATAAATTTTAAAAGTGAACTTTACTGGTAACAGTAGAAGACTTTTCCTTCTATAAGAAAATAGTAGGGCTTGTAGGGTTTTGCTTGGCGGTAAACAGTAGGGTAGAGCGAGGATAGGAGCCCTGCGGTGTATCAGCGTTTGGTCTTTTGAGCTTTTCTCCTTCCAAACGAAAATGGGGGCTGCAATTTCCACAGGGTTCTTGTATCACATGTGTTACCACACATCTCTGACTCCACAAGCTTACTGCTTTCGCAATTTGAGTGATTAGCATGGATTAGTTACCTGAGGAGATTGGGGGTTTTGCCCTCACCAAAAGCCAAGAGGGAGCACTAAGAAACCAAGTTCATATTCTCCTCTAGGAACTCATGTAGCATTTCAAAGAATTACACAAGATAGGAGCTGTTACTGGAAGTGAAAGCACACTATAATAGACAGGATCATTTGCCTCCAGTTTCACCACCTATAAATGACATGAAAATACCTATTATTTGACACTATCATACTGCTACACATTTGTGCTGTTTTCAGCAACATGTATGTAAAGAAAAACCAGCTACAACAACTCTATGAACAGTCTGTGCAAATAACTTTGTTACTGTTAACAGTCCAACTTCACCTTACTCTACTGAAGAGGATGCTAATTCAGCCTTGGTTTAACTGTAACACACAAGTACATAACTTTTCCTCCTCTACTCTTCCACATGAAAACAAGATGCCAGCTTGTATCACACAAGAAGGGCAGGGCAGTTGCCAGGCTATAATCACAGATTCTTCTGGATCTCAATATAAATGAAGCACTTATGGCATTGATTCCCACAGCTGACAATAAATGCAATTCTTCTGCAGGCAGCTATAGGCTACTCCTCCCTTACATGTTGTGCACACAGTAAGAAAAGAGGATTTTGTGAGGAGTGGATATGAAGATGGCACCACCGAAATTTCTGGAAAGTCTGGTTATTGTATTTTGTGAAAAGCATTCTTGCTCTCTGTACGACAAATTAACAGCAGTAAAAGGTGAAACACACCATAACCTATTCCTACAGTGCAGTATTTCTGGAAATACAATGGTTACTAGGACACAGCACTTTTGATGCACAAATGAAACTGTAATTATAATTGTCTCATTACTCTCATGTGTTGGCTAGTGGTAATGGTAATAATATGAAAGTGAAACAATTACAGAATGTATGAAAACACGTTTCTAAACATCCATTCCTCTTTCTGAAGTCCTCTTTCTGATCTCATTACAGAATTACTGGGCCACAATACTAATTTATCATCGTATAATGGAAATGAAAAGTCAGTTAATTTACAATATCCAGTAATTTGTTATAAAGTAAGAATGCTAAAGAGAGCTGTTTCACAGCTTCTGTGAATTTCAGTCTATGGGTTCAGTTATTTTAAAGTCAGCGCTGTGATGAAAAATCAGACTTTCATGGTATGAAAACTTGAAAAAAAAAAAGCAGATATTTGAATGTAATTTAAAAATTCCCACGACAGAGATGTCTGGTGATCCATGAAATGTCTAAACCACAGACCCAAACATACTGCATACTCTCACATGCACATGAAAAGAAAGGAGGAAAATGAAAGTAAACAAACAATGTACAAAGGTGAGCTTATTTTAATCTGGTCATAAATAAAAACCACAAGGGCAAAATTGCTCCCCCAAAAGCTAGAAAGCAAATCACAAAAAGTGAAAGGAGTTTAGTGGGAAAAAAGATCACAGGAAGGAACAACAGTGATGAAAAATGGACATGAAGGGAAACTGAATTATCTCTTTTCAAATGCAGCACTCTTTTCTAGTCACAGAAGACAGACACTCATTTCATTGCAAGAAGTTTAAACGAAAAAACAGGAAGGCACAGCTAAGTGTAACTAAGGGGTTAACAGAAGTTTGGGGAGTGGGGTCCCTATCCTAATTAGGAACATAGCAAATAAAAAACAATTGTTATCTTCTCAATATGGTCACTTCAGCTTTACAAAGTGGTAAGCTCTAAGAGCAGGCGCCGAGGTGACCTTAGTATTAATTAGGAGACACAGGACAGAGCTCTCATCCCATTACAGGAAAATGTTCCTTAGCACCAGGATACAACAGGGAAGAAGGGAGAAGATACAATGAGTCAAGAGACATAATCCAGCACTGCATTATTCCCAAAGACAGTACCATCTTGAGACACTTGAGGATGCCCCCAAAGGCCAGCACTGGGGACCTGAGGCACACGCACACAGAGCCCCTTGATACTCAAGAGAGGTGTAACTGGGATTAGAGAAACTGTTAGAGCTGTGATGCCAGTGCTGGAATCAGAGCTGTGGGATTTAACAAGAAAATGAAAGCTGTCCATGCCACATCCCTCCTTCTACCTTCTTCTACTCCATAGCTCTGTGCTTGAGCAGCACCAGCTCAAAACCACACTTGCCACATGAGCAGAATCCTGGCTACTTCTATCTACAATAGTGGCAAACATAATTTTACTGCCTTTTCTGATTTTTTTTTTTAAACCACAGAGCTGCTTTATCTCCAGCATAGCAGAAGTTCATATGGAGAGGGCTGACTAATTTGAACTGACTGCAGACAAGCTGGTATGGGCATTACTGAGTGGCATAGACCAGGGACCACCAGAGAGACAAGAGCTTGGTAGTAAACTGTTATTTATTCACAACACATAGAAGAATGTGTCAGCAAAGACTCTCAAAGTGAAGCACATTAATTAGTTAAGCCTACTCAAGTTTTGTGGCTATTTTAAAATTAACAGGGTTGAGTAAACTAGGGCAAGCAGACAAAAAGGCCCACATCCTCAAAAGCACATTGTGGGTAAGCTGTATATTGTCTTTGTTGATCTGGATCTAAATGGATTTCAAGGTTAATAATGAATCAATGAGTTGAATACTGTTTCCTAGATTTCTATCTCTCTGTGATTAGGCTCTTATAACAACATGGGATTCAAGGAGTGTCTTACACTGCATTATATGAGACCAGAGCTGGTATTAAAGAACTTTCAAACTGAAATTATGTGAGTGTTGACTCATCACAGCATGAACCATAAAGCTGAGTCCTGCTGTTGTCGTTTTTACATCTTCATGTAACCATATGCAAATTAAACCACAAACAGTAAAAGCAAAATAAGAAAGCATGGTGGGTGTCAAATTTGCTGTTATCTTTTATGGTATATATTTATAGGAGATGGATGAAGCACTTTACAGTTAGCAAGAAATCTTTGATGAGAAGAGAAATACTTTTGCCTGCCAAACATTCAACAATAATTAAAAGTAATGTTAACATACCTGTTTCTTCTCTGCTCTTTTTTTCCAACTGTGCCACTTGTATCACTTCAGCAGCAGCATCCCTTACTACCAAGTCTTCATTCTGCAGCAGTAGAATCACACATTTCCATAGACCAAGGGTATCAGACAACCCTATATTTATTTGTGAAGAAAAGTTAGAGTTCAATTTCTCATATGCATCTAAAGAAGTTAGAGAGCTCTGTTTCCGACACATGAAAAGCACTGGCAAACCGCTGGGAAAAAGACTGGCAATATGAACAGAGTATTTTCAGAATTTGTGAACCTTATCTAGGTGGCAGACTCAGCTTCGTTTAAACAGTGGGCAACAGATAAGAGAATGGGCCTCTCTATCTGGGTTCAACTTTAGTCATGAGTGCTCTCAATTTTCTAAAATTCCTAGGAGTGTAGAATTCCTATTTGGCAACTTCAAAAATCGCTGACCAACACACTGATCATGGAATTGCCATTGCAATCTGCCTGGAGCAGAGGCTGCCAAACCAAGCTTTCTTCAGCAACTGCCAGTAGTGCTGGGCACAAGTGCTATTCCCTGCTGGAAACAGCAACTGACCCCACTTTTCAGGGATCTACCCATCACTACCTTCTCCCACATCCACCTGTCCCCACCACTCACCAGCAGGCCCTGCCAGCCTTACACCCACTCTCAGCTAGAAACAAGTTTAATCCATGGGGTGATTACATTACACAGCTAAGACTAACACCAGAGAGAAGTGCCCAGATAGAGGCGCTCATCTGGTAACGCCCAAGGCGGGCAGACAGCACACACCACCCCAGTGGAAATCCACACCTCCCATACTTCCATACTTCCCTTGCAAACTCTTGTGCCACTTTTGGCTGCCACACCATGCATGACTAGCTCAAGTCACTCATCTGTACTCCTAGGTTTGCTGGGGTATTTTTCAGCTGACTTTTCAAGTCTTGTTGAACGTCCTGATTAAAGGAATCCACTGGAAGGTCACTTTTAGGTCCAGCCAGCTGTTAGATTATTACTTTCTAGTAACCACAGACAACACGAGTTGCGTTTTATTTTCCTCTACCACATTTTTAGCAGGTTTATCAGAGATTTGTATCACAAGGCTAGCCAGGCAACTGTATTCACTGCTTGGCCAAAGTAAATTACTCTAGGCTTTACTACACAGGCAGAAGAAGCATTCCTGTTTTATCTGTTTTTATCCCTATGTGGCAATGGCATGAAGTATAATTATTTCAGAAAGAAGTTGCTTTGTTTCCTAGCATGGACACACTCAATAATGTTATACTGGTAAATCTAGGAGAGAATAATTATTCCCTTATAGATTCAATTGCCATATTTCCCACCTAGACATGTTTCTACTGTATCTCCAGAAGCAGTGGAAGTCTACAAAAGGAATTTGCATAAAGACTTTTTCTGGACCCTCAAGCAGCGTAATGAAGAAATGATGAGGTCACCCAGAACAAACAGACATTCACCCTCTTTCTCTTAGAAACAGTAACGGAAGCTCTTGGGAATGACTACAGCTTCATTTCATACAACCAGAGTTTCCTTTAACTTCCACTTTTTACTACATGTGGTCAAGCAAGCTGATGCAGAAGGCGGCATAGAAGTCAAAGCTGTTTACATGCACACAAGCCCTTTAAGGGAATTATTCTGGGTTTATATCATTACAGCTGATCACCAGCCCATGCCCTTAATTTGCCAAACTCCTTACTGCAGTACTGACAGTTTCACAGTGAAGATTCCCAGACTGACAATTCTAGGTACTGTGAAGGGTCAGCTCTGCATCTTTCTTCCCCTGGATCAATTTGAGGAGCAAAGAGCTAATTCAGATGGTTTGCCCACCAAGGCCTTGGGGCTATATTCTCTGGGCTATTTGGAGAGCACTTATATTTGTTTAATCATCTATTTTCATTTGTTTTGTTAGGATTTTACACAGGATATAAACTGCTGCTATTTTTTATTTCAGACCTTCACATCTGCCTGACTGGAAAGCATGGAAATCAGCAACTGTTTTGACAAGATCAAAGAGGAAATTGTTGTCCATCATCTATGGACCACATCCATAAATAACAACAGATGAGAAGCACAGCATTTTGGAGGTTTTCACTCCAATACTTCCACTGTCTTCATTTCACATAAAATGGTAATAATGTCTGTCCAGTGAAGAGCTTTATCTAGATGGTGAAGGTCAAGATTTTCAGAGCTGATATCATGAATACTTAATAGTGGAATGTCTACCTCATACAATAGATTTAGCTCTGGTATTTGTTACCAATTTCTCTTAAAAGGTACATCGCAAAATAATAATTAATTTTTCAGAAAACCACTATCTACAGATTAAGAAATATATTGTTGTCTTTGTATAAGAGATATATGCATCCAGTCCACATGGAGGGATTTAAGCTTCTTAAACTAAAAACATATAACTACACTGGAATGAAGTATCATGGAGTTAAAAATATCTAAAGCTGTCTGATCTGTTCAGGATGCAAGATAATTTCTTTATCATCTATTACCACCTATTCTTGCATATCTCCTGGCCCTTTAGTCACAAAATCCCCTTATTCTCTATTCACAGAAGGCAGAAGGGGAAAAAAAGATAAAAGAAAAACCCCATCTACTCTCCAGAACAAACTGGAATTTCACTTAGCTTTGCCTCCCAGTCACTGTTGAATAAGGCAGTGTAGGTTTTGTTTGCTTTCCTTCTTTCCTTGTTTTCTAAAGAGACAGTCTAAGGTTAACTTAAGACAAAAATTCTTATACCTGGGAGATGATCCAATAATGTGATCCAATCATTCTTTTAGTAGAACTTGTCTCTCATTTCTAGACTGAAGCCCTTCATTTCAAAATCCAGCCAGCACAGCTTTGTTACACTCCCAGTGTTAAATTAAACTATGTCCACCTCACCAAGAGAGCACTACAGAAAGATTCATGTCACAGAACAATTGCAAGCCAACAATTCTGTACAGCAGTGTATAGTGAACTGGAGACATAACAATATCTCATGTGCCCCTTCTGCAGAGCTATTGCCAGAGGCTGGGTACATGTGCTTCTTCTACCAGAATTTAAAAATCTGTATGTTTAGTAATTAAATCCTATTAAAATTTAAAATAAAAATCTGTTTGATATAATTATGTTTTATGTATTACTGTGCATACACAAACAATACATTTGAAATCATGTATTAATGGATTTCATCAAAAAAGATCCAGAAAATTACTTTCAAGCTACTTACCAAGAACGAGCTTCTCACTGATCAGAAGGAAGGATGTTATACTTTTAAGAACATCAGCAGCTGCTAACAGCATCTCTGTCTCTTGCTCATCTCCACAAAAATACACTATCAGCTGAACCCATTTTTTCAAGACTTCTTCTGAAATCTGAAGACACAGAACATGTGAGAAGCATGCTGCACAAGCTGGTGTTACCTCTTACCATCATACTGAACTATGGCCTGTCTAAGGGATACTGCTCATTAGTAAATGCCTGGTTTTTCAAAAGTGGTGAATCCCACATGAACATGCAAAAGTTGGGAAATTTTCTTTTAGTTAGAGCAGTATTCACAGGCAAGTCTTTCACTCTGTCCCTTCACAGCAGACTCATCAATGACCATACAAGTCAAAGCATATTTTTGTGTCCTCAGTCCTTCGACACACGCAAGCCAAGGACAAATATGCCGGCCCTTTGCTGAATCTCAGAGATCTCCTCCTGCCCATCTCTCCAGCCTGTCCTTCTGAAGGGCTGCACAACCCTCTGGGGCATCATCCACTCCTCCCAGATCTGTGCTGTCAGTGAACCTGCTGAGGAGGCACCTGCCCCTTCATCCAAGTCACTGATGAAGTAGTTAAACAATACTGGGCCCAGTACTGACCCTTGGGGACACCACTAGGGACAGACCAACCATACCCTGTGACACTGCTTATGACACTCTGGGATTTTCTGTTCAGCCAGTTCTCAACCACTTCATTAACTGAGGAATAAATGAAACCTCAGTTGTACTCTGCCTCATTCTGCCTGGTACAGGGCCATGTAGCTGCACTGCACAGAGGGAACACAGCCAGAGCATGTCCTACAGATTCTATAACAGGTGAAAACAAAACATAAAAACCTCCCAAGATATTACAATGACTGAAATTTCAAGCAGACATATGAATGGACTATCTGGAAAGACAGAACTTAACTTTTACCTTATGGAAGAGAAAATCCTTCCACAGATATAAATACTGAATGCAAGCCCAAGGAAAGAATTCAGATAGAAAATTGATGTACCTGGTCTTTCCCAAACTCAAAACTCTTATATCTTCCATGAATATATGCTTAGGAGAGAAAGCTGTAAGCATTTCTAGTTAAGATTTTTACAGCATTTCTCATTAATTCATCTTTGTTATGTTAACTTTAAGTACTCACACTATGTGCCTTTCCTTTAACAAAAAAGATTTAACATTATAATTCATGTTCCTCAATTCTTGCATGCAAATCTGATTTTGTATTTTTTATAATGAGACATCTTTATTAGCATATAATACAAATCCATTTTGCTGCTCATTCTATGAAAATTAAAAGCTTTGTAAGGAAAATAATCTTCCATTTAAAAAAGATCATGAGAGTTTAGTTTGTTTTAAAATATCCACTAAGTGGGTTTTGTGCCTTTGAAAGTATTTTTAAATAGCACTAAAGCTGCTTTTGCACTGATTTTCACATACATATGTGACATCACAGACTGACAATTTAAAATCAAAAGACATCTGAGCTGGCTGGGAACTACACCCAACCAGTGCTTCTACTTCATGTCTTCCCACCTGATGTGCTCTCCTCTGGGCTCTCCAAAAAATCAAGAAACCACAACAAAGCTGCACTTCAGTAAATGGGCTGGACTCAGAATAAGCATTAAAAACCACAGGCATTTCCCTTTCCACATTATAGTGACCATTTTGGATGAGCTCAGAAGCTGAAATTACTCCATCAGAAATATTTACATTTGTATTTAACTTGAAATTACTTTGAGAGGGATGTACTGAGATGATATTCATGGCTCTGTCATTTCAGAACATGGCAGTATATTCAGAGAGCAAGACATAATATCAAAAATTATGAATGAACACAAGAAAACATAAGCTTGGGGCTTGGATCTAAACTGTATTACTGCAATCACTGAAAACTCCAGGCTTACAAAACTATTAACCAGCTCAATTTCCCTTACCTGCTGATGGTTCTGCAAATGGTGGATAATCAATCTGGAGGCAAATTTAAGAGCTATGGTTTGACCTTCAGGGCTGAGAAAACAAGGTAAACATATCAAAAAACCAGTTATTTCTGTCATCATTTCATCTCTAGAAGAAAACCAGCCAGCTCTTAATTATTTCTAATTATCACCAATGAGTATTTTTCAAGCTGAGCACTTGGAGTTTTTACATTAGAGATCTAGATGTTAGCTAAGTTCTCAGCTGACGTGCAAATGAAGCATGCCCTTACTTTCACTTCTCTCATGTTTATTTTCTATTTACATACCTCTCATAGAAGTACACATTTCAAAATGGAACCTGAGTCAAATAAACCAGACATTATTTTAAATTGTGAACAAATGAATCTCTTGAATCTGGTGTTTAGCTGCAGGAATATCTCTTCTACAGGTGCTAGAAATGCTTCTAGATGCCTACTGCCAGCTTCCAAGCCTCCCTGCTGCCTAGCAGGATCTAAGGACATGGCTGTTGGCACCATGGCTTTTGAAGCCTATTCCCACCATGGGGAATGGCAACACCTGAGCAGCAAGGCCTGCTACTTCAGCCATTTCCCTCTAACAGCACCAGTCAGTTTTATTTTATCACCAGAATCTTACTTCTTCCCAGAAATGACCACTCCTCATCATCATCATCATTTGAACCTGAACAATTTAGTGCAAATCAGCAACAGATATGCACAGCTATAAAATGCTGTTCTGCACTACATAGCCTCTATATTTAATGTTTCTAACACTGGACTGCAATATTTACTTGGCTTAAACAACTATCAGAAACAGAATGCCATACTCTTAGAGCCTGGACACTGTAAGCTTGTTTGCCCATTACATTACAAATGGATGGACACAGCTTCTAATTCAGCAGGAACCACAAACTGGCTCCACATTTTTCAGTGCTTTCTGCTGATTTTACATATGAGTACTGTATAAGGAGTGCACACCCTAAGGGTTCGGATTAATCATTTCTGCCAATCCAACAAACTCAATGACATCTGACATTCTTTCCACAAACTATCTGCTCACAAACCAGGACAGGAGGAACAGCAGATTCACAGCAAATGAGTATATAGTTGGATCATATTTTGTTAATTATACAGTAAAGTGTGTGTTTCCCAATTACCATTCAGAAAGAACTATGCTCACTGGCTACCACAGGGAAGCCAGAGTAACTTCTTGTTTAAGGAACTGTACTACTGGACATTAATAAGGTGCTAGTATGACTTGTGGGCCTTTTTAATAACTCAGATAAAGGCCTTACTTCTCTGAAAAATTCTCAAGAACCCACTTTATTCAAATAAGCCACACTCTCTTTTCTGAAACACAGATTTTTAAATGAAAGGGCAGTCCCAAACCAGCATACTGTTCAATATTGGAAGTTTTTAAAATGTAAGTATTTCAACATGCATGACAGACCATACCTGCTGGAGATATCTGCAAGGTTTAAACTCCAGGTTAAGAGCTCATTTGGATTCATTTTTATAGAGCTTTCAGTCTTTGGAAGCACATTTCTGAGATCCATATTATAAAGGATTTCCAGCACCTGCAGACACAATTCACAAACAAAGAATTTACAGACATTCTCAACAGAAATGTGCATATTTGAGATCAATAAAACACTGACTTAAGCTTCACTCCAAGAACACAAACAGTCTCTCTGGACAGTTCTAAGAAAGGAAAGAGGAAGTTCTTGCTTTTTTACACAAGAACATCTGTTACAAAATTATTGCACAGCTCCTGTGCAGTGAAAAAAAACCCCAACTACTCACCTAATATTTAAAAAGCATAATGCATGTTTGAAATATATTTTTGAAACTTACAAATATGACATAGAAATTAAAAACTTTAATTTACTGATAACATACAAAATGTCAATAAAAAATCACCCTCTTACCTTGCAAAAACACTGGGGATTTGTTTCCTTCAGAGCCATTGTGAGAAGAGTGTCTTCCAAATCAGTGAGTAAACATAATACACCTCCTCTTCCTTCTGCAATCTGCTTGGAATGTCTTTGTTTCAGCCACTGCAGAATTGCTTCCAGTGCCAGCAGACGCACTTCATGGAACTCACAGTGCAGGAGATGAGCTACTGACAATGAGGGCTTGGCCATTTCCTTTGCAGCAGCTGAACCACAGCTCTGGATGTCAGCACCTGCAGTCACTGACAGCACTGATATTACAAGTTTGGTGAGGCTCTGGAGATACTGTATCAGTCCTGGTACTGCAGATGAGTAGGGAATACCAGACACCAATTCAGAATCTGAAATTACTCTTTTCATCTCTTCCCAAAAGTCAGGCAACTGCATCCCTGGAATGAGAGTAATATTTAGTGAAGTGAACAAATAGATGATGTTACCATCTGCTCCAGACCATGAAGTTGACAAATATCAGGTATGCAAAAGGTATCATAAGGTAAATTCAGGCATGAAATGAAAATCAGAGTTCTCCTTCATTTTAACCTGATTCCAAATTATAAAAAAGATTTGCTAGATATCACATGTATTCATATTTAAATCAAAAGAAGCAAGGACACAAAGTTTTCTGAGAACTATGACTGTTCAACACATGAGCTGAAAGTTTCCAACAACTTAAAAAATGTTACAGTACTTTGCAGATTGCCTGCAATCCTTACCAATTACATCTGTTTGGTAAGTATTTCTTTAAAACAAGCTAGTAATGCAATATTGCAAATTGTACAAGCCTACCATATCTATCATTGCAAAAAGTGAGTAACACAAATAAACTATTAAATATATGTGAGGAAAATGTAGATAGTTAGCTCTAAAATCGGAGACCAGACTGAACCAAGTGCTGTTTGTCAGACTACTCAGCTGCAACTGAAATCAGAAGAAATGATGACAGGGGCCATAACATTGAATATCTCATATTTTAGTCAGAAAAAAATGCTATTAAGATGCCCCTTTGAGGTAAGTGGACCTGTCCTTCACCTGTCCTGTGTATCAATCTAAAGAATTTACTTATTAAAAAAATCCAGGATACTTCTCCTATTCTTATTCAATCTGAACAGTTAACATAGCTAAGAAAATGAAGGAGCTGCACTGTAACCAATCTTATGTACAGAAAAAGAACTGAGATATTTCAGCCATTTACATTGGTGCAACCTTGTCCACATGGCCCAGCACAGCCTGAGAACCTTCTTTAGTGCTTGGCCACCTCCTGGAGTGAACAAAGAGGCCACTGCCATCTGTGACACCAGAGGGTTTCAGGCTTTAGCAGAGCTGGCAGCGTAGACACAAAATGAAAGGAAAAAAGTCATCAATGGTGCTATCTCACACCCACCTAGACTGAAATACTCATGTGCCTTGAGCTCAACATTCTTCTCCATCATCAGCAGGAATGAATCATTTTATAATATTGAAACCATTTTGCCCAGTTCAGTCTGTATAGCAAGTAGTGCAAGTAAATGACCATGCTATACCCCACAAAATTCAAATGCAAGTAGGGGAAAATCACAGAAGAACAGAGAACAGTGTCACTAGTACTAGGGGATGTTGGAAGTTTAGGTTTTTTTAAATGTAAAAGTGCACTAAAGGTAAATACAAAGATTGAACTAGCTTACATTTCTTTAGTATCTGCAAGAAGACAATTCATTGCCATGTATCTTTGCTATTTATAATTAAACACTGAGCACTGCTAAAAAAGCCTGTCCAAGTAGTCCTACTAAATTCCTGAATTTGACACGAAGCCACAGCACAAATATAGATTCATTTTGTTGTCCATGAAGACATTTCTCTAAGCCTTCTATTTACAGTTATATATCCTGCCCTTTCATATTCAGATTCTTCCAAAGCCATCTTAATTTGTTTGACATTTACACAGAAAGTTGACATAGCTGTACACTGTCTACCACATAACACAGAACCATTTCTGAGTAATTCTGGACATGCTTCAAAAAGATCTAGTATTTGAAAAAAAATTCAGACATATTGCCCAGCCATTAGCTCTGTCATTCACATTTTTGCTACAGTTCCTCTTCTGAAGGGACTTGATGCAGTCAAAGGAGCTCCAGTATCAGTGCAAAGCTGTCTCACAGCATTATCCTCTACGTGACACAGCTGACTTCCGTCTCATAGCAATGCAAACTTGTATATTTTATTTGCTACATTTCTAAACCCCCTCCAAGCACACTGCTTTTACACACTGCCATCGTAGCACAAACTAGAATTAATGCCTGTGTCACACGACATGTATACAGTGCCAGAATTCCTGAATTTCGGAACTGTCTGGTTGCCTTGGAGAGGGATTAGGCCTTCGCCTCAGTTATTACACAGCCCGACTCCACAGACAGCAGTTTAACAACAGCAATAATCCCAGGCAGCCGAAAGAAAAAGGTTCAAGGTCAAACAGCTCAGTCCAAGAACAGAAACAGCTTCAGCTTTGGAGCACTACCCCTTTCCAGGCTCCTACCTGCTCCTGTCCACCTTGCCCTACACTGAGCTACACGCAAGCAGGAATGGGAAATCCGACACGATGGAAGGTCAAAGCTCCAGAGCAGGGAGAGCAGAATTAGGTGCACACAGAAAGAGATAGAGTGAGCAAGAGAGAAAGAAAAAAAATAGGGGAAGGGAGGAGGGTGTCTTCCATTTCATTGGTGTCAATGCTCCCAACTTTGCCAGAGCCTGCAACCCAGGCTCAGATAGAGTGGTGACCCTCCCATGGACTCCAGGAGCTGACTGTGCACTGACCTTCCAACTCAGCAAACTTTCATTTGTATCTTGCAAGGCAGCACGACTTCTCCTTACGTCTTCATCTTTGAAGGGGAAACTACTTTAATATAAAAAACACAGCGGAACTACTCACTCCCAGAACTACTGGCTTGCAGAGACAAGAGTCTTCGGCAACAGATTCTCTTTTTCTGTACATATCAAATACTTCTGCTTTGGAAGCCTTCTGGATGACTTCTTTTTTTCCCATGCAATTGTGAAAGACTGGACACTGTGGTTCATCTATTTTACAGACAGTCTCTTTAAAACTGGATGCCTCAATGGCAAGACTGTCAACAAATAAGACTGTCTGCATATTTGCTTAGCCTCAGCACACCAGAAAGCAAATCCTTCTGCATTTATCTTGTGCTCCACATGCTCTCCAACACTCTTTTTTCACACAAATATGTACAAAAGGAAAGAATGCCCCATCTTGTTACAATGCAGTGGAAATATTCCTGCTTCCAACTTCAGCACTAAGAAATCTTTCCAGGCTTTCATGTAAATGTTTTCTCGTCTGCTTAGCTTTAAGTAAACTCTTTCCTTTGGCTTACATCAAAATCTCCAACTAAACCAGAAAACCACACTGCTTCCCAAAGTAAATGTCAGCCTCTGTTGTTAAGATACAGTAATGACATACTTTTATTTACAAACAAACATCACTGTACAGTTTGAATGACCAAATGCTGTGAGAAGGAAGAACAAATTTTGGCTGACCAAAGAAGGGTCCTGGCAAACAGCAGTCTCTCCAGTATGCTAACAGATGCAAAAGAACCCCCAAGAATTAAGTGGATTTAATTTTATTTTTCCCCCTTAAGGATTGCTTCATTTGTGGGACAGGAAGAATTTCAGGCTGCTTCTAGTACAGGAGAGATCTTACACAACCACTTGGTTCTCTTCAACACCCAACACAAACATCCTCAACCCCTTCGTGTCCCCCACACCGATACATGCACACATCATCTATGTCATGGCATCTAGGTTTGAGGGGCTGTTTTCTTTAATCCTATTTGTAATCAACTGATGTTCTCTCATGGATATGAAGTAAAATGGCCTTTCACCACCTGAAAATAAAGAGGAAGGGAAGAGAAGCAGAATGGAGTTAGGAGACTTGATGAACCTCCAGTTATAAACCTCCTCAAAATGTAGCAGCTCCCAAACCTGCAGCCTGCCTGTCTCTTTTCTGCTCTTCCCTGCAGTGGCAGGCTGGACCTATTCAGTCTGTTCCCAGAATATGTAGATACATACAGACACAAGGACACAAAAATATCCCTGCTCAGGAAGTAACAAACCATCAGCTGATAGATAGATCAGCTGATATTTCATCTTAGAGGCACTATAGTCTGTTCAGAAGTCAGAGAAGTAATCTGAATTCCTTCCATATTTAAAACTTGCTTCACCTCCTTGCAGGGTTGATACATTTCTGTAGGATTTGGTAATTTCACAGTGATTATTTAGCTACTGCCAAGTGGACAACTCTTCTGTCCATCAGCTGTACTGTGTGAGGAGCTTCCTTTCTGTACATGTGATTAGTATAGCTCTAAGTACTTGCACACTTCTAGATAAACATTGAGATTAAATTCTGTGTGTAGGTCCTCAAGCAATCAAACTGTCTTCCATATTCCTACTAAAGGCTCCAGAAGAAAGGAACAAAGCAGAGGAAAATGGGGGAGTTACTACCAGCATCAGAAACCTTACTGACACTCTGCAAGGGCAGACAAAAATGGCAATAAAATGCTGCTGTACATGCAGTATATTGTTATGGGAAGGAGTTCTGAGTATCAAAAATCTGGATATTCATCATTATTCAACAAGGCCTGCAAGAAAGAGCTATTGTTTATGAACTGAGGTTAAAATCTACTTTCAAACTACCATCCATGAACATCTGAACAGATCATATGAATAGGGAGTAGGCTGAGAGGTAATCAGTGCCAAGAGATTTTCCTAGACAAATACTAAGAAGTATTTTCTTTCGTATTTTTCCTTTTTATTAAAAGTGGATTAGGCAAAGTCACTGCTAAATGGAAATAAAACCACAAAGAGAACAGAAAAGTCTGTTTCATTACACAGCCATACTAAGGTGATTGCTGATGATCATAAAAAGGGCATATTTTAAGCAGGATGTTTTCTTTTAAAGACATCTGCAACTTCTTCAACATCAGAGACTAGGCATCAGAACTCACAATAGGATTCAAAACTACATGACTGATTACCAGAATCCACAGATAATTTATTGATGAGGACACAAGCATCCCACTGCATTTTGTACAGCATAAGGGAAAATTTCCAAAGGAAAAAAGAAGGGGGAAAGCCCCAACATTATATCTGGACACTGAAACACCTGTTTTTTCTTACACATAATTTTTCTTACAGCTTGTCTCTGGCCCAGCACTGAGTTTTCCAGTATTTTGCATTCATGTAAAATCATAAAATCCCACAGAGACAGTGCAAGTCAGTCAGTGGTACATGTTGGAATCTAAAGAGAATCTGATTTTGAAAGGATAAGCAGTCTCTGTCTTCACAACTTTAACTGCTAACATTAATAAACATGACCACTTCCACTTTCCCCTAGTGTCATTTATTTCATGAACAATTTTCCATATTCCCTGCTCAATATAGCATTCCAGCAGTATCATGCCTACCCTCCACAAGCCTCCTCTGATCACTGTCTCTGCCATCATTCTAAAAACATTTTTACTTTCCTCCTCCTCCACCAGTGACACAAGTTCTGCCCTCCAGTGCTTCATTGACAGCTGTTGGTGTTACACATATCCATCTCCTTTCTCCAAAAATTTATTCTTCTCAGCCTTGGCCCATTTGTTTTGTTCTTCTGTCTCACACTAACTTTTGGTCAGTCTTTGGACCCTTTCAGCATCCCTCACTTGTCCTGCCTCTGGCATTTTACTGTCCAGGCAACTCCCAGTCACTCCCTGTGTCTTGGACTTTCAACAATGCCACCCTCAACTTCTTCATTCTCCTGTCTGCATTGAATTAGAACACTGAGTACCTAAAAAATTTCCTTTTGACTTGTCCAATTTAATGTTAGTAGGCACAGAGCATTTAGATGATCCTGTAAATATGTTTTAAATCTTTACCTTCCTTAAGCCAAAATAAAAATATTTACCCAGTGCCACAGTCAATACACCAGCAAACTTTATGTAATTTCTGACAACATAAACAAAAACTGCCTTCAATTCATTAAGAGTGAATTTAAGTTTAAGCTAATTAGACCAAAAAACCCAAACATGCATTAACAAGCTGCCAGTGTTTTTATTCAAATAATTCTTTAGCCACACTTCTTAAGGATCTAGGTAAAGAAAGTTCAAGTGTGGCTAAAATAATCAACCTAGTTATCCCTGTCAAATTTCTACCATTCAAAAATCAACATTTTTTAAGTTAGCCTGCAGGAAAAACTAGGCTACCATTTACCTTCTTTCCAAAATAAGAAAATATTAAGAAGTATGATGCAGAAAAAAAGTGGCCATAGCCTTCAAAGGCTATTTAAGAGTCCTAGAAATCTCATAATTCAGGCAGACATTTAAGAGACTCCTATATAAAGACCAGTTTGTGCTGTCCTTGCAAAGTATTGCAAAGCATCCAGAAGTTTGATGATCCATATTATTTCTATCAATGTATTTTATAACTTCTAATTAAAAAGGACATACATAACCAAGAAAATGGCATTTGCACTGTATGTTATTTAAAACAGTATTTTGTATTTGACAAACCTGCAGACAGTTGAACTAACAGTCAATTTTTCTGATCACATACACCCACACATGTGCAGTGCACAGTATTTTTTGCAATAATTTCTTTAGATTGTGAGCAGCATTTAAGAATCTTAACCAAGCCACATCTACAGAAGGTTTAGATATTTGGAAGACAGCAAGAAAATGGAAGTATGTTTCTGTAAAACTCAAGGAAAGAAAATAAGTAAGAGTAGAATACTAGTTGCTGCATTTTCATGTCAAAACAATCTCTTTATTAACAGGATTAATCATGTAAATACTAAGTAACTGTTCCCATGTTTGACAACAACACTGAGTTTGGTTAATTTCCACCTCAAATGTAGAAAGGAAAAATGCTTGGTTAGGCTACAAGTGGCCTCTTTTCCTAAATCATAGATTCATCCTATGTGACATCCTTTTTAAATGTCTTCTCTTTCCCATCAAACTTGAATTTTGAAGACACTATACTTGACAACAGGCCAAACCAGCCAGCAGATTGACACCATATATTCAGGATAAAGTAACAACTTGGCAGGATTATCTTTAGCAAAATTTTGTTTCATCTTTGCCTTCTTCTGTTCTACATCGTACTTCACTTATGCTGACAGGGCTGTATCAACAAGTGCCATTTTTTGGAACACAATCCTGGCCAAAATGCACTTCTATTAGCCAAGTATATTATAGAGAGTTGCATCCATTTTCCCTTCATGAAATGACAAAACACTACAAGAAAACTTTTTCAAGATGTGAGCAAGAAGGAAAATGTGACCACTCTGTCTTGTGGCATTCTTCATGTGTTAGAGAGAGACAGAGCACCCCAGATCTGAATCACTGCAATTCAACACTCTGGCTCCTGCATTACCAGCACTGCAGATCACAGTAATACTCTCATCTTGTTGTTTTGCTTCTAACACCAATTTCCAGAAGATCTGAAAGCAGAAATATCTATGACAAGTCCTCTCAGAAGAGAGGAATTTTATCTAATGAAACAGTATATCACACCTGTCCTGTGTCCCATCTCTTGCAAAACCATCTCTGAGTGCACAGGAAATCATGTACTCATGTACACATGGATCTGGAACTCTACAGACCTCTGCTTCTAACTCCTTCTGTTCAAAACCTGTGAATTTTCAAATAAATACATACAAAGCTAAGGCTGAACATGTTCTCACCTGGACTCAGGGTCACTTTTCCCACCTCAATATGCCTACAAATGTTACTTCATTCCTCTGTAATATTTGAAGCAGGGTAGAAGTGCCAGAATATCCTCTGCAAGAGGAATGCATTGTTCTCCCATAAGAATGAAAAGGCCCTAGACATCTGTGATTTCTGATCTGTAAGAACAATTAATGTGGAGAAAATACATCAAAGAGGTCTGCAAGAACAAATTCCTTGGATGCTGTTAATAATTACTAATAATGACAATAGACATTAGCTCATCAAACAATCTTGTACCTGGTAAGAACTTTCTTTACTCTCAATAAAGGTAAAAATAGTATTTCCATATTTTAACTTTTTTCCTTTTTTTTAAGGCTTGCTTCCAACCACAATTGATAACAGCATAAAAATATTTTAAAGTTTATATAGCCTTGGCATTATGTATTGTCTCAGCATATCTGAAAGCCCTCAGGCACATCAGGAGCTGAGAAAAATGTTCTAGATTTTGCCTATCACCTCAAGGAAAGAAAACTGTCTTTTCTCAGTGACATGAATCAGGCAACACTTCCATCCAGTCCAGCAAATAGGAGGTTTGGGTTGTTTTGTTTTAAGATAAATAATCATCATTTAACCAGCAGTAAATTTTCAGCTGGACAAGATGCTTTTGGTATCCATTACTCCCTGCCTTCCTTAGCTGACATTTTAAAGCTGATGTTTTTTGAATTTGTGAAGTAAATTCCCTAAGGGCTATCCTGCACTTTAAGAGACAGATTTTATTAATTGAAAACAACAAATCACTTACAGAAAATAATCATAATGTAGGAAAGGCTTAGGCAGAGCTGTACTCTGAAAACCTCTTTGTAATTGTAGCCTCTTTAGACAGGCATAATCAATTAGAAGTGGCCTGATTTTAACCAGTTGCAGGCTCATTACATTGCATTCCCATTTCTGTTGATGAAAATCAGTTTCAGCCTGTGGCCTGGAACTCATATACAGCACTTCCTGGGGCCTCTTAGATAAACACATCAAGAAACAGTTTTATTTGGATTTGTCCCTCACCCTTTATTCATTGAAACAACTTTACAAATCAAGATTAGAACAGAGAAAAACTGGCTCATAAGCAGAGATATGCATATATGAGTAAGATATTTAATCTCAGAAAAGTGTAGTGCTTCAATTAATAATCATAACTTTAAAACATTTAAATAGGAAACTCAAAACATTTAGTTTTAACTGGTGAGTTTAGTCTTTCTCTTACTGTGTCATGGGACACTCAGTTTCTATTTAATATAAACACAATACTCCTTTCTTTCAGAAGGGCTTCTTGCCTGTGATACATAGAATTGTCCCCAATGTATCTTCAAGTTTTCAAAACAGCACTTCCAGCCTAAGTTTTCACTCTCTGTAGACACTGCCTGAAATATGTAATTTTAAACCTATGTAGGAATGAAACCTTTAAGCAAAACAATAGCAATGAACTATACCCAAGCAGAGGGAATCTGCAAAAAAAATTGCTTTCCTTCTGCAGAAATTGTACCTTGCAGCACCCAGGTTTGGTACAGTCCACAAGAGCTTTGAAAAACAAATTAATTCACTACAGTCAGTAATGCAGCCACAGCATGGTACAGTCCCTCAGGCTCAAAGGGCTATTCACAAGTCAGGGGTATTTCAAAAAAGGAGGGGAGTTTCCTGGTGTGGAGAGGTCCATAAAAGCCTTTGCAAATGTGCAGCAATTGTTTAAAAACCAGAACAGACAAAAAAAACCCAAGGATAACTGAAATAGGAAAGAGACTGATAAAGGAAATGCAATGCTCACTAAGTAAGCAAAACAGGAGCCCTCCCCTGGAGTACTGGCTGTTCCTTCCTGGAAGAAAATACAAAAACAGAGCTAAAGGGTGAGTGACAAGAGTAATCAGAAGAAAAAAACTTCGCATGAAGAGAATACAGAAAATCCAGGATGATTCATACCACAAACACTGGTGGAGGATCATGATTAAAAAAGTGTAAAAATTAATACTGCCAAAAGGATCTCTCTTTTAAAATGTAATATACCAAATAAAAGGGTGATGAGCCCAAATATGGTTGAAGGAGGCTTTGGGGGTTGTTTTTGTTTATTTTGTAGTTGTGAGACACAGCTAGACTTTTTAATGTATGACATAGGATTATCACTGAGGCCAATGGCTTATAAGGATTTAAAAAGCTTTATTCTATAGCAATAACAAAAATAAAGAAAAAATACTTTTAATATAAGAGTTATTGATGGTAGATATAGCTTAGCCCCAGAAAAACCAGTAAAGAGCCAAGAAAAAAATTATCCCTAGAGAAATGTTATACTGAAACTGCTTCAGATAAGGTGGTGCATTCCACCCTATAAAGCATGTGGCCCTTGCCTAGTCACTCTGTATGTCTGTCCTTCTGTTGTAAGGTTTAGTTCTGCAGCAACCTGTCTGAAGAACTTAATTTCAGACATGTTCATCACCAGTTTGCTTTCCTAACAACTATCACTATTTGAACTGTACATTCACAAGAAATCACACCAACAACAATTTTAGAATTAGAATGAAACTACATCAACTAAAGGCCTAGGCAAAAAAACCAAAAGGAATTGCTTTTAAAATTAGCAGTGCCCACAACATGACTATCTGAAATAAAAACGGTTCCAGTGACTTAAATGCAGTGTTAATAATTTTAATGAAATGACAGAACTATTCATTAATTGCCTCCCTGGACTGACAAGGTAATTTATTACTCACTTGCTCATAAGAAATGAACAAAACAGGCCCACAAGGAAGCTACTTACAGCTGACTGAAAGCTGCCTACACACTGGCACACGTGAAAGGGTGTCCCTTCTCCGTACCTTTGCTTTTCTTATTGTTCACAGCTTGCTTTGCTAACTATAATCCACAACATTAAAACCACTGATAATTTTCTTAAAAAAATTCCCACTGATAAAGAATCAAAATGAAAAAAGAAACTGAAAGAAGCTCTCAGAGCTGTTTTTTATAAGACTTCATCAGAAAACACTTTCCCTGAAACTACTTCAGGTGTCTCACAAACGAACATTTCTGTGACTTTCTGGAAACGTTAAAGTAGCAATAGTCCAGGATTTGGATTTTGGATCAAAAAACCATTTTGGAACATGGAGAGGATCTTTTTCATTGCTAGCCATTCTAGGACTAGGAATACTGCAAGATCATCACTTCAAGCCTTGACATGGAGCTGTACCTCAGTTTTCTCCCCAGCAAAGCCTAAGATTAGCTCTTGAGAAGGCAGAACAAAGAGCCTTCTATGAAACAGCTGAAGGATTCCAGAAGTCAATAGACACCTTGAGCACAAGTAATAGAATAGATACAGATATTAAATCCAATGTATAGAACAGTACATTTGACTTACCTTGCTTTTGAAATTTCTCCAGGTGAGTAGTCAACATCACAAGGACATCAAGATAGGCAGCTCTGGTCACCAAACAAGGATTTAGCCTGAAAAAAAAAAATCAAGTTTTTAAAGCTTAAATCCTTATAACTTTATACTCACAAACAGCAATAAAACAAACTAGTTTGGCATGTCTGTTTTTATTAATGAAGATAAACTACTGGTCAAATTAGACTACATATATAAAATACTTAGGCCAAGTTACCTAAGCTTCACTTCCTGGTCCATCCTGAGTGACAGTCTCCCCTGCAGAATGGCAACACCTTCGTCCTCCAGCTAATTCCACTGAATGGGAGTTGATACATTTCATTATTACTGGATGAACCAGCCCATTGTAGCACCTACCACGTCTTTGTTTTGTTTATAGGTAGTGTGTTTAACTAAATGCATCAACAAAAAGAAGTCCTCAGTTCTCACTGTTATAGCTCCTAAGAGAAACTTCCCTTGCAAAGTACCTGCTATACCTCTTTAATTGGCCATAGCTCTCTCACTGTTCTGATCAAGACCAATTTTTAATTAGGTATTTCTTCTTCCAAACAAGAATATTTAGGACTTTTTGTGTATGATGGAAATTGGCAATAAGCTTTTTGCTCTACCTTTTCAATTTGCAAGCAAGAAACATCTATTTTCTCTCCAATTAAAAAACAAAATTAGGTTAACAACTTCATTTTTCTTTGTATTACTATCACTGAAACATATTTAGCTATGAAAACTTTAAAAAAACATAACTTAAAATGTGAACAAACAGGAAATCTAGTTCAAAACACAGAAATTATTCTGAAGAGCCCAATGGGACTTGTACTAAAACAAAAAACTTTCAGAATCAAGCAGCACAAGCTTGAAGTATGACTAACTCTGTTCAGTATTTAATTTTTATTTTATCTGGCACTTTCTTTGTATGCTTATCTTGAAGTTTGAAACTCTTTCAAAAATTGTTAATTAAAAATGTTCCAACAAACATTCTGAACTCTAACATCTTGAAAATTCAAGAAAAAAAGAGCTTTTTCAAGTAAGATACGTGATCATGACATAAAAATGAAAGGTTTGAGGTTCTTACATAGTTTGGCCACTGTATTTGCCTATGGTGAGTTAACCTATGAATCTATTAAAAAAGAATTTTAACCAGAAACATTTCTCTCACCTGAAAGAAGCCTAAAATACTTATGCTTTCTTTTATGGCCTACAATATTAGGCATCCACATAACATAGAGCAGAATATGTGCTACCAGGAACTCTATTTTAAAGAGGATTTTACTAGTGAAGTAGTCTAGATTCATATCTCCTCAAACTTCTTCATGCTTGCCTCCTACCACTTGCCTTAAAGCACAAGAGCTAAAAGCTGCCTGCTGAGAAGGTGCACATCAACAAGAATCAAAGCAATTTTAATATGGACTATTTTTGAAGGGCTGTGTTAGGCACACTTAATTTCCATCCACCCTGGTTAAGCAAAGATCTTTCCTGTGTCTTGGGCATCCAGTTGCTGCCTAAGTTGTTCTTCACAAATGTGTGTGGAAACACCACCAAGGAATACTCACGGAATTGGGAGCTCAATCCATGAGAAAAAAGAGGGACTGATCAGTCAAAGCTCAGAAGAAAAACAAACCACAAGAGGTCTCTCAGAAATGGATGAAAGCAGCCACAATAGCTCTCAGCCAATATGAGGAACCTAATGCATCTACTGCACTTCAGCTCCCTCAAAAAAATGGAAGACTTGCTTATCATTCCATGTTTTCAGTGGAAAGAAAATCTCCAACGTGCAAACTGTGCCCTGGGCAAAACATGGCTGATGCAACTTTTACTGAAGAAGAGGCAACAGCAACACTGGCATGTTTTTTATTCTGGTCCAGCTTTTAAGCACTTACCACTTCATTTTAACCATGTGCATATGCATGTTTTGATTTTGAGATGAGACTTTTCCAGCACAAAACACTCCAAACGTTTGTCCTTGGCTGGTTCTGTTGTTCTAGTGATGCTAGTGAATTCTCATCCGTATGTGCCAGACGGACACAACAGGAAATTCAGTTTTCCAAAACCAAGAAACTTCAGTGTTGTTCAGACTGTAGCAGAAAGCTCAGTCTTGAAGACAATCAAACTGTGATTTATGTAACAGATCTGACAGCCAAAAATCACAATGCTGAACATTTCAAATGATGCACTGCACAGTATTTAACATGACCTGTTCGTGCAGAACTTCAGCAACGTTAGTGGGAATAGTACGACATGTTTCCTTTTTAATACCAATGCCAATGAAGTGGTGTTCTCATAAATGAGATTTCAGGAAATCTGACTCCAAGCAAGAAAGTCACAGCAGCAGCAAAAGGTGGGAGCTCCACACTTCTGGAATAGCATTCCTTTTTTCTGCCCAAAACCCAAAAATTATTTCATTTCCCTTCCAACATGGTTATTAATGGAAACAAATACATCACACACTCACTCCAAACAATAAACTGTAAATGACTCTGAACAAGGTAGAGCTAGAGAAGGTTAGGACTCTCATATCTAAGGATATATGCACCCAGAAATATAAAATAGCTATCAAAACAATACTCATACTATTACACATCTATACAAATAGCACACTAGTGATGCCAGGACACATACCTGATTAAAGCAATGCTTTGTCTATGCTAGCCAATAGTTTAGTGTAAAAACAGCACATCTGGAAGTCAAAGAGCCAGCACCAAAGACCCAATGGCCACCTGACACACTGCATCCAGATGCCTCAAACCATAACTGTCAGAAGTTCAATTTATTGCTTTGTGTTTGGATATAGAGCTTATAGCCAGCCTGCTCCTGGCATCTTACTGCACTGAGGAGCTTGCCCCACACTTCCTAGTACTCCTTCATAATGCTCTCACTTGGAGCTTGACTGTCCATGTGGAAATAAAAATCAGGTCACAGGCAACTGCTGCATTAAGTTTCACTAACAGGTAATACTGCGAAATGTTTCAACACATCTGGACAAAGAAAGGTCAAAAGCTGTCTGCCCTGACTAAGATGTGGAAGTCAAGCACTGTCACAGACTGGACCTGCTAGGCAGGGAGAAGGAAGACCCCTGCAACAGGCAGGAACAGAAAGGATTACTACTTTGGATTACTACTTAGCAAGAACGAGATGCAGAAAAAACATATTTCTAATTTAATCAAGGAGAACAAAACGATGATGGGAAGAGCTGCTGTGTCCCTACCAGACCACCCTATGAGGAAAGGCTAAGAGAACTGGGGTTGTTCAGCCTCAAAAATATTGCAGCCTTCCAGTACCTGAAGGCAGCCTGCAAGAGAGACTTTACAAGAGCCTGTAGTGACAGCACAAGTTCAAACTGAACAAGAGCAGGCTTACATTATATATTAAGGAAGAATGCTCTGCTGTGAGGGTGGTGAGGCACTGGAATAGATTGCCCAAAGCAGATATGCATGCCCCATCCCTGGAGCATGGTTGAATGGGGTTTGCATACTACTGACACTTCATAGCAGATTTCTGGATTAGATCCTGAAAATAAAAGTCTTCCAAACCTACTCAACTTCTTGTCATTAATGCTGAACAAGTAATTCGGAATAGAAGACACAGACTTCTTTGCAATTGCATTTTCAATTCTGGCATGTGAATATAAAATTTAAAAACAGTTCAAGACACTTGCAGAAGGAAACCTTTTGTTAGTCGTTAAGAGTCCAGGGATTTTTTTTCAAAGAAAAAGGTTAATGGAGCTGAAGAGGCCGTTAAAATTCCCAGGCTCCCGTTCACAGGCCTTTGAAGAGGCCTAGGTTAAGCACTTATAGAATATTATATGACCAGAGTAACAAAGAGCTATTTGTTTTCAACAAGGAACTGCCTGGTAGGTGAATGAGGAAGCACACCCCCCCTTCAGGAGATGTAAATCAGACTGGGCAGGTTCAGAAGCTCCATGTGCAACACTGGGGTTTGCTCCAGCTGGCTTTGGCTACCCACAGTAGCAGTAGGGCTGCTTTGATTTCTGCTCTGCCTTTACCTCCACTAAGTACCACAGATTGCAGCTTAGGTCTATGCAACTGAAATCAATCCTAGGCTCTCACAGCTTGGAGCTCTACAAATATTATCTTTAAAATGTTTGATTCACCTTTTAATACTTAAGTCATGCTGAATTTGAGATAGTCATTGGTTTGCTTATTTTGGATGGCAGATCTAATGCAAACCAAACTGGCATTTATTGCAGAAATCAGCAATAATGTGGTCACAGACCTCCTGTGTACTTGGCTCCCACAACTTCATTGCTTCAACTCTATCAGGAACACATGGCTTAACTTTTAAAATTAAATTTCTCCTATATTACTGTTTAATTTAAACAAGATCAACATTAATGAATTACCGAGCAAATTACCTTCTTTTCCAAGAGAAACAAGAAAGAGCAAAGAACACGGACAGCTCACACATTTGGCCTCAATTCTGTCAGAACACTGGGAAAAAGACAATCTCTTGCTTCTATAACCAATAAGGTTTGCAGAGGCCCTTAAACAGCATTTCCACTTATTAAAGGGCACCATTTAGAACCATCCAGATTTCTCTATCAAAGTCAGGACGCCAACACCCTTCTATAGTAAGCACAGAAGAATTTTGATGCACAACTTCTGCAGATTCTCATTATCTTCCCAAACCCCCAGTTTTCAATGACAGTCAGATGACTTAGGAAGCTGACAGCTGTTTTATCCTGCTTCATTCCTCTTTTTCCACCTCACTTCAAGATGAACAACAACAACTATAACATTAATTTATTGCATTTGTTGCATAAATAAGACAGATACAAGCTAGTGATTATGAAATCAAAGCAGTTCGTGTTAATGTTTATTACATTAGCTTTTGGTTATTCTAGAAATTCAATGTTTTCCAAAGAGGTAGTTTATTTTGCTCATATTTTTCCTCACTAGGAAACAGATGTTGGAAAACTCTTAGCAGAACAAGCACTATTTAATATACAGCAACTTACAACATTTACTAAAAATTTAACAACAGAAAAATCAAAGCATATTTCCTCAAACTCTCTACAAGCACTAAGAAATTTCAAATGCAACCTGACATTAATGTCTCTCAAATAAAAATCCATAATATCTTTCTTGTGGATGAACTTAGATACAGATATCTTAGTGTAGTTAGCTTTCTTAGGGATTTCTAAAATCTTTCGTAAGAGGTCTCAGAAAAGCTCTACATTTTGCAGTCTTCAAACTTTTAGAAAAGTCTGAAAGACTGTAAATTTTTTACCCAGTGCTGCTTTATGAATATTTTTAAACTATTAATCTTATTTCTGAAATGGGAATATAAATTCATTAAATAACTAACAAAATAGAATTTCCTCCTAATAATGTAACATGTACATTACAGGTCTGGACATAGTAAAACAGTAAATAATTAACAGTGTCAGACAACATTTTTTTAAATACAGTTTAAGTGACTCTTAGCAACTCAGATTGGTTAATCTCAGCTCCAGACTTTAGAAACTGATGACAAGATTGGGATAATGAATCAAGTTGACGTAGAACTTTAGTCAAAATTATACAACTTACAAAGTCACCTACAAATCTTTGTATTTTGTCCAAAAATGTCACAACACACACTTAAGCATCAGGGTCAAGATACCAGAGCTGGCAAGATTACAATGGTAACCACTTGTCAGTTCACAGCTACCTTGTGAAGAAGAGATTCATCTTAATGACTTGCATGACTGTTTTAATTTCAATTTTCCAAGTGATCAATTAATTAAATGAACTGCCTACTCCCTCTCTGGTCTTCACTGAAAAAGTCACTGTTTCTCAAATGCTGTAATGTTTCTGGAGCCTTCTGAAAGGCTGAAATGGACTAAAGTTCCTGAAAGGAAGACCTGTTCTTATGATTAAACTTATCAATATCATTTCAGGAAAAGTCTCATATTAAAAGAAACACAGTAATTACTAAACACTGTCCTATTCTTCTGTGTAAATAACATGTCATTGTCAAAGAAATTTATATTTTATCCAGCAGAAAACAGATCAGCTCGCTGGTGATAAATTTAAACCCCAAATTCTACTTTCTAGCCACTAGTATTACATACAGTTTTTGATTCCAACAGATCAATAGAATTTGTTTCCTGAACATCATATTCAAATCAACGTGTAGGATGCAACTGCACAAATTCTTGCATTTCTGACCTTTATAAACATTTCTGATAAGTCAAAATTTTAAGAACATTTGAGGCTGGAATTTCATCTTTAGCTCTACATAAACACAGGAATGGATTTTGATTAAGTCAAAAATGTCATAGCTGGTACTTGGGGATGGGATCTGTGCAACTCCCTGTTATGAGTTTCCCACTGTGCCTTTCTCTTCCATAATCTCAGCTTTTGTGGCCTGCATACTGGCAATTAAATTTTGGGTTTACAGTTTATCTTTCCCTCTCTATCAACTCCCAGAGATCTCCTTGCTGAAGAATGGCAAATCTCCAAAAGTATTCCTACTTCTGGTGGCCAGATTCTTCTGATATGTGACCTGCCATGGTGTCAGCTAAAATATCTTCTGAACGCACCAAAAAACGCATCATCTGTGATGTCTTGAGTCTTGGTACAGTCAACTCTACATAATCCTTGAGGGCTGTCCATGGGGAGCTCTGTCCTTGGAGGGCTGCTGATGAACCAGGCCAAGCTGGTTTTGTACTGACCACATTTTACCTGCAGTGTGATCTGGTAAAGGATCAGCTGTCGTTTATGGAGGCGACAAAGCTTATGGAAATCACTCCTACACACACAGCAAACAGATGATTAAAAGATTAAATCTTCTTTTGTTTTGGTTATTAGCTTTCAAATTCTGCAGTATATCAAAGACTGAGGTTTTTGGGGGTGTATTTGTTTAGAGGGCAGCATTCATATTTAAATCTATTTTCTCTCAGAGCCCACATCTGTAGCACTGAATCAACATGCATGGCCTTCCTCTTGTCTTCTTAAGGGGACATTAATAATGGATTTAATTATTAAACTTTGTCCATAGCATTTTTAACCATGTAATACAAAACCAGCACATCAATGAACATCACGGCCAACAGACCTACATTTAATGGAAAGCATTTTAAAAAGTAATAATGAAGCCTGCAATACCAAGTAAACCTTGCTGAGTTCCAGGAAGCACAAGAACACCCGCACAGAAATAGAAATACAAACATTAGTAACAGTGCATCTGCTTGCCTACTTGGTGCTGCTGAGATCTTCTCCAAGTAATTACCATGTGTACAGTCCCCTCACTTGCCCATTCTAGAGGGACAGTTCATCCAGCAGTAGAGCAAGCATTGTCTCCAAAGGCAGCTGCTAGTCTGGTGATTTAAGCTTTTCTACCACTCTCAAAGCCAGACTATTATGTTGCTATTAGCTTTCCTGGTAAACATAGAGAATTTATTGCTTCAAAAAAGACGCTACACAAATTATTTTTTCATTGTGACACCACCAAGAACATCCTCAGTTTCAGCTATTAAGAAAAATTAATTTGTGCTCCAGCTGTCCCTGGTGAATGATACTGAAAGGCTGTGTTTTGTTGGTGTTGTTTTTAGCATACCTGATTGATAAAACAATCCTGGCTGTTCTCTTTTTTGTTCTCTTAATGAGAACCTCATGTGATTCCTGGGCAACATCCTAAAAAACTTAAGAGGTCAAACTAATCCCTTGTGCAAATTTAATGAATTTTACACAATTAACATCAGAGGGCTTACTTATGAAGAAAAATCTATGAAAATTGTTACGTTTTTGAAAAGTATTTTCAGGTATAAGTGAGGATTTATGTCCAAAATCTGTAATTTTTCATGGTTTCTGCCTACTCCAAATGTTGCACTGGTGGAGGGAACACCTTAAATAACCTTATCCAAAACTTAATATTCCTGGAATGTTCCTATTTAAGTTAGGAATATACCTATGAACCAGAGTCAAACACTATTTTATCTTACACAAAGTACATCTTAAACTTCAGCCTAAGTCCAAACATCTCTACTGATACCCGAAGTGGGTGATCCTAAACAAGCAATCACCAACTGCCTAAATAAACACCTTGTAGCTGTGTTAAGGATACTGTTATCAAAACTGCTGAAAGAGTGGACTTGGAGCAGCACAGAAACCTAAATTAGCCTGCTAAAAGCACCTAAGATTTAACTGAATGCCTCTAGGAATACATTTATGAACAATGAGGTGTGAGGACTGCTCTCAAAAACAAAGACAAAGGAGGCTAGAACAAGGCCCATGGGTTAGAACGTGTAGATTAACAAATTACTGGTGAGCCAGCACCAAGCCTGACAGAACTCAAGAAGTGTTTGGACAGTGCTCTCAGGCACATGGTGTGACTCTTGGGGATGGCTTGTGCAGGACAGGAGTTAGACTCGATGATCCTTGCAAGTCCCTTCCAACTCAGTTTATTCTGTGAACTGTTCACACTGGTACACTCCATTCTCAGCTGGAATGGACAGCAAAAATTTCTCTTCATGTTTTGTGTGTCCAAGGGCAAACACATGAATTATTGCTCTAGCTGACAAAAAGTTAATCAATCAAAGTTTTCAATTTGAAACCTGGTAAATAAACTTCTGCAGAGAAAGGCTCAACTATTTTCAACTTTTGAATTTGGCTGTACAACACATACAAACCACTAACAAACAAAGGTAATTAACTGCACTTCTCAATGTGTAGGTTTTAAAAACAGAAATGAAAAAGTGGAAAAGTTTGAAAACAGGAAGATGCCAAGTGCAGACATGACCTTGGAAGGACAAGGAGGTTCATCTTGATGTGGTGGAAGAAGAGGCAGGAGTACTAAAAGAAGAACTTCTCTCTCTGCCCAGGGGGATAACCTTACGTTCTCCCCATTTTTTGCTTATTTGAAAGTACAAAAAATCACTTCCAACTCCCAAATAAGGACCACTTCAAAAATCACACAGAGGCTGTTTGCAAAGCAAACGTTGCACCTCTGTCCAGGTAAGCCTGCACATGCTCCTGTTTTGTCTGTAATAGTCTGCTCACTAGAAGTTCCCACTGTTTCTCCTAAGAGGCAATGAGAAGAAAGGCATATCTAGGTTACAGTCTGAGCCATGAAATCCTGAAACCACAAAGAGCCACATTCTTGCTTTTTACACAGATGGTCTAAATGCACGCCGCGTGAAGTTCCTCCTAGGAAGGACCTAAGACTGCTCATCTGCCTATTGTCACTCAGACAGCACTGCCAAAAGCAGAGGGGAAAAGGGATATAATAGGCTTGATGGAGTGCATGGCCATCAAAACTTGGCAAGTTACCACACTCTGTAGGGCTATAAAATACTGATGAGATTTTCCTCATTCAAAGCAGTCATAGCTGGATCATCGGAGAGTCAGCCGGGGGAAACCCAAGCAGCACATATCTCAGCGAACAGTGAACCTCATTTTGAGCCCATGCCTAAAATAACTTCTGCATGTATCTGTTGTGTGAGCCTGAATCTTGTGCAGGATCCATTTGTATTTTTAACAGTGCCAACCATAAAGCAGAGAGCTGTAAGCAGCAGCACTGCAGAGCACGGGTTATTTGAGTTATAAAAACACTGCAGGTGGCCCATTCCAGACAAACCAGCGACTCCTTGCAAAACCCAAAGCCAACTGGTTTTATAGAAGGCTGTTCCACACAAGTCAGTTTCAAGAAAGCCACCTTCTTAGAAGTAAACTCTCCCAGTGCAGACAAGCTCTCAGCTAAGAAATGGCACATGGCTAGAGGTTAGCAGAGTATGTTATTTGGTTTCTGGCAGGACCTCAAAGTCTGTTCCCCCTCCTGTGGTCTCCAGTAAGTAGGAAGGCGGAAAAAAAAAAAAAAATCCAACTCAAAGTGCTGAAAAGCAGCATCCTACAGCAAAGCCATGCGATGACATGATTTCTCAAATTTTCCAATACCAATACTTTGTCATGCCAAAGGCTACAAATCAAACAAGAGAGATATTTCTGGGACTTCTGTACAGCACATTACCAGATCCAAAGGCTGTTCTTCTTGCGTTCTGTATTTATGAAGCAGAAGGCATGAAGAGTTAGTCTTGTAACTCCCTGGTATGCAGTTGAGCTAAAAACTACCTTTTAAAAAAAATTATTCATATGACAGAGCTTTGAACGCTTTCAAATGTTTAGCTTGATAAACTGATCATATTTTAAAGCTTTCATCAAACTAATTTACATCACTTTGTTCCACCACCTAAGTTGTCCAACCAAGCAGATTTTATACATTTTTTAAAATTTGTGTTCTTCTCAAACACCCTACATCTCCCACATTTGCAAAAAATGTAGTAAACTAACACTGGTGTGAAGGTGAAGAAAAGCAGTGAAATTACTAAACCACTTTAGACTAACAAAGAGGTATATTCCAAAACAAAATAAAAAACATCAAACAAAGTATAAACATACAACTAAAGTGAAAAGACTCAACTGCCACCTTGAGAAGTGGATGGAAGGCAGGTCTCATTCAAAACCTCAAACATGAAAATACTGGTTCTGAATACACAAAAACGTTAATGTTTTGAAGATTTAAAAAAGCCACGGAGTAAAAGCAATCATGCCCCACCAGTATGAGAAGTCTGCCTTCACAACAGATAGAAAATACCAGTTGAAAAAGTGAGTGCTTTATGAAATTCAATTTGGGGAATGTGGCCCATTATTTTATTCTCTAAAGGAAAATCAGGTCATAGCATGGAGAAGAAAAAAGAGATTAGTATACTACATGGAATGTGCAACAGAATCTTGAGCTATTCTACATCAATAAATTCTGATGAAAGGAAATTACATTCTGGCCCTGAAAAGCAAAGAAAACCCTAAAACCAAAACCCAAACAAAAAAAAACCCCACCCAGCTCAGGAAACCACTGAAGAATGATAATCTTTCCTCCAAATACACACACATGACAACTGAGACTCATTTTTAAGAACTACATATGCAATCCAAAGTTTTGTAATTCAAGATTCTCAGAGAAGTTTGTTCCACAGTACAAAGAAAGTACATAGTTGAAAGAACACCAGGAAGAACTTTACAGAACTAGCACAGAAATGTGACTGAAAATTGATGTTTGGAAATAATTCCCCAGATTCACAAACCACTTTCCTGTTATTTTAACTTTTTAAAAACCATTTAAGATTAATAGTGAATGCTTTTCATACCCTCTTTTCAAAGTCTGTGCCCTGCAGTATCGGTGACATGGTAAATTATCTCCCCATGAAAAAGGCAGAAAAACCAGATGGGGATCCATTAACTTCTCTCTGTGGTGCTCATTCTCTTTGCCTGAACAGAAACAAGGTAAGAATGTCTGTACATGGCTGAGGGTCCAGCCAGCCATCACCCTCTCTGACAGCAGCAGATGCATACCAAGATGTCTTACAATATAGCAAGAATAAAGTGCTGGTTTACTAAGAGGATCTCCCAACACTCAGGAACCCACACAAACACTAAGTTTCACAACTCAGTTGCCAGGCAACTCATCTAAAGCTCATCTAAAACAAGAAAAAAGAAAAGCAAACACAAGAGCCTCATACTCCCGAGTTGATCACAGAGCAGTTGCTCACCTTTACCCAGTCGACTACCAACAGTAAAGCTGCACGCTGAATGTGGGACACTAAAACCACCAGAAAACACCACTTCAGTAGCTTTGTTTGTTTGGGCTGCTTCTTGGAGGTTTTTTCCTTTGCTTTTTTGTTTTTGGTTGGTTTTTTTTTTTAATGACACCACACTGAATACATTTCCCTCAAGGAAAAGTTAACGGAGTTACAGAGCGCAGGACAAGGGAAGACAGGCAGGCAGGCAGGCAGGAACACCTTACTTGAAGTGTGCAAGAATTATAAAGTACATTAGAAATTTGCAAAAATGGTTTCCATCAGTGAAAATCCCCATGCTTTAAGTTAGTGTTGCAAGGTTACATTGCTCATAATACAAAATTTTATTATCTGGGAGAAAGACATTCTAAAACCCTTCATGTATAGCATTAACAGCATTGTGGAGAACTATGACAAGTAGGCTACAACAGACTGACAAAATTAAAATGTGCTGCTGATAGGGAGTTCATTTTAGCACATACAGCTGTGACTTTTTACTGGTGTGTGAAAGAGAAAAGACATCTCTTCAGGAAAACACCTTTATTGTGCACAAGAATTTCTTAGAGAGGACCTGAAAAGTTTTGATTTCCAGAAATGATAATAAAGTAATATAAAAAACTCACTGAAAACCCAACCAGTCATCAATCAGTGATTTTTGTATTAAAAAAAGCATTTGTGAAAAAATACTTTGGAAATAGAATTTATTGAAAATCTGTAATGGACATAGCCCAACCTTTATGTATTTGCTGCAAGAGAAAGAGGTTTGAATTACTTAGCATGAGTGTCTTTCTACTGAATTTGGTCTCTAGTGTTTGGGTTTTTACTCTTTATAACACTATCAGTAAATTTAATTTAGTTATACAAATTAACATTCTCATTTAAACACTTAAAAATGCTCATGTTGATTCAAGTGACCAAATCCACCAAAATCCACCATGATCCAGTTGGGGCAGAGAGCAGATGCACAGGAAATGGAAGCATAACCAATAGTGACACTTGCCAAAACCTGTCTCAACCCTCAAGGTTGCTGAAGAATTTCTTGAGCCAGTTGTGATGCCTATGTAACCAGTAACCTCACTGGACCTTCCTTCCATGACTCCATTAAATGGTTGTTTAAAAATTCAGACAGGTTTAAAACCAAGACTATCTTATATCACAGAGTTCCATAGCCAAATTAAAATTACATTAAAAACTTCATTAGTTGGTTTCTTTTACATCTGCCACCTTGGACAGAATGCTAATTTCCTGTCCCTTTCTATATGACTCATATTTCACATCCCTCGGCTGTCCTTTTTCCGTGATTAAAAAAAAAAAAAAAAAATCTCAGCCTATTTAATCAAGTAGGAACTGTTCTATACTTGTCAGTCTTTATATTGCTTCTGATTCCTACTGTATCTTCTTTGGGATTTACACAATATTTAAATAAACAACACAGATTAATACACAAACACAGGTGGGTTTTCTGTGTTTTTCTTCATTCTTTTTATGGTATATGTGCCCTTGTTCACAGTTGATTCCTTTAGAGTTTTGGGTAGGAATTCTCAGAAGCAATTGCTGAGAGATAGTAGAGAAGGAAAGAGGGAAAGAAGAAGAGAGAGAGAAAAAAGGAGGGAGGGAGGGAGGGAGGGAGGGAGGGAGGGAGGGAGGAAGGAAGGAAGGAAGGAAGGAAGGAAGGAAGGAAGGAAGGAAGGAAGGAAGGAAGGAAGGAAGGAAGGAAGGAAGGAAGGAAGGAAGGAAGGAAGGAAGGAAGGAAGGATTGATTATATGTAGGTCACCTTAAGATAAACTTACAGAAAGTGTTTCCAAATCTATCTTGGATTGTTTGTGGGCAGCTAAACACTTTTAGTTTAAACAATTGCTGTGACATTTTCCTACTAATTTTCTGTAAAGGTCAAAGTCAGAAAAATAGTAACACAAAAACCTCATATATGTGGTATATTTTTCTTAGCCAAGAACCAACAGTTATCTTCAGAATGTCTATTTCTGTAAGAATATTCATTCACAGTTATTTTTTTTCTTTAGTGACTGGACTACAATGTTTTTTCATCCTTGCTTTTGGGAAAAAAAATCACCTTAATTAAAAATCAGCAAGCCAATAAGGAATCTAACTTTTACATATTTCTAGACAAATAAATCTGTCCACCTTGTTAAAATAACAATAACTTTAAAAAATCAACAAAGTATTCCGTGCATTAGTAAACTGTGTTTATAAATGAGTTATTTTGTGTTTTATCTTACCTTTTAGCCAGCCACAGCTTGGTTCCCATACAGGTAATGATGTCACCCAGTCCTTGCTGAAAGTCCAGACTAACAAACTGGTTTGATTCTAGATACGACTGCAGCAAGTGAAAAACCTAAATTAAAAAAATAAATAAACTTCATCAAAGAGTTTCTAGCCACTGCTTTTCCTCCAAGTAACTGAAAGATGAAACAGTTGCCTGCAAAATGAACAACCATTACTCAAATAAAAACATATATTCACTTGGCTTCGCAGCAGATAGAATCCTTAAATCCTTAAGTTGTCTGGTCTTCAAAGTCATTTTTGCACAAAACAACAGAAAGTGCTGGAAAGTCCATGAAATGAACAGAAGGCAGCTGGATGAACACCACTCCTCTGGCCTTTTCCAATTTAAGCATCCCCCAGTTTTCAACTTTCTAGCTGTGCCATTTGCTCCTCAGTGCCAGCACAGCTGCCTAGGCAGCAGACTGGCAGCTTGGCACACTGGATGGAGCAGGGCTGCTTGCACTGTACAAGTACAACCAAGGAGACAGGAAAGAGAATTACCATCTATAACCACTCTGAAGTGCTGACAGAAAAACACCTTTATTCCTCCTTCTGAGAACCTGCATTCCAGGTCCCAAACACAGTGGCCAGCTGGGTTTCACAGAGTAGAGAGATGCTCACACTTTCCCTTTCCAAGCACTGAACTGCACTGGGGTTCTGCACTTTCTCCTGGGTTTCATGTAAAAGCCTAATAGACATGTCCCAGCTTTGATGAAGAATTCATGGTACCAGAATAAAAGCAAGACCCATAGCTTTCTGGTCAAATAGTTAAAACAAAAAATGTACATTCTCAGAGACCTTCCTTGCTATTTAAAAACAGATTTTTCCAAGTTGCATTGAATATATAGTGTTTTTAAAAAAAGTATAGTCATCTAAGCATGAAATGAAAATATTGGGTAGTATAAGAAAGCTGATACCCACTGCAGAAAAGGGCTCTCCAAGCCCATCCTGTATGTGGCAGAGGGTGCACGACACACACTTGACATCAGTGACACCACCCGTATCATCCCACTTGGTTTTAACTTTTCCCATTCACACACAGGTGAACAGGAAACACCTGGGTGAGGTGATTTCTAAATGGAAACACATGGAAATGTGTGCTGCAGTAGTGAAGCCTAATGGAAAAGACCTTACTCAGCATAAAGAATTTTGCCTTACAGCCTCAAAATTGGAAATTCTGTTCACTTACATAGCTAAGTTACATTTACAGAAAGGGCTTCTATGCAAATTGAAAAAGTACATCCCCCATTATTTACTGAAACTGACCATGTGCAGAATTTAGGAAGCTTAAGAGGCATTTCTGAAAATACATACTGTGAGCATTTGATATGGAAACACTCTTGACATGTGAGAGTATTAGCACTTCATACTTGCAAAGTGACAATTTAATGACTAATGGATCAAGCTGAGGCCTTCATTTCACTTTGGGAAAAGAAAAGCCTTTGTATCCAGATTTTTAGATCTCAGATCTTGATTTTCCACATTCCAGCTGTCACTTGCTCCAGGGGTTGTATTTTTTTGTTTGTTTGCTTGTTTTGGAAACACAAGCACTGCCACATAGCATTAACTTGACACAATTTCATCTGGGTTATTTTTTGTGAAATCATTTAAGTGGAAAAACAGCTGCAGTCGTTTCAAAGAAGCACAGAAACAGAAGAGATGTCAAGAGACTATCTAATCCATACAAACACTGAAGCAGGGTCTAAACATTCTTTGATGAAACAAATGCCTGACTGTCCTAATCCTGAAATCAGCCAAGAAAGCACATTCTGGAACACTCGTATGCAACTCCTCTAGTCTTTTCACCCTTAAAATCCAAGCTCTTGAGGTAAGGTGGCCCTGTCTGCTCCCACCCCTGCCCTCATGGCAAACAACTGTTCTCTGGACACTATTCAGTCAGTCCAGATTTTTTCCTAGTGAGGCACTTATTAAACACAGAGATCCCACTGGGGCCCTTTGACAGGAACAATGAAATAAACTCCTGTCTCCCTTTGTTAGCAGGTGCACTGTAGGCAAGACACACCCTGGAGAAGTAGCTTGTCTTTTGTTTTTTCAAAATCTTCTGAAGCCCTCTGAACTGAACATCATTTTGTTGACAGCATCTTTCTAAGATGGCCTTTCCAAGATCTTTTTGAATCTCTATCTTTGTCTACATTTTGCAGAACTGCAACCTTGATAACATTTCAAAGTGTCACCAGAGGTTTCTACCTTGAATTCTCTCCTTTAGTCTGTTTTTGACAGTGCAAGTGTTTGCTTATTAAAATGGTTTATGTAAGTACCTACTCAAAGTAACCTTCTTCATGAAAACCACTGCACTATGCTGCCACTACTAATAGTTTCTCTGTATTTTTTGTGGCTTGCCCTTAATTCCTGTTAAGTCATAGACATGACAGAAAAAGAAGAATGAAAATGGAAAATAATATTTATGCAGAAGTTCTTATTGCTTTTTATATCCTCTGCTAATTGAAAACCATTTGGTGTCTTAACCTTTCTAATTTTATTCCTCTGTACTTGTGTTCACTTCCAGGAACGACAATGGATTTGCCTCCAAGCAATAACATAAAATCTTTCACAATTTTGAAGGGGCTATCATATTTTTTTCCTAGAATCTTAAATTAATTTTCATCGCTTCTGCTCTGAAAACAACTCTCAAAGTGCCTTCCATGTAGAGGCACAGGAAACCTAAGTAGTTTGATGGTTTATGCTGAAGGTCTTGAAAGAGAAAGAATTGTGTATACTAAGGAGGAGAAATTGGTGGATTTAAGTTTGCCCAGGTAGGTAATTTGGTTGTGTGAAAACATAACCAAAACTCCTCTGGAGTTAATTCTTTGTATGAACCAATCCTTTCAATACTATTCAGATGGTAAAAATCACAGGACACAAGCCCTATTTAAACAGTAGAATTAGAAGGTGCAATTCACGTGAGACTTTGACAGACTCTTGAAAAGTGCTTGCATCCATCAAAGAAAATGTTCAACTATAATTTAGCCTGTTCTGACCTTTTTGACATACACAAAATACTGATTTTCTTGTTATTTCAGTGCAAGCCCTCTATCTTTTCTTCAGGCACCCTCACCAAATTTTACACTTAGAAAGCTTTCCCCACAAAGAAATTATTTTCTCAGCATGAGATTTTAGAAAGCCTAATCTAAACTGGAAATTGTAATTAACATCAGCATGTTTTATGCAAAGCCTAACTTTATGTAAGCTAAAACCAGATGCAACCAAAGAAGCAACGTGTACAAGTTAACCTCAGTAGTTCTTCACTTCCATCACATGCGATGTGTTGTTCTTTGGCTTCCATATGGCTTCCATGATCTAAGACTACAAGCCAGGCAATGTTTGCTTGAGGAGGTAGCAAGTTTTATGAGACTGTTTGATATAGATAATAAAATAGACAGGTTTTCCAGCACATGGCTCTCCTCAAGTCCAAAATACTACATGATTTAAAATCCTCTGCTGAATTCCTCACACATAAGTGCAGTGAGGTCATGGTGTTCCTTGTGTATGTGGCATTGTTTTTTTATTACACAAAGGTAATATATTAATGATTTTTTTTAAAGGTAGTTTTACCAAATATTTGCACTGTTAGTGGAGAAAGGTTCATGAAGACTTACTGGCTGATACTGGTTCTTTTTAATAGATACAACATTTCACTGAGACAAGGTATTGTCTGTAGTTCTGTAGAATCCTGCACTTAAGATGGAGAATTCATGGATGCCCAGAAACCTTTTCCTCCTCCATGCAGGCTGTTCAGGAGCCAGGATAATACACCTGAGACTGTCCACCAACATGGACAAGAGCTGTTAAAACAGTGAAAGCCATGGGAAGTCCAGATACTTGGATACAAGATGGCAACATGTCCAGTGCTGCAGGCAAAACCACTTGTATGGGAGGACTAGTTAGTGCAAAACAGCACAGAAAAAACCCAAACAAACTCCACCAAGCCAGCCCAGGTGTGACACTATATCCCAATGAGCAAAACCCAAGGACTCGGCATTCAAGTGAAGCTATGTTCTGCTCTCCAGCCATTCCCAACTTCCAGTACCTTCCCTGGAGTTGTCAATGTTTCATGCTGGTTTTTCAGCTGTAGAAGCCTCAAGAAAAGGGGAAAAAGCAGAGGAGGGTGGGGGAAGGAAGAGAAAAGAAGGAACAGCCAGCTTGGTTCCCCGCTGGCCAGTCAGCACACATGTCCTGCCCTGTCCACATCCATCCCCCACCCAACAGCGTGCTTTCAATGCAACACTGTCGCCCTGCCAGACATGGGAAAGCTGAGTGTTTTCTTTGTACCCAAGTAGGCCTTAAGACGTAACATCTGCTATTTCTAAGTTCATTTTGGATGATTAAGTGAGAAAAAATGCACATTGCTTAAAAAAAATAAATAAAACAAATACTTAAATGGTTAGACATCAGTTAAGTCAAAAATGTAAATCATGAGAAGCAGGAAGAGACTTTTTCCCCCACACTAACTTTGATATGATATGCAGCAGATCATTATCTTCAGCAGCTCTCGTATCAGCTTGAATTGCTGGGAAATACACAAAATAATGAAGCAATGTAGTGACGGAGGAGAACTTATATCAAACACAAAAGTTACCTAGTGCAAATTTATTTTGGTGCCAAGAGTTCTCCTGCGTACACACAGAGACACTGCAAACACAGCACAACCATTCAATAGCCACAAAGTCAATCTAGATGACACACTTTCTAACAAATTTAAATTAACATTTCATAGCATCAGCAATAATTTTATAGGAGGAACTAAGGTTTCTGAAATTCATAATGAACTTTTAATTTCTGACATAAAACAATGATTAGTGGATACCTGGTGTACATGAGCACGATTGCATTTGAAAGAAAGCACAGCCTTCAAGTGCCTTTTTTCAAACAAAGAGATTTTCCAAAAACAGAAGGTTATCCAGTTGCATACTTCTCAGTGAAGTAGCAACACTGAGCTTTCCTCCCCACTTAAGATGACCTGAAGCAATAAAAACTTTTTCATGCATGCCCTCAGCTATGTTTGGATGAAATTAAGTATACAGTACAAATATTCACATTCCTAAGTGCAAAACTGAAACAATGCTCCCAGTGTTCATTGCAGTGCCTCCTGGGGGGGAAAAAATACAAACCAAAAAAACCAAACTGACATCACCCGAAACTTTACATTCTCAATGTATATCCTTTAAATCCCTAAAAAAATACAAAGAATACAGATGTTTCAGCAGCTGAAAGAAAACACTGTGTAAATACTGAGCTTTCAAAAATATGCCACTCACCGAGCTATGAAGTTTGAAGTAACACGGGAAGGCAAGAAAATAAAGGCATTTGTAAAATGGGAGCAAGTAAGATTTACTAAGCTAAATGTGTGTTTTCAGAACAGTCCCATCAAAAGCTTTTGCTTGAGTACTAACATGCTAGTAAAAAACCCTCAAATATAATTTTTCTTTTCTTCTCTCATTTAAAGGCAGATAAAACTTTATTCTTCTTCTATGATAAATACAACCGCCAAGTTATCTCTATATTCTGAAACTTAGGTCCAATTTTTTTTTTAGAAAAAACTGGCAAGCTGCTGTGACAGGTGAAGGCATTTTTATAAGTATGATAAAAAGTTCAAAGTTACAATAATTAGCTCTAGGGAAAAACAAGTCTTAAAAAATCCCCTTTTTTTTTCTTAAAGATGAAAAGTGCCAGTGTGATAATTACACTAAAAACCTCATCTACCACCCCCAGCTTTCCAATAAGAGATCCATACAATAACGGATGGGAGAGTTTAAAACTATCTGCATACCACCCTGCTGTGTTAAAAACTGGTATTTGTGGAAAAGAAATACAATGTTTTATCACCAGAGGGTATGGTATGAACAGGTACCTGCAGTGCATGCTGATCTCCCACCAGAAGCAGCCATGCACATTGCAGGGTTTAAAAGGAGTCCAGAAGCACAGGGCACAAAGGGGCTGCACCAGGCACTGCTGGTGGCAGCCTGTGCTCTGTGTCCTCATCACCCAGACTCTGTCACACTGAGGTTTAGAACTCTGTGGATAGATCAACTCTATTACAGCCATTAAGGATTTTCTTCACCTGAGCTATTTAATTATAAGAGAAATTTTTATCTGATGCTTGTGGCAGAGTAAATATTCTGAATTTATTTCCCCATTTAAATGGCAATATACTAAAGAGGAATTTCAAATGTTTATCAATTCTCTTGTCACCCACAAAAAAATGTGTTAGAAAAGCCATCATTCTTCTCACAGTCTTAGATCATTTAGATATAGCAAATTATTACAGGCATCACTCCCTTTGTTCCTATCATTTCCTTTCTTAGAAGTCTTTCATTACATAATAGTGGTTTCACAACTAATAGATCAGATTATTATTTCTGCCAGAGATACATTATATGATTTCATATGAATAATGCTTCCTTAAATTTGTTTTTGTGTGGCCTAAAAACTCAGTCTGGGGTTCAATTGTTTCCTTCTGCAAATAATTTTATGAAAAATGTATAAAATCTTTCTTTAAAGCAACAGCTGGCTCACAATTCAATTTTTCCAGAATTTTAGCTTTGATTTGTCAGCACATTTCATTATCTAATTACCCAGTTTTGCTTTATTATTCATGAGAAATTATGGGACTTGAATCTTTCTTCCAAATCTATCTACCAAAATTCATGAAACTGGGTTTATACATTAATTAAAAGTTGTTTTGATTAAAATGAAGGCAAGCATGTTTTGATTGAATTAAGAAGCAAAAAATGAATAAAAATACCAGTTAACTCTGTGTAACTCAGCAAGAATAACACTAATCATTAATAATAATAACATTAATCATCTGAAAATTATGAATGTGCCATAACTAATGAAAGTTAAAAGGTGCTGAAAAATAGCAAACTGCTTTCTTCTCAGTGACAGACATAAAATCACAAAACATCCATCCTTAAAAATGTGATCTTCACATTTAAGATAAACCTGTTTTTGTCTAAAACTAGCCCAAAAAATGCAAAATTTCACAGATCAAAATTCTTGCAATACAATTTTTATTAAGTTTTTTCCCAAGTTTTTCTTCCAATTTTAATCAAGGTGAAACTCAATTGCAGTTTAAAATTTGTGTATGTGTACATGACTCAAAATTTTCAATAAAACAGAGAGAAAACAAACAATGAGAAGTTTGCTGCCAGGGAACAGCAGATTCATTTTACTTGTAAGACCCAGCTGAATTTTCTCTTAGAAGTACATGGTTTGCCTATTAACACAGAAACCAATATGAGGTCTCACTTTACCATTATCAGGACTCTTTTACCATAAGGATTTAAGATACTTTTTAAGCTGACATTCACCTAAAGGTACATGTGCTGGGCACAAAAACCCAACCAGAAGGACTGGCTGATGAGCCAAGTGAAAACCCCAATAACAGACAGGGCTAAGAAAAGGCAAATCTGCCTGAGGAGTCAAGGAAAGAAAAGGCAAATATGAGTGGGTTTCACACACATCCTCCTCACCAGCCAGCCTGACCAGAGATGGAAGAGGCTACTGTGGAGCTGGTGGCATTTCCACTCTCTGCAAACATCCCTACTATCTTCCCACAGCATGTAACCAAAACCTGTAAGTCTAGAGAAATGAACAAACCAGACTGCTGGGAGCAGTTGAGAATTGTCCTCAGTCTGTATTTCTAATCAGAACAAGCAACAGGAAGGACAAAATGAAGTCTCTTCTGCCAAATCTATCTCTGCCATCCTAAAAACACACCCATCATTGTCTTAATCCAGCTACCTCAAAGGTATAAAGCTACACACATACACACCTCAGCTTTCTTTTCCCTCTTCTTTTTTTTTGGAGGGTGGCAGTGAAACAATTTGAAATTAATTTTTCCCAGGCTATGTCTTTGTAACAGGTCTCTTGCACATGCCCACATGAAGGAAACAAATGGAAATAAATACTAATGCCCACATTCCTATTTACTCAAGGATATTTACAACTAGGAGGAATATTGTCAGCTACCCCACAGACACAAAGAAGCTGACATGGTAAGAGACACAGTATGAACATGTTTATCAAGAGTGCTCAGAAGTACACTGCCACTTGACCCCACAGCCCTGCCTGGTTTCAGCAGAGGTGATCTTCTGCCTCAGGAATGTCTGTATTAACGCACAAGCTGAGAAAATAATTAGAAGTAAGCTAAATCAATTTGATACTTTTAGTTCCCAAATTCACATTATAAAATAAAGTGTAGTAAAGCTTGCAGCTACAGAAAACGTTTTACTTCTCTCAACTAATGATTTCAAACTTATAGAGGAGAAAACATATATACAGGTCTCCCTCCAAAAAAAAAAAAAAAAAAAAAAAAAAAAAAAAAAATCAATATTTTTAAAGTCTGAGGAATAATTTGACACATGAAAAATCCCAGTGCAGCTACCTATAACCATGGTAAAAATAAAAAGAAAGTGGTGATGTCTTTCAAGGTTGTATTACAACTTCTGAAGGCTTTTCCCCATTCATACATTGTCAGTCATAACCTGTGACTGTACACGTCTCTGTGCACGAGGATCAACTTCCATTGCTGTTTCTTTACAAGAATTTTGTCACCATTAATGGATCCATTTGCATATGAGGAACTCAATACTGGGCTCTTTTGTTTGAACTCTAAGCCAACATTTCAAAGCCTGCTGAACTGAGGTAAGATTCATTGCTCTCTCACTGCAGGGCTTGCTACACCTGAGTGCAAACAATAGGCAAATAAAGAAAATTCTCACACAGCTAGATGCAGGTAGCAAGGGGAACATTGGGGGCTACGGCTATGCAGATCCACCAAACACGTGTTGGTGCCCAGACCCCCAGCTCAAATGCCAAACTCCTCTGACTCAGAGCAACACAGCTGAATGTAAGCAGAACTCACAAGAATTTTCCTCTGTCAAAATTATCCCTATAAAAGGGAACATACAACTAAAAACATGCAATAAAAGTAACTTTATGTCTAGACAGCATAGCTGATAGGTGGGCTTAACTTGCAGATAAATTGAATTCCAAGTGTAATTCCAAGTTCAGCTTTACAAGGGCAGTACATAAGGCAATTGGAAAAAGGAAGGTGCATTTAATGCAAACTCTTTTTTTTTTTTCTTCTTTTACTACAGTAACGCCTAGAAATTAGTTTGTGTGACAGGATCCCACTTAGCTGCAACACGTGAGAAAACAGACAATCTTCAACCCAACAGCCCTCCTGTATTTTCAGTCTCACTGGACTGCATGGCAGCACTGTTCAGCCCAGGCATATGTGGATACAGCCACTTACCAACAAGGAAGATCATCTGAGAGGAAAGAGGACTGGCTCCCTGAAATACACAACATCTCTTTACTTACTTTCTGTGAATGATGTAGAAATAAAGCTTTTACTTATGTAATCACATAGTGTTTCTCAATATGATCCCCCCTCTCCCATATTATAAAACATTACAGAATAAAGTCTTGCAGGCAAGGAAACAGAGATTAAGTGATTTATTTGAAACATACAAAGAATTAATCTCAGAGAAATTCAGATCCTACAAGTTCCAGTTCATAGACAGTAGCTACGCATGTGCATGAGAATTTATGGGAGGAGAAAAATGCCAAAATTATGCTTTAAGTATATTTTTTGGAAGCATTTGGCTCTTCAGAAAACACGGAGGGAAGTATACCTAAGTGTCAGTACAATATAGATCGTACAATCAAAACTGCACTGAAAATACCAACAGTATTTCCTTAGAGTTCTGTCAGTTTTGGATCACTGATCTTCCTGAAGTTTTTGAAACTATGAAGTTCATAGAAACATTGAAAACTCACGATGAAGTTTAAACTACAGCAAATACATGAATCATGCTACTGCTGAAGATCAGCAGATTTTTGCCTTACACATATGGACAAGCTATTTATAAATTTTCACTTCCCATCAGGCTCAGCATGATGTCAGCTTACAATAACAAGTTAATGTTAATGTTTTCCAGTAATTTCCACAGTGCCATTTAACTGCAAGTGCCCTAGCCAAGGTAAACTTAAGGGCAAGGAAAGGGCTAACTGCATAATCAGAGAGCAATGTTAATGAATTTTTCATCTCTGCTTTGAACATTTGGAATTCTACCTGCAATGTATTTGCCTTTTGTTCCCAAAGTTTAATCTCACTAGTCAGCTGATTACATCTCCCCCAAACAGCTCAAGTATTCCTTCTGATTTTAATTAGTGACAATGCTTCATCGCCTTGTGGATTTTTCCCCCAGACAAACAAGCAACCTACGCTGTCACAGCAAGTGCCAAGCTCAAAGCTATCAAACATTTTCCAAGCTCTAGTAAGATCATGCACTTTGCCTTACAATCAGCAGCACCACAACAGATGAACACTGTCCTTGTGAATTCACCAGTAACAGACAATATCCAGAATAAAATGATGAAATTTCCTGGGGCTCTTCTCTTCAGAGGAATTAGAAGCTGGTCAGAAAGACCTATTCTTTATTGTTATTTTCCACCCTCATCTCTTCCACTTGCATGCAATTAATGTGTTTTTGACACGAGGGAATGTCAACAGCAACAGTTTTTATGTCAGAAAAGATTTTTTTTGAAAAACAAGTTCTTCCAACACTTTCCCTTACTCAAGGCCACCTTCTCCAACATTTACGCATGCTTGCCCTTGGTTTTATTATCCCAGAGGAGTACAGCTGTCTCATTGTCTCTAAGAACAGTTTTTTAAAGCCACTTAACCCTCTACTCAGCTTTGAATATTGAACTGCACAGAGGTTGTTGCCTTCTGAACACACCGATGCCAGTGGTAAATATGTTACTACGTCCACCACTTTTGCGACACCAAATCCTGCTGCAGCGTGACAATTTCAAACATCCTACCCAGGTTTCTACTGAAAGCAAGCTCCCCACTCCCTTCAGTCACATCAGTTAGGTTAGCAGAGGCCTGACAGAGAAATTGGAATATTTAAATTCATTTAAATAACATCCACATATTTAAATCTTGTTTTTGCTGAAATGGCTCCAAGAGGACCACCAGCTGGTCTGTAGCAGTTGCAACACCCGGCAGCCATAGGACTAGTGATCAGCTGCATGTGGACTGCTGTGCATGAGCTGGCTGCAGAGCATGAGCCTACATGCTCACACAAATCCTATGGCATTAGGGCCTCAAAACTGGCAATGAGAACAACTAGGCACCCATTTCACTAAATGCCAAATTGGCTCAAGGCAGCTGAAAAGCACCCTGCATCAGTGATGGAAGGGACTATTAGGATACTTCATACCCTTTTTCATCCAAATAAATACCAAACACAAGTGGTAAGAGTATCTCAATGGGTTCTTTACAGTGTTATCCCTTTGCAATCAGTACCAATCTGGTTCTGCTTGTGTTCATCACCCACCACTCCACAGGCCATGTCCTGTCACTTCTGTATTTTACCAGTGGCTGCAATTGCAAAACCACCCACTAAAATCAACAGTTTCTTTAGTTAACAGATTAAACACTACATTTTACTACCTTTAGATAAACTAAACCAGAATCCAGGGAGAGCCTGTGGTTTCAAGTCACTTCACAATCTGAACCTGGCAGAATAGAAATGAGTGGAAGGCACTGCTACCCTCATTCATGTTTCCAGTACTTTGTTCATAATCTGACACAAAGCAGCTAAGAGCTGCCACACTTTGAATGGCTCCTCATCACACAGATCTTGTGTGAATCTCCCTTATCACCATTTTTAGAGGTGTCTGTTCCATACCCTGTCCTCAGTCCTGACCACAAAGCATCCACTGGTTATCAACAGATTATGCTGGGGATTGATGGTTTATATTGAAGAATCATCCCATAAAGCTACATATTTTTTTTGGTTTTAAGCAGTAAAATTTACTACAGAACTAAAGCTATAATAAGCACATAACAGTATGAAGTATAACTGCTTCAAATAAACTCACATGCTAAAAATATTTTAAATTGGCAAAAAAAAACCCAAAAAATGAAATAGCAAGAACATGTCAGAAGTTAGGGAATCCACAGAAGTAGTTCAAGAGTCTACTAAAATTCCACAAATTCCATGGCTTAACTGCACTTGGAAAAAAAAATAATTTTATTTGAAACCAAGTTTCCTCTTCCCCTCTTCAAACACCATTATGCATTTTCTGTGCATTTGATCAGTCTTATTGGCTTTACAATACATTAAAAATTATCAACCAGCTGCAAAAGGGGAGCCCACCTATTTACAAATTTATTCACTTGACGTTAAGAAGGATGAGTTCTCTTCTAGTTACAGATAACAGAGCAAAAGCTCTTTGTTAAACAAGTTAAAAAGTAAAAATGAATTGCATATTGGTGACATTACAGTTTTCACTACATAAACCTGTAAGAAATTCCCTACAGACAACATTGTTTACAATACAGTAGCAATACTGAATATGAATGTTTTGTGTTATAAACCATGAAAGAAATGAAAAAATTCCTCAAATTTATCACCTTTATTTTAGTTATTGTATAAACTGTGAAAACTTCATACTTGTCACCCAAAAAAACCTATTTTGTTCACAAGAAACCAGGCTAATTAAAGAAAAAGACCCAAATCAAGTTTGTCTAACTCAGTTCTGTGACAACACCTCCTGCTCAGAGCACCACAATTGAACAGCATCATCCAGAGACACCTCCAAAGTGCTTTATGCTTCTATAATTGCAGCAATGCAACTGTTTTGAGAATTCTTCTGGTGCATAATCATGGTGCTGGAATTCTATTCAACAAAGCTGTCTATGTAAAACCCCAGGATTTTTTTACATAGATAACTCCATTATAAGCCTTGTTCATGACTGAATGCAGAAATACATGACAGACTCTCAACTTCTAAGCCTTTCTTCCTGCTGTCCTATGCAATCTTTATAAATATCACTGATATAAAACCAAATTAAAAGATAGCACATGAATGGAACATGAACTCTTGTGAATGGAAAAGGCTGATGGAAAAACATTAGCAAGACTCAACTAGTCAAAGAGTTGTTAGGAAAAGTGTTAAAGGCTGTGGTGATTACAAACATCTCCCTTTCTGAGGAAATTTAATAGCTTACTGCACTCTGATAACAAAGAAACCCAAGAAGTTACTGCTGTAATAATTTGAGAGCTGGACATGATAAATTTAGGAACATTTGTAACTTGACTTAGAAAATATTTAGGATGAGATCATTTATTTGGACCATGTGATCACAGAACTTCAAAAATTCAACGTTACAGGAAATTAACTTCTACTTCAACGGTTCACAAAGTACCACATTATACAAGACTGAAAACAGCTTTAAATGTCATTAGAACTATTAAACTCTTGTGTCAAGTTGGTTTAAATGACAGTGTTATACATTCAATGTATTTGTCTGAAAGACTAACTTAAACAATTTCTTTTTCTTCTCTATAAGCACAATAGGGGTTTTCAGAAAAATGAAAAATTATGAAAATGAAACAACTCTTAAGAGCTACATTACTTTGTAGTTATGTCCCCTTCTTTAATACTGTGTCTCTACCACTTTTACCAACACTTCCTATTTTTCGGAGAAAACAGTATTTTCCTTTTATTGCTAAAGGCAGTGTGAGGTCTCAAAGGTAGCACCTTTTTCCTCACCAGTGATCAGTGAATACCAAGAGGCCATATTGTGTATATTTCAAAACTAGCTAAACACAAAAAGCTCATTTTGACTTTCATGAACTTTTTTCCACTTCCAGCAACTGAAGTTGCTTGATGCTGAAACATAATTTTTAAATGTTTCTAATTACTGTACAATAATCCAAGAAAAATAACTACATTCAGAACCATTTTCCTTCCTCAGTTCCTAATATCTACAAACTTATTTTGATTAACTTTTTAAAAACAGCTTAAAATATGATAATTAAGAAATATAAATTATTGTCTCAAACCAGCAAATTAAATAAAAAAAGGTCTCTGTCTTGCTGGAAGCCCTTGATTCATTTAATTCTATTTATGGCCACTTTTAATATTAGTACCACCATGGAGGTTTGAAATCCTACGTGTTCAGCAAGGCTCCCATAAGAAAGTGGTACCCCAAGGTGATTACACCAAGTCCCTTCCTTTTGAAATGCTTAAGGATTTTCTATGGGTTGCAGTTTTATGCTGCAAGACAGGATACACACACAGAGCATATGATTTTTATTTGATGGTACATCAGGAAAATGCAAAGTCTAACAATAATCTGGCAACAGGGTGCATATGTGAAGTCTCTTAGAGTGTCACTACGGCCATCTCACATCTTCCTGAGGCTTTTTTGGAAGTGGGTAGTATTTACTGGATGGGGAAACAGGAGAATCACCAGAGCACACACATTTTTATGCTGATATTACTTATTTGTCTCTTAACATAACTTAAAGTATTAGGTATGTAGCATGTTCCACATAACATACTGACAACGTGATTTAATCTTTTTTCTTTGTCTTTAGTTGTTTTGGGTTCAGAAGTAACTTTATTCCAAAGAGCAAAGGCTCTACCCGGTTATTCCTTATGGCACAAAACAATTCAATAGGTACAAAAATCAAGCATGCACTCTAGCATGGCTCCACCTATACTTTCTGTGGAAAAAATAAAGTGAATGTTGTGCCCTTTACATTTCCTGTGCTATTTGCCAGCAGTGTCTCTTCACCAATGAAACAAGATGGACAGTAATTTGCAAGAATGAATGAAAGATTTTCTGCACTATACAAACATGAAATGAGCACATAACAGGTGTTTTGTTTGCTACAGAAGTATTTTGTAGGGACGGAGAGAAGTAGGTTTTTCCTATCTTAATTTTTTTTTTTGTTTTAGGACTATAAATTTAATATTATAAAGCTAAACAAATGTATGCATTTGGACTGGTGAAAGGAAGAAAAGGTGCTAAGAGAATTCAACCATATTCAAGTAAAGCTTGGTATGAACTACAAAAGGTCAATATCTTCCATTTTTATCAGATGTTTCAGTGTTGAATGCAACACATTAAACTTTCCTTTTCACTTTGAGAAATCACTACAATATGCAGGGATTACCTGCCAAACAGAGATTGAGACATTCATTGCAGATGTGAAGATGTACTGAATCTAGAGTTCACACTATTGGATAAAATCAATATACAGATACATTTGGCCAGCATTTATGACAGCATGGTAATTACTCCAGTGCAATAAGCAAAAAAATACCATGACAGCAGCTATTCTGTAAGAGAAGATGAGGTCCAAAACAGAGATAAAAAGGAGCAAACATCTGAAACAAGAGCTGGTGGGAGGCAGTTGATAGTGAGGGTGCCAGAGGAAGCAGGGTAGAGATAACAGAGGCACAAGCTTGAGAAGGAACTAGGGAGGGCAGAATAGAAGCACCTGCTGCTTATCATTCCTTCAGAAGTCTTATTAATTCTTTGGTTGCTTAAGGCTGTGGGGGAGGTTTCCACACTCCCAAACATCAAGGAGACTCTGATGATCCAAAGACAACTGGCACTTTTTATGAAGTAGAGAAAAGGAGGGATCTTGACAGGTGATAAATTTAGAAGCATCCCTCACCCTCTCAGCATCTCCCCTTGCTCTCTTCTGCAGTTAGAGCACACCTAGGCTGTTTCCAGCACCTAAGAAAGGCTCTGCAGGGTATTGCAAGTCCAAGAGCTGCCTGTAGCTCCAATGGAAGCCACATTTTTCTTCATCCAACTTAGAATCCACATTATTATCACTTCTGGCCTTACCCAGGACCATCACCAAGAGTCACACCATGTGCTTGAGAGCATTGTCCAAGTGCTTCCTGAACTGTCAGTCTGCTGCTGGGACCACTCTCTGGAGAGTCAGTTCCAGTGCCTGGCCACACTCTCTGCTGTTTTCCTGATATCCAAACAAACCTCTCCCAACTCAGCTCCATGCTGTTTCCTTGATTCCTGGTCACAAGAGTAAATAGGCCAATACCTGCTCTTCCTCTTCCCCTCACAAACAAGTTGCACACTGCAGTGAGGTCTCCCCTCAGTCTCCTCTTCCTCAGGCTGAACAGAACAAGTGACTTCAGCCACTCCTCAAACAGCTTCCCCTCCAGCCCCTCATCAACCCCATGGACACTCCCCAATAGTTTCATATCTTTCTTGTATTGTGACACCCAGAACTGCACACAGTATTCAAGGTGAGGCTGCCTCAGTGCAGAGCAGAGCAGGACAATCCCCTCCCTTACCCAGAGATGCTGGGTCTGATGCTCCCAGGACAGGGCTGTCCTTCCTGGCTGCCGGGGCACTGCTGACTTATGTACAATTTGTCATCAACCAGCACCCAAGGTTCCTTTCCATGGATCTGTTATTCAACTTCCCATTTCCCAATCTATATACACAACACTGCCCTGTTCCAAGTGCAGAATTGGGCACTTGTCATTGTTAAACTTCATAGAGTGGGTGGTTGCCCATCTCTCTAATTTGTTCAGGTCTCTCTGCAGGGCCTCTCTGCCCTCAAGGGAGTTGACAGCTCCTCCCAGTTCAGCATCACTGGCTTTTAGTTGAGGGGCTTTGCTCCCCACATTGCCCTGACCTAAAAGCAAAACACACAGACAGATCCTTACAGCAAGGCACCACTTCTGCTCCTCCAAATAAACTCTCCACCACTAGGTACAACCATAACACAGCTTCTCTTTGTTAACCATACACCCACATAAACTTTCTGTCCCATGTACTTTCTGTCTGTCAAATTTCTGTACAACCCCTCCTAGCCCTGGATATCCATTTACCATTCTTTTCTGGCCTCTGCATAAACAGCACTGGAGGAACAAAACCAGAGAAACACATTTACAGAGTATGTTCAAGTTCAAGATGCAGTCATTTTGAGCCTTAGTGAAAAAACTACACTTTAGATCAAACAGCTATGTGAAAAAAAATTCCTAGAAAATTTTAGCACAACAATAACTTCTTCAAAAACGCTGGTATTTTAAAATACTTACATATATAAAGGCAAGAAAAAAAGAGTAAGAAGAAACACTATTGCAAGAAATGCCTGTGACATACAAACATTTAAAAAAAAAACCAAAGCAATCAACATGCATTAAATTGGTTAAGACAGAGAAAGCACACTAAGTGATTTGATGCACTGGCACATTTGATATCTATTTTCACACACCAGAAAAGTGTCTTATTCTTGTTTTGTTTATTTTGTCTCACTTCTTTAGATTTCCAGGTTTTCCCTCCTTTCAATTTTTTTTTTTTTTTTTTTTTTTGCCAGTATTCAAGATTCTTGCATGCTGTCTTCAACACTGTCCTTACTGAGTAGTTACCCACTTACAAACACTCATCCCTCTTCATTCGGTTTTCCTGAATTCTGCACTTTTTTGAAAGCACATCTTCCCAGCTTTCTCTTCCTTTCATGAAGGAGATTCTTCTCTTCTGTAAACAGGCTGAGAGAGCTTCCAAAAACCACAGTAGGCACCTCCCCCTATTCCTCACTATAGCCTGAACTTCTGAAAACACACTGTATGTAAGTATTTTCCATACATCCTCAAGCAGTTAGAACTTATCATGGATGGGTTTTTTAAGAGTATACCCAGAAAGTGTATTCAGGATTATCTTTCTTTTGGCACTTGAAAGTTTTAAAGACACGGTTCCTAGATCAAAAGGAAGCAAAAAAAAATCCCATGCAGGTCGGATGGAAAATATGTTTTTTGAGATGAAAAATGAACTCCATGGAGTACTAAATTAATCCACTGCACTACCTAGGAGAATATTATATCTTCAGTAAGCTTTACAAGTTTTAACTTTTCCCTTCCCAACTGTAAAAACATCCTCTGCCAATGACAGAGTGATAGGATTGCTTTCCTGACTAATCATGAGGGATACTCATAGATTCATAATACAAAACAGGTGCAAGAAATATGCACAGAATGGAACACTTAAAAATTCAGACTTCACAACAGTTCAATTGTTGTTCTGGGAGGTCTAAATCAAATTAGTCAGCCAGTGCCTAGAATAGTTCAACTCTCTTCAGGAAGACTTCAGTAATGAAAAGTAAAACACTGTGCTGAAAGTTATTTGTTTTTCACATGTCTATCATTTAAAGACAAAATAATGTATCCAGTGTGAAAACTGTATCTATAAAGAATATTTCTCTTTGTTAACACCTAATCACGGTTGTTTTATATAACCACATTAACAGATAGTGTTTTCAGTCACTGCACAATTATCCACAAATACACTTAGAGATGCCAGCTTGTATGGGCGTGTGGATGGCTGTTAACTGAACACCAAGCAGGGTACCTCAAATGTACACACACAAACACAGGTACCCAAAACCTCTGCTAGCAGGGTTGCAGGAGCTTTTATTCATAAAGGAATGGAACTAGGTCCACTAGAATAGGAAGGCCAAAACGTTTGCTAAGCAACTGCTTACCATAACCAGAGTAATAAGTGTCAAAATCTAGGGTATGGGAGAGAGGGAAGCAGTGCATCCATCAAGGCATCCCTCTCCCTGTACAGAGGGGGCAGCTGGCACACTCTCGCTGGCACAACACAGAGTAACCATTATTACAGTTACCTCTCAATTAAAAGAGCAGTTGTTTTCACTGACTGATGGATGTTGCTCATTCTGTACTAAACCATGCTTTTTTTCCCCTTTTTTTTTTTACTAGAAAGATAGGACCCCACAAGGTTTACAACAACAGCATCTTTGCATATCCTTAGCTGCTGTAGGAAGAAACTCAATAATGATGCAGGAACTGAAAAGACCTAATAGAATTCTAAGAGCTGTGTATATCTATGTCCTTTTGAAAAGTGGTGACATATCTTAGGAAGTCAGAGACAATATTTGGGAGCATTACTAATTACAGTTAAAGCAACTTCAAAGCAATGTACAACTAGCAGGGCTGTCTAATCTATCAGTTGGATTATGTGTCTTTTTCTCAGTTTGTTTTATTTAATTAAAAAAAACAGCTGAAGGAAAACCTCTGGCAAAATCTCATCAATGACTCTCAGAGACTGCCTCCTCCCAATTCCTGGAACTCAGCTGCATTTCTGTTGCATTCACAGATAGAAATCTCATTCTCAAATGCTTACTGCCTCCTTATATCAGTGTACCTTTTTGTAACAGTCAATACAAATTTACAACATAGAGAAATGAGACAACTGTTCTGTTATTGCCAGCTCCATATAAGTGAATGTCTCCAACTTGACATCAGTATTTCTTTTCTGTTTGAACTAATCTTAAAAGTAAGGCTTATCTTGAGCACTAAAAACCGAGGTTAGAAAAGAAACAGCTGAAAGGAAGTTTCACTGGAAAACATTTAATTTTAGCAGGTTTATTTCTTTGATCAGTAGATAATGTAAGGTTTGTTTACTATATTGAGTTTTTATAAGCCAACATTGAACTGCTACACTTCAAACTTTACTGCCAAGACAAATAAAATGTAATTCACCATAGACAATGTTTCTAGGCTACTGAATAAAGCCAAGTAAACAATACACTACTTCTGCATTCATTCTCTCAGAATCTGCAGATCCTCTGTCTTCAAATCAAAACAAGAAAAAAATATGGTCACTGCTGCTAATTCACATTAAGGATTTTTAGTACACCTCTCTCTTTCACCCAGCATAAAGGACCAGCATCCAATAATGACCTTCAAAATGTATTTGACTTGTCTCCTCATATTCTCACACCCTAGTCACTGGAGTCTGTGGGGTTTTATTAACTATTCAGTCCAATAAAAGAAAGGTCCAGTAACTGCATGGGAGTTCTCCTTCATGCATCATTCTTCCCTGCTTTATTTTCAAATTATTTAAGCTACATTTAGTCCTCTGAGTAAGTATTCAAGTATTAAACTCATAAAACACAAGAGTGATCACAATCTGAAATACCTAAACCTTGACCTTCCTTTGGAGCCATTTCAGCTAAAATCCTCCCTTTCTCAAAGGAAGGAAAGAAGAATCCACATTCATTAGGCACTCTACCTACTTTCATAACTTTCATCAACAACAACCTGTCTTAACTCTGCCAGATAATCAAACTACCTAACATACTGACGTTTTCATCCTGAAATGCTGCTTTTCATTACTGCTATAATTTACTGAATTTTTATCTTCCAAAAAGTCACATCCACACATCTCTAGCTCAAAAGTGCTGGAAGTTAAGACAGCACATGCAGATGTTTCTCCAGCTGCTTCACCTGCCTTACTCTTTTTCCTAGGCTTGTGCTATCAATCCTTGCAGGAGGGAGCATCCTGACTCAGACAAATCTTTACATGACCCAGTACAGCTGTTATAAGGTTATGTTCTTGTCCTGATTTTCTTGCTGCTTTAATGAAGGCTCCAACCATCCTTTAAATCAATTATTTTATCTTTAAATAATTTCTTCCAGCTCTCCATTTAGATTTAAAGAATCAGCGCATCCAAAGAATTTATACAGGCAATTTAAAGTTCTACCATTGCACAAACCTTGATGTATTCAATAAACTTTGAAAAAAAAAAAATTAAATCATATATGATTTTCATAGTATTCAAGGCCAGATGGGTCTCTGAGCAACCTGGTGCAGGAGAAGGTACCTCTGCCCCAAGCAGGGGGTTGGAACCTAATCTTTAAGATCTCTTCCAACTGAAACAATTCCAGGATTCTATGATAAAAGTCCTCTACAGAAAAACCTACCATGCAACCATGCAAGTGTTTTAATCATATTATTATTTTTTAATATAAGGGTATTAGATTCTTTCACTTAAAAGAGTTTTCAGAGAGATGGGACTAGCTCTATAAGATGCTGCTATTCCCTGAAAAGTAACTGCCAACTTCTTGACCCAATGAAGTCAGTAAGAAGCCTAATTTTTAAAATGAATGTTAAATAATGTAAAGAGTTATGAAGCCCAGTATCTCCTATAAGTCTACTTTCTGTCACATGTAACTGAGTCAATATGACTCATTCTGTTCTTTAGACTTGATATGCAAGTATTGCTTGTTTCAAAAACTAAACAATAAAGGATCAAAATCTCAAAACAACATTCCTTGCACAAAACTTAAGCATTCATATGCTTAACAGAACTGTTTGAATTAGTGGTCACAAAAAACAAACAAACAAGGAAAAATCAACCCCTCACACACAAACACATCCTTCTTTGAACCAGCTGGCTGCTCTAACACCACAGAATTTTGTGGATAAAAAGTCAGTTTGGAGAAAGTTTGAATATTAAGCATAACAATCTGTGAAGAGCAAATGACTGCTGATTGCTGACACTCAAAACAACATTAAGTAAGTGAATTTCCATTTTTATCTTCATGAAGTTTTAACCTTGCACCAAAGCATAACAAATTCTCCGTTTCATCCGCCAGTTATATTTTGCATGTCTTTAAGAACAGATCCCCAGAGAGAAGGAATACAGTTTTTCTCTTGCAATGCAAACACTGGCATATGCTCAGGGAACAAATCTCAGGACAAATCAGTAGGAGTGACAAAGTAACAGGAATAAGTGGGAAGATGAGAATGAGGAGAAGCTACCAGCCAGGCCCCAGATGAGAAGATGGGGGATACAGAGAGATGCTCCTAGGGACCACAGCAGAGCCAGCAGAATTTCTGTGACTTTTGAGTTACAGCAGTGACCAAAACCAGTCATAACAGGAAGGATCCATCTGCAAAAATATGACAGACCAGCAGAGGATTTAAAAAAAAATTATTCTATGTAGTTGCTTGATTGTTTGCACAAAGTACCACCAAAAATGAAATAATTCATCATGACCAAAGCAGATTCCAGACAGCAGTTGTTCTTTAATGACATGTGCAGCCGGGAACTTCTATCGAAAGCTTTATCTTGGACTGTGTAGTCCATCTCCTGGTGGAGGCAGCAAATGGAGGCACACAGACAAAGTCATGTGGTTCCCTCCATATATAAGCAGCAAGGGACAAGGGAAAACTCACTGAATCCTCATTCTTCCTAATCCATGCTCAGAAAATGCTGAAGAGAAGCAAAAAGCTGTTCAAATAGAACAACCAAATAAGAGAAGCAAACCTTTCTGTACTGGTTTGTATCTCAGTCTCAAGCTAGGCACTGTCAACATGTAGAAAGTAAGACAGGTACCTTCAACATTTCAGAACAAGGCACAGACAAGTTGATGAAAACAATGTATCTTGTAATAACTTTCATTGACCTAATCCCCTGTGTTCTGAAAATATGTAACTGTAGGCTTGCCAAAGTGAATATGAAGATCAAACTGATAAAACACAAGATAATGAGTCAATTGATGTGCAGATTCATTCATTTGAAAAACAAATAAACCTTAACAGTAATTACATCTGCTCATGATTAATGGCAGCTGCCCAATGGATTCTTCTTGATCTGAACAGCATGTAAGGCTATACACACTCTCATTGGAGTACACATTTTTCCAGCACACAAATGTGAAAAAGACTTCTGGAAACTAATGAGTGCAGAACTCTGACTGAAAGCTCCAGTTTTTGCTATTCCACTGTACTTAAAAACAATTGGATTCTCCATCTATGCACATCACACAGGCTTAAAAATCCAGCATCAATCAAGTTAACTGATTCTCCCAAGATAAAAACAAAAGCTGAAATCGAACATCTGCTTTCCTTGGCAAACCAATCTGAAAGTTTATGTATTTTGGAGGGTTTTTTAATCATAAATAACCCACAACCAGATGAAATAAAGGTGTTGCCTTGTTTTCTGGACAAATCTTTATAGGGTCCCTGTAACTTTTCCTCACTTCGAAGCACCCAAAGGAAGGGTTTAAAGAATTAGAGGAATTAAAAGGTCTGTGTGCAGCTGTAGTCTGTGGTCTTGCTGGGATCATGGAGACAAGATAGAATAGCTGACATGATTGGGGCAATGCAATGGAGGGATGCAAGTTCTTTAGAAGGTCAGGAAGGGAAGATGAGAAGAAAACTGGAATGCACAGAGCTTTGCCTGGGGATGGATGATGAGCCAGCTGGAGCTTACAGCTAAGGACTGAAGTATGGCTGACACTGCAGGGGGTGTCTGCTGCAAGCTGCCAAACCAGGCAGCACAAGTGGACAAGGGCTTCTACAGACAGCTGTGCCACCAGGCCCTGCTCCTCAAGGGAGGCTTCAAGCACCACTGGCAGCTGGGGGCGACGGAGACAGCACCGTGTAAGCAACCCAGAAGCCTCCGAGGGACAAAAGCAGCACAGGAAACAAGGAGAGGAGCTCTGCTGGAACTCAATCACAGCCAAGGAATGACTGATTGGGGATGTGAAGGTAAAAGGCAGCCTTGCCTAGTTCACTCCGAATTTCTCAATTTTTCTGGAAAGATGGAACACATACTGCAGAAATTCCAATCCCAAAGACGCAGAAGGTCAAAAGAACATTTGATCCTCTGATAAGGAAACCTCACTAACTTCACAAATATTTGTAAGTTCCTTGGCAACTGCCAAAAGTCAGAAAGAATCACAAACAAAGGTTTCCCTAGTCAAATTTTGATACTCTTCCAGAAGTCCCTACACAAAGCTCTGGATGAGCTCTTCCTCTCAGCTGATCAGCTAAAAAGCCTAGGTCTTAAGCCAGAAATGTTTCATTAGTCAAAAAAGCTAGTACAAAATTTCTGCATTTTCTTGTGAATTAAAAATTTGATTTCCTTCCACCAACCCAGACTGATGTGGATTATGGAGCAAAAAATTGTACTCATAAAGGAAACATTAAGCATAGAAAAGATATTTTAGTTGCCTTATTCATGTCAGTGCATTTGCTTACGATGCAGAACTGCCTCTTGAAAAATACCATCAGATCCCCAAGTGTTAGAGAACAGCAGCATCCCTCAGGTAATTCTTGAAAAATAGATATTGTGTAAAATCTGTAAAGCATAACATTATTTTATTCTCATAAAAGATGCTTCCACATAATACAGAGGTCTGACGTTAACACATCTACATCCACTGTCAAAAAAAAATTATTGGCAATCTCAGTGTTTTGAAAACCAAGCTATGTCTGGACAAGCACTACATGCTGAACTGTTTTTAAATTATCTTTCTATAAATTAACATTTGGCTTGCAACAGATCTGAAGCCATTACATAACTTTGAAACATAACTGAAATATACCTTCACGATTTACTACATCTGGCACTGCCACCTAATTCTGAATAATTCCAGCCTTCCTTTTCAGAACTTGACAGTATATGAACACTGAAATAAAAAACTTGAGCAATGAATGTAGTAGCTTCTCATGTGACCGAACAAATGAAATTACTGAATTCCATTTTCAAAAGATATTGGCCTTGTACTGCTGGAAAAATGTATATTTTATTGAGTTTTGCACAGACTTGCTCTTTTTAGTAGAGATTTTTGTTTTGGCTTTATATCAAGGAGGATGATAAATCCTCCACTGTGTCATGGAAAAGCAGTGCAAACAGTTTTCAACACTGCCACATCACCATCTCTTCAAGTAAGCCTTCTGGAAAACAGTGCTTTAACCAATAGTCCCTATAACAATTTTCTACATTTCAATAAGCCTTACCAGCAGATTTGCAAGTCCCAATTAAAAAGAAAACTGAAACCAGGCATGCAGTAATCTCTAAAAATACTTTCCTCTTTGTACTGCTTAGTGAAGGTGCAAGCTAACTGCAGGTTAAACTACCTGCATTGGTAATTTGGAGCTACAACAAATACCACTGCCTCGCCTCCATTTTCTGCAGTATTTCTTCCTAATGTTCTCTTTTTTCAAGCTAGCAATAGATAGTTGCCATACATGTCAGCCATATACTAAATTAAATTAAGCATTAAGTAAAGATTTCTGAGCACCCTTGATTCATAAGCGACAACAGCAAAGCCCAAGACAAATGTGAGAAACCAAACCACTGAACTGTTATGGTACAACTGACATTTTTTGGAAGAATATAATTCTCTGACAGCACTGGTCTCTCCTCATGCAGTACAAATTGCAGTAGTAGCTGTTCAAAACTGATGAAAAATCAGGTTAAAGCTCTGAGAACGTCTCCCACCTCACAGGTGTGGAAAGCTCCCCACACCTATGCGTAAGATCATTTTAGCAATACTGAATTAAAAACTAGACCATCCTTTTCTGTTTCATATCCACTCTCCATGATGATTTTTTTTTTTCTCAGGTAACTGAAAAGAAGGCAATTAACTCTATACACTACTGCCAGCCACACCCTCATGAGTAGTGTTATAATCATTTTGGATTGAGAAAGATTTCTCTCTGTTTGAACAATCCTCTCTTCCTAACACTTCAGGAGCTCTGACAGAGCAGGGCTGCACAGCTAATTTGAGGATGGCAATCTCCCCTTCCAACGCAGACACAGCAGCTCACAGGTCCAATCACTTGCATGTATCAGGTGCTTTTCAGAGCAGGAGTCCATCCCACATGCTGCAAAATCCTTCACTGTGACCAACCATCATCTAAATCCAGATTCAACTGCCTGAAACCCTTTACAGGTAAAACTGACATTAACAGCCCTAGAGGGACTTCACTCATTTCCTGGATTTCCTGAAAGTCTTGATTTTTAAAGGAAATAATATGCTGGAAAAGATACAATTAAAAACCAAATCAAAACAACCATACACACCCCAGAACACAGCTTACAGTGGGAACGTGTACCTAGAAAGCTTGCCAACTAAGACAGACCAACAGAGCTGATCATGTACAATATGGCTTTGTTGGAGGATTGCTTGTGAAAAACAGGCAATAAAAATCAGTAACTTATTACCACGACAGCTTAAAAATGAAACACAGTGAACTGGCCATAAACCATGGGAATGATATATGGAGAATGAAGAAATTTCTGATAAGTGGGCAGTGCACTCTCCAGAATGCTTCCAGAAGACAACAGTATAAAGCTTACCACAGCTGACAGGAAGCTGTTGGTATAGCAAGAAAGCAAATGAAGTAATAAACAATTATGTGGGTAAATAGCAAGTCTGAATATATATACAATGCTATTGGTGCATGGAGTCCAGCTTTGCCTCAGATTTGCTCAGACGTTTTGGGAAAGTCACACAGATCCCTCTGTAAATATGGTCAGATAGGGATATTTGCTCTTAAAAGACTTCAATCTCTGGAGATGAAACACTACATGAAATGTAAATGTTACTACTTACAGCTTACTACCTTCAAATGACAGCTGAAATGTGCATTCTTACATTTATCACTGACAGAATCAACTCACAAGCAGTCATCATGTATGTTTTGACAATGTGTGAATGTTAAGCACAACTCACGGTATGTTATCTGCCTGTCAAATATGACCAAAAACTCTTTAAAAAACCCTACAGTAAAAAGAAATGAAAACAAAAAGCCATCCCAACCAAGCCAAATCAATGCCAAACAAGCTCCCCAGGCTCACCTGCAGCAGGGTGCCATGGACAGTGTTGTGCCGCACGCCGCGGGCGGCAGAGCCCGGGAGCCCCCGCAGCAGGGCCAGCACCGTGTGCGCAGCCTCGTTGGCCATGACGAAGGGAACCAGCGCCCGGCCGGACATCTCCCGGCAGCGGTACACGGGGGACTGCCCACACCTGGAAAACAGAGACACCTGTCACTTGTCAGCCAGAAACCCACCGGGCTGCCTAGAACACAGCAAGGCATAATGCAATCACAGTAAAACAGAGCTCTCACAAATTCAGTATTGTCTTACTAGTGAAAGGTAAGTCACACTAGAGCTGTGCTAGTGGATTTGTTTTCATTCACAAGTTCTGGTGTTTACATAAAGGAAAAAATAAATAATGCAATTATGCCATTAAACAGGTAAGTATATAGTCCTGTAGCATCTTTCAGGATGTTTATGTTACTTACTAATCACATTCAAATGTATTATGGGTTTGACTTAAACTGTTAGCTCCACGTTGTTATTCGGATATTTCCACGAGAACACAACATGGTGCTTACTGAACTTTGGGGAGAACATTCCCAATGGTTTTTAGAACACATTCAATGGCAGGAAATAAAGGACACATTGTAAAATAATTTTCCCTTATTTATAATTAGTACCTAAAAGAAAAGTATTTTTTATTTAAAATTAACTGCTAAGATGCAAGATCCTATATAAATCAAATGTCAAAAAGAACCTTTTATCTTTTAGTGCTACTAAGGCAGGCTGAAGATTTATGAAAATACATACAGAATGAACTAACAATAACACATGAACCAGTCATATCATACTTCATACCATACTTCAGTCATACTTCAGTAGCATGTATACTAAACTGACATGAGTAAGAGTAGGCTAGGCTAAGTCTTTTGAAGCTAGCAATTCTTGCATTTGTCAGTTTTGGTAATGCAGGTACAATTCAGCCACCCAGAAAACTGAGAAAACTACTAGAGGGTTTAGACATAAAAGGCCAAATGTCTTAGGTGATGGAAAATGCAGTACAGCTGAAGTTATGCTCTGATACCTCCCAGATGATTGTGATGATTTGAGAGATGGCCTTCCCTACTCCAATATTCTCATCCCTTTCCTGAATAGCTTCCTATGTATTTTCAGCTTACACAATCCATTGTAGATGAGATTATCCCCTGCCAAAATGATTCTGACCTCTGCTGAAAAAAAAAACCCAAAAAACTCTGCAGAATCATGCCTACATACTTAAAAAAAATTAAAAGAAATTTAAAGGTATTCTAAATTCCCAAGTATCTGTAGCAAATTTAAATCAATACTCAAAGCAGTAGTCTACTTTAGTTCACATGAAAGAAATACAGAGAACAGGTTCCATCTTGAACCAGCAACCAAATTAACAGGGTTTTGAACTCTAAGAAACTGAAGTGTCTTAAAACAGAAATTGCTATATTATGGCATGGCACACCTGAAAGACACAGATCGCCTTCAGAGGAACTAGAGAGAGGAACTATCCCCTGAACAACAGGTTTTTGAAGCAACTTTCACCCTTGCAAATAAGGCTGTATGTTCTATTATGATTTTTACAAAGACCATCTTTACATTTCCTCTTCAAAAGCTGGCCATCCTTCACAACAGGCTGCTAAAGCAAAACAGTCCCAGTTAGAAGTTCTGCCACAGGGAAAAGCTTCTATCCTGTATTGACAAGGTGCAAGAAGAAATTCAGTTTGGCTATTCCTAAAAGAACTTCCCTTTTTTTTTTTTTTTTTTTTTTGAAACAAAAACATTTTAATTCTACTTCACAGTAAACTGAAACCTAAGAAGTGATTGTCTGCAACAATGTTTTCAGCTCTGCTGAACCACATTTTCTTAATTTTGTTTATGACCTTTTACAGATACTAAGGAATCTGACATGCTTTCACGGGAAGAATTGAAAATGGGTAAAATTCCAGGGTTTCCTCTAATTTGTGCAAGGTACTTTCCAACACTACAAGCTTCAAGGGGGTTTTGTTCCTTAAGCACAGTGCAAAGAATTATTACATATTTTTACATAACCTGTCTTTGACTTCTTTGTCTTGTAAAAATATCAAAGACTTATAACACATGTACCTAAATATATGGAGATACAGTATTTTACATGCCAAATTTGGTTCCATTCTATTATTTTATCAAATTTATTATGAAAATAGAAGTGACTGCTCTGTATCTTGAAAGAAGAAAACAGCTTCACGTAACAGGCAAAATTTTCTCATCTGCCTGAATTCCTCCTGCAGAGCAACCACACAGGTGTCCAGTCTCGGAGAACTCCTCCAGGATGCTGTGGACCTGGCTCTGCAACCTTCTGTGCCTGAGGGAAATGCAATCCCACAGCTCCTACCTGCCCAAAGGGCAACCCAGCCACCAGCCTGCCACTGTCCTACACACCTGCTCTGCATTCATGCACACTTCTCACACTCCAGGCTGCCACACAGGGTGCAGGGACTCACACCTTGGTGGGAATCCTGAGAACAGCAGGCCAATGAAGTCTGTACTAAGGAACAAAAGCATCACAAAAGCATAGGAGCAATAAAGTATGTGCTTTATAGGAACATGTATGAGAACACATGGAAGGTATTTCACATCAACAAACAGCTTCCCAAATCTGAGAGGGGTTAAGATTTCTACTGTTTCTTCTCATTTATTTAAAATATTTATTTTTAAATCTAACACTCAAAGAAAATCAATTGTTTCCAATCCCCACTCCCCAGAAAGAACCAGCACTGATAATATTTCAAAAATACTCCTCCTTTCACAGGCATATGCCAGATGTCATGCCAAGTCACCACTAGTGACCTATCCCTGAACTTCTGCATACCCTGAGGGCACTTAGGTGTACATCTCTCATGTTTTGAAGGCACTTGGCTTCATTCCTGAATCATGCAAGAAGTTTGCCAGGAGAATGTCAAAAAATACACTAGTTTTTCCATCCTCTAGCAGCACCCTTAGCACAGAGTTTTGATTTTTACTGGATCCCACTTACATTTAATCTCCCACCTGTAAATAAAACTAAACAGGACCAAAAAAGGATAGAAAGACTGAAAGCAAATAAAACAACTGAGCAACAGAAAAATAATATTCTAGCCAAATTCAGCAATTTTTTGCTCATTGTTATACCAAGCTCCAAACCATACACTTTAACACTGAGTCACTCCTTGTGTTGTTAAAAATTTTATCTTGAATTTAGCAACCATTATGGGAAGTAATCTCAAAAACTGCATCAAGAAATATTATTGCACAATTTTGGCAATCACAGTAACTTAGTTTATATCTGTAGCAAAACCCAGCAGCTTAACAAAGAAGAATTTTAAGGCTCTGAAACTACTCAGGTTACTCCTCCTGCAGCAGTTTAGCACACTGCCATCCCTGAAATGAGTTCCATTTATGTGACAGCAGTTGCCTTGTCGGGACACTGGCAAAAAAGAACCTCCAAACCTTGCACTTCATCATCCAGACTCTGAGCTTCACCTGGCAACAACACAAGGCAAATCTGCTGCAGGCTCATCCTCTCTGCAGGAAACATGAGGAATAGAGTCTTGCATCCATTTGGACAGTATGGATGTGTGTGCAAAACCACATTTAAAACTGTCCCATCTTCTATGACTTGAAAGGTGTTTGGGGGTGATGGGGGGAAAGTGTTTCAAGCATGTGACACTACCTTTACATGCAGGTCTGACATAAGCAGACTTTAAAATCTAGGAATAATCTAAAATGTTGTTATATGTAAAAACATAGATTATGGCAACCTAATTTTATTATACTTCAAGGCAGCAACAAGAACAAAACTTGCAAAATCCTCATGTGATGTACTTCTATTCAATCCTGAGGGCTATTAACAACTGCAGCATTTCACCTTGAACTCAGTACTGTTTATCTAGGTGCATGAGGAATTGGATGTAAACATGTTTACTTGCAACAGTCCATGATCAAGAACAAAAAGTCAATAAATCTGAGAAGGTTTCGCTCCGTGTAACCGTAGATTCAATTCAATGCATTTCCACTGCTCCGTTCCAGCTCCAACACTCAGATCCTGAACCACCCTCCCAACTGATGTGATTTATGGCCAACTCTCATAAGGCACAAAGATTCCATACTCCTCTGCACACATCAAAGTATCTAATTTATTACTCTGGCTACAAACAACAGAACACTAGCTGTAAATAATATCTTAAGCTTCCTTTGGAAAAAAAAAAAAAAAAAAAGAAAAAAACAAACCTGCAGGTGTTTCCTATGTGTTTATTTTCCACCCTTTCTTATTTCTCCACTTCAACAGACTTCATATTACCCAAATTAACAACACAAATGAGGATTACCTTTTAGATAAAGGTCACAGAAATAAATGAGTAGAATTAATTTGAAAAATTACACCTGTTGCTGAAAAAATGTTCATTATATTAAATAATTTCTACAGTTGATAGAAAGACTAACAAGGAGAAGAATGTCTATTTCCAAGTTTTATTTGCTGTTGTCACACAATCTGTGCACTAATAAAAATGTCATTGCTTATTCATAAAACAGTTAATGTTCTGCAGAAGAGGCCTCTGAGCTTCTAAGCCAAACCAAGTATCCTACCACCATCACAAAGAGGTTGGGAGAAGATAGCAGCATGAGGCAGGAAAGGCCTTGCAATTCACACCAACCACCTCTGCCTGCAGGTTAAAGCATTTTAACAGCCACCAGGGCTTTTAAATGATAAAAGTGATTGAAAAATATAAATAAACAAAAGCTACATGGATAGTACTCTTTAAATCCTCAAGCTAGTTGTGCCACAAGGTCCTAATAAAAGGACTCTAAGAAAAAAGTTGTGGTAAGTGTTCTGTCTGATTCTGCATAGACACAGTAGATAGTATGAGAAAGATTTTGTCTTTCCTCCAGGACACAACTATACAGCCCGAGTTATGTCATCAATTCCAAAACAGGAATTAAAACTAAGAAATTAGAGCAGGGGAAAACATGGATGGTGGTCAAAGATCAGAGAGAAAAGCATTTAACAACAGATTCAGCTCCTGTTATGAATTTGGTTATTAAGAGCATTGTATGCATTCCTCAGGATTATATACTAGTTCATTTTTTCCCCCTTCAAATTATTTCCTAAGGGAATACCTTTAGCAACTTCAAATGCAGTGTGCCAGGTTTCCAAGCTAAGTGAGGTCCAAAAACAGAATTCAAAATAACACAGTTAAGTAACTCAGGCTTCTATACTGTAGATGAATGAGCAGGACAGTACCTATTTGTTACTGGGAGAGTAAGGTTTCCTGCGATATCAATGATAATTGGCTACACCTGTATCTACAGCTTCCTTTGTTCATTTGTTGATTCCCTTGGTTTGTGTTCTTCTTTTAAGGAAACACAACCATTTTCCTGTTTGTTTTTTTTCATGTTTCTTAGCAATTAAAGTATTCAAAGCGTTTAATTTTAAAAATTTATTTCTCTGTGAAAACCTGTATTTGGCCAGAAGAAAATTTTTGTTCTTTTATCTAAGGTTAAGATTAAAAACCCCAGAAAAACTTGAGACCTGATATAGCTTCTCAATATTTACCTGAAGAGTAGGAAAATATTACAGAACTAGCAACAGTTTGCTGGAGGTTTTAGATGTATAATCAACAAATAAATGTAGCTGAGAAAATGTTTGAACAAAACCATGGACAGAAACAAGCCAAATTTAATTTCACATTATATATGCAGTACTAAACCTCTAAATTCTTATCTATTTTCTTTAAAGTGAAGTTAATGGTTGCCCAAACTTCTAGTCTCTCTATACACTGTGTTAAGTATTTTATTCTTCCAACTTTGACAATTAAGATAAAACTCTGTTTTTGTAAGGGCACTATTTTCCACACAAGCACTTAATGAAGCAGAGTAGCCATAAATATTGCAGAAAGTATGTAGGCAAAGTACACAGGCTTTTATTTGTGAAAGCTGTCCACAAGCTCTGCCAGGAGCTGTTTCTCCAAATGTTTCCAAGGGCTTTCTAAGGAAAAATTATAGACATTTCTCTCTTCTTGTCACCAAGGTCCAGGTTAAAGTAAACAAGTGGCCAACTGATACCAAGCTGAATCAACATCAGAAACTTTAATTGTTGTGGTTTAGCAAGCCAAAACACCTAGGATCCCTAACATCTGAGTCTATGAAAACTATTACTAATACTGGGTATGAACTTCAGAGAAAGAGAAATATGTTCTTGTCAAATGCAGATTTCCTATGGAATATGCTGACACAATTTAAATGGCATCTGTTCTTGAATTCCCCTCAAGAAATCTCAAAGAGTTGCTCTAGGTAGGAAGCCTCTAGGTTTATTTAACTATCATTGAAGCCACATGAGGGTAGAGCCTCCATTTTGGTTCACAGCACTCTAGAAAAAAAAACCAACTGCTCATAACTCAAGATCATGTAAAAGTCAATTTCATTCACAACCGTATTTCTACTTTGTTAATTTGTAAATAGTCACCATGATGTTTCACAACTGCAGAATAACAGAAAGAAAAACACACCACTTACTATCCAAACAGGAAAAAAGCAAAACAAAGACTACTTTCTGTCTTAGCAACTCTATCATTATTTTGAATTCTGTGAAAGGGAAGTTGAATGGAGAAATCAAGTCTCAGCACCTTGTGATGAATTTCACAGCTTCAGATGATTGCAAGCAAAACTGCAATATGAGCAATTTAAAAAACATATCATCAGACCCATGAAAACATCCAAAGGATCTGAGTTCTCAAAGACACCTCCCTTTCAGCCATCTCACCAAAAGTATCCAGTCCATTCCTAAAAAGCCTTCCCAATATTGACTCTTCTCAAACTCAGACCATTCCTTTTAAAGAATACTGGCTTTTTAAAATATCATTATACTTGTTTTCCTTATCATCATCTGAATAGTTAATGTATTATTTCTCTCCATGTTCCTTCCTGCAAATACTTTTCCAGAATAAGCTAAACGTTATTTTTTGGATACTTATCGTGCCCAGCAGAGCACTTACTGGTTAATTTTAAGTACATAAATGAATAATAAAATTCACTAATCATATGCTGACAGTTCAGCACCCCATCACATTTTTACTGGATCATGTTTTAAGTAAGTATGTATCAAATTCAAAATACACCAAATTTTAACCCAGGATCCCAGCCACTGGTCCTCTTCAGGAGTCTGCAACACTGGAAAACGAGAACTACACTCAGTGCTTATGATGAATACCTCTCTGCTAATGTCACCCTTTATTTCCCATGAATCTGACAGCTCCCTGCAGCTTGTGCGTATTTCCTAAACTGCTGCAGACAATCTGCCAATGACTGATGAACACAGTGAAAACTGGAATAAGAAATTAATAACAAATACCTAAGGGTTGTGTTATTTCCCATCAGCACCACTTGGATATGACACACCTGTCTACAGCTTCAGAGGAAAGACAGAAATACAGCAAAGAATGTAGAAGATGAATAAAGAGTTTCAGTAGATCAGAGGGTCTTGAGCAGCCTACTGCCAATCGAGTCCTTTGCCTTCTTCTCTAGCACTACATTTTGAACTTATTCAAATTGGAAAAGATTACAGCCTGTTTATAACTTGTTATTTAAAATTGCTAAAAGGAAGATCAAAACCCTTATTATTAAAAAATATTTACAGTGACCCATAAATATTTTTACAGATCAGTATTAATCACCATGTAATCAGGATTACATAGAGAACAGAATAAGTTGAAATGGGAGACTTCCAAGATCAAGTCCCAAAACATTAGTGATAAGCTCAGTGAAGAAATGGATTCCTGTCCTTCCCACCTTCTCCCCTCCTAGCTATGCAAAATTTCCACTTTAGATGTCAGGAAAGAGATTTAATATAACAAAAACCTAATAAACAATGTATGCTTTAGGGGTGCACATTGCTGCTTTTTTTGCAAGTGTCTAGGCCAGCCCATGTTTTGGGAACCTTGCTCATAACAAAAAGGATATCTGTCTTCATCTAGCAATGACTGGTCAGCCCCATGAGCTTCCTCAAGAAGGACAGGGCATTCCAGTGAGTCAGAGCCTGCTCCCACTCTCACAGGGATTTCAAATAATGCAGTATTTGCAGACTGTTATAATGCTGAGCAGTCATACTAAAAAACATTAGGAACTAAAAAAACTCCAAAAACAAATTTTAGAAAAGAGACCAAAGACCAAGATGATGTGCAATTGATACGGGAACCCAGGGAGATGTTTTCATAAACAACTGTAATCAAAAGCAGCTATTTTAATACACCAAAGCTGCAACAAACATATGTATCTCTTTTAATCTAATGCAAAAAGACATTCCCACAGAAGTTCTTTCCTTATCAGACCCCTGGTAAGATTCCCAGTCTTACAGAAATGTCAGCTGAAACCAGTTTTAGTATTAATTCTCCTAGTGCTGCCATGCCACACTAAAATACATGGAAAAGAGGAGAAAGACAGAGAAAGCACACTTAGTTAGCAGAGTCAGCTACCTTGTTTAGCCACTTAGCAAAAGGTACTAGTGCTCAGCCTAGAGAAAATCAGATGGCTGCTTTCAAGTCAAATACAGGATGATGTACTAAACCCACATATGAGTGTACATGTGTGAAACAAAACAAACACCAGCAAATCTGCATTTAAACATATATAAACAGCAATTTCAGCTTATGAAATATATAGTCATGAGTTATTTCCACTTGGCTCTTCTCAAACAAATTGAGGAGATCTTGTTACTAGAACTTTACCTATTGCCTGTTTCTTGTGCTGTTTATTTAATCTAAAATTTAGGATTTATTGCAAAGTCTCACAGAAACTTTTGATCTTACATTTGATTTTTGTTCTTTATTATTCCATCTCACCCTAGTCCCATTTCCCATGAAGCTCATACAGATCTTGTCACATGGCTACAGTGGAACAGAACCAGCCACCTGACAGACTGGATATAATTTAGCATATTTAAACACAATACAACAATCAAACTTACAGGCACAAGTCAACAAAGAATAACTTTCTCAAATGAGCAACCTACACCCAAGTAATATTACTGATTGGTGAAAATTTAAATTCACACTACCTTCTGCAATATTAATACTACTACATCTGAGTCCTTTTCCTTAAGAAGTGAGCTCTCTCACATTTATGAAATAGGAAGACACAACTGACACTTACACAGAGCTTTCAGATTTCATGGTCACCTACTCTGCTTACTAAAAACCTAAAATAAACCCAGATCAATCTATTTCCAAAACTCAAAGACTGTAAGAATATTTTGTCTCCTTCCCTAAACACTTTACTAGGAATGGCTACAGGCTTTAAGTTTTTTTAATTAAAAAATGACAGTGTTTCAGCCCGCATAAAATTTTTCCTCACCACACACAGTTTTGTCTTCCTGGCATCTTAGTGTCTAACATTAACAGTCACAACGGTTGTACATCAACAAGCTTTCAAATGCAAAACCAAAACCCTGTCAGTCCAGAGTGGTGGATGGGGAAGCGTAGAAGGGGAAAGAGTACAGCTATAAAGTGCTTCCCACTGCCACTCACCCTGGTCCCTGACTGGAAACAGCATCAGGGCACTTGACAATTTAGCTCCTCCATCTTGCACGAAGACACATCACAGATTACAAAACTCTGTCCAAGAAAATAGTGTCTATTTCATAACTCTGTAATTTCATGGAAAGATGTTCACATTTCTTGCAACATAATATACCTAGAAGTAGCACTGCTTTGACATCTGTATATTTGCTGAAGTTTTAAAGAGGAAATTTCCTGAAGAATTAAGTTTTTTCAAGGGGAAGCCAAGGCACATACACCCAACAAGGTTTCAAAACCTTATATTGTTTGATATTTTAAAGCTAACTTAAAAAAAAAAAAAAAAAAAAAAAAGACTTTATAAAAGATCAAGAAGTCAGACTCTTAAATATAGCTTGACTTCAATTTGTGAAAAAGAATTCGAGGTAATAAAGCAATATCCATTTTACTCCTTCAGAGCATTCAGCCCAGAACATTTAACACTAAACAAACACACTGTCAATGCCATGGTAGGAGAGGACACAAGGTAACTCAATTCTAGATCATTCTGAAGAGATTACAGGTCTTTGAAAAAGGGAGAGGGAGGCAAAAGGGAGGTTATGTTTTTGTTTCATACTTAAAACATTACCTCCTGATTACCTCCCTTGTTAATCAAAAACATGCTGTACATTCTTTCATCTTAGAAAGTAACCATTAAAACAGACCTATCTAGCTCTTTAAAAAAAAGTGAGGTAATAAGTTGTGAATCAAAGTGCTCCCTTCCAAATAAAACATCTGCAGGGGGAAAAATAGCTTAATAGAACTGCAGATAGGTAATCAAATGTCCTAGTTCAACAGGGAGTAACAACTATGTGCACAGAGATTGAGATTTGTCCTTGCAGCATTTAATCCTGCTCATATTGTGCAATTCATCTCGGCACGGTCAGAGCAACCACAGCTCTACTCCCACTAGATGGAAAATTCCACTCGAGCTTAAGAGAAACTCTTCAAAAGCCCAACTTGAATTCTTTCTGCTCAACCCAGTTTTGTTCACAGAACTGCTCACTCGCTTGCAAACAATCTTCTGTTCATCTTCTCAGTGCAGTAACTTCACTGCAGGCTCAGCCCTGGAAGGGGAATTAAGAGCAGCCATAGGTCACATTCACCTTTCCTCTCTCTGTACCACATCTATCTTTCCCTGACATGGGTACACCATCCTAAACAAAAATATCATGCTAAGTCATGGCAATTACTTGTTACAATTGCATTGGACTACCATGTAATTACATGTATATGCAGATGCTATAGAACACAACACTGCACTAGCAATTCAAAGAAACAGTTTATACACAGAATTTAATGATTTAGTACACAAGGCACCAGACCTCCTCTTTGATTCTCTCTAATTGGTTACTTCACAACCAAATGAATAGGAAACAATTTTATTTTTGATAATTTGTTATTGCATAATGAAAAATAGAAAGGGAAACAGAAGGGTAAATAGCAATGTATTTGTTTTACCAAGATAAATAATCCCTGTGTATTCCAATAAATGCAGTCAGTATGAACAGAAAACAGTCACAGCATTGAAAGAACAAAGGTGTAAGAATTACAGACAGAAATACAGCCAGTAAGAACACACTGATTATATCATAAATACATTTACCTCTGCAGAATCCTTGGTATTGTCCCCTGGCAACCATAAAAGTTTCAATACTTTGCTAAGTAATGAGACAGAAAATGCATGTTGTCTGAGCACCCACAAACAATTTTTTGTCACAAATATGTAGTAATTTTATGCTAGTTTTACACCTGCATCCACAGCATTTATACCAAAATCAATGGAAAGGAAATACAGAAAACATCATCTTTATCTGCTGCATCATTCCTCTTTAAGAATACATTTAAAGGAAAACATGTCCAGCAGTACAGGCCTCTTAACTATTCCAGGTTCTCAGCTTAAAGATTTTATTGGGGTTCTCCCCCACACACTCTGATTGAATTTAAATAACCTCAAGATAATGAGCTAGCTAAGTGTGAAAAGTTATTTTTCTGGTGTATGTACCTTGCAAAAAGTAGTGGTCATAACAAAAATAAAGATAAGACTAAAAAGCTGTAACCAAAAGCTTATCAAAAGAATCTATTAGCAATAACCAAAATGATGTTGAAACACTACATTAAAAAAAAAACCAACCAAAAAACCAAAAACAAACATTCTCCAGTGCATTAATAAAGGCATCAAAACAGAGACAGTTATTGATGCAACAAATAGTTTAAAACTTTTACCCAAAAAAGCATTTAAGATTCAGATATGGCAGAAAGCCAAACATTTAATTAATGAATACAATATATTTAAAAACTCCTACTACAGATTTTTCCTTTCAGAAAAAAATAATAATTAGTAATTCTTCTTGAAAATTCACAAAATATCATAAAAGGCAAGAGATACATCACATACACTGTGGAAAAGAAGCAGACAGAGATGCTATTTTCTAACATACACATTAGTTTAAAAAATTAAAAGATCTTAGGATAACAACTTAGTCTTGTTTCACTACTAGACAAGCAAGATGAAGCACACAAGTTTCTCACCCTACTGCACTGAAGCTTTCACACAGATGGCAAGACTTCCATACTTAAATACTGGTACAGCTCATTTCTCTCTGCCCTCCTCCCTTATGAGGCTCCTAATCCCAAACAGGAGGCATACAGAGTAGCAAAATATCGGCTGAATATCTTCTTGTAACCACCATATAAATGAAAGTTACACTGTATAAATATTTGAAAAGTCATCTTATAAACAGGTTGGATAAAGGACAGATCCATATCTTTATCTAGCTATGTATATTCATGGATGGATATGGAAAGAGATACATACACACATATATAAATCTATATATTAGACATGACATTTACATGTTGCAAACAATCATTCTGCAGGACTGAAAAAACCCATCAGAAGCTTGTATAGCAAATCTTGCTAAAATCTGTCAAGCTCATCAGTTTTAATCTACCCTCTCAGTGGCAGCAGTGATGCTGTACAGCATTTGCAGATGAAGATTTACAAAGAAGTCATGCAATGATTTGCATAAGTCAATATCCTTTCTAGTTCTCTAAAACAAGTATTAATAATACAGCAAAGTCCAACCAATGAATATCAATTTTTCCTTTAAGGATTAAAACTGAAGAGAGGTATTTTATTTTAAAAAAAAAAATAAAAAAAATAAAAAAAATTACAATTCAAGAAAGAACGCCCATCACGTAAGAAACATCTTACACAAAATCACCTTACCTTATAATAAAGGGGACAAACGGTGCTGTGCTGAGCGCTGAGTGAGAGCCATCCATTGGAGATGGATACAGTCTTCCCAGGATTAAAAGCAAAAGAAACAGGCTTGGGTGGATTTTCAACTCTTCAGCTTCACTAAATAAAAAGGTATAAGAAGCAGCTGGTGAAACAAAGCATCCTCCTTTATGCTAGTCTTGAGCCTCTTCCCCACAAAATAGCCTTCTGCATCTCTGGTTCAAGGAGTTTTCCTAGGTTGATCATGGGAGTGCAAACCCTACTGGGATCAAGTATGGCATCCAGATCTTCTGCAGGGGACCCCTCTAATGAAGACACTCACTGTATTGCTTCACTTTCCCACATTATTCCAAGCCTCCTTTATTCCCAAATGTGGTGAGCTGCCTTAATTTACAAATAGCATTAAAAACCTGCACAGATAATGTTTCTCTATGAACCAGGAAACTGAAGAGAGCTGACTTACAAAAAGATGGTTTAAAAAAAGAACTTTAATCAGTTGGAAAGGAAATTTGTGTTTAGTAAATAACACGTTTTTTTAAAGAATAGTTCTTGTCATTGACACCAAGAGTCTACTATTCATACAGTAAAAAGAATCAGAAAACCAAGTTAAAATCAATGCTTTTTGATTTAACAACTGATAATAACATACAAGTCTTAACCCACACTGAAAAAGCATTCAAGACCAGCATTTCAGACAGCCGTTTTCAATCTTTTTCAACAGAAAAACTTCCCAAAAATTGCCTGTGACGACACTGTCACCCTTTGTAACGTCAGGTAGAGTGGACTGCTGTGCAGAATATACACAACCTCTTTTCTTAGAGCAGAGACTGCAGAACGTGGACTGACTGGTGAAACTCCAGCTTTCAAGTGTCCACCTTAGGCCCATTAAAGTCAGCTGAACCTCACCCATAAATCAGCTGCTCAACTTCCACAGTTTATATCATAGTATTTTAAGAAAAAACAAAGCCAGCACTGGTTTACTTTAAAAGTTCATGAACCTGGAGGTAACAGCGTCATCCCAAATGGTATCATCTGCATTGATCAAATTGTAGCTCTCAGCCACCATTTGTGGAGTCCTTAAAACAAGATCAAGGACCTTCCCCAAAGTCAGTGTGCCACAGGCTGGGAAGTGTTCATGTGGTGTTACTGGAGGCCTATGACCCCGTATCACTTAAACATGCTGGGAAGCCTCATTGTTAAATGTGAGACACTCAAACACCCGGGTTCTGTTTCCCTGAAAAATCTAAGTTCCTTAACATCTGATCCTAAGAACACAGCAACTCTTAATTAGTCACTAGTAGTTCAATCTTCAGAGAAGTAATGCAACGTGCCAAAGTTAAAAGAAAAAAGCCTTAGCAAAAACATTAGAACTATATCATTTCAAGAAGCACTGATGTATACAATGGCACTAGGGTGTCATTGTGTCATGTGACACAACTCAGTTGAACCTTTTCACTTCACTTTGTATTTCAAAGTTTTCTCAGACATCATCTTACCTGTTCAAAGTGCTGGTTACAACCTCTAACTGCTTGAGAAGGAAAGGATAAAGGCTGGGAAATCGAGAGAAAAACTCCCTTCCTGTCATTCTGCAGAAAATAATGAAGAGTCATAATTAGCATTCTGCAATAATTAGCTACACTCAAAATATCAGTTTATTTGTTGCACTTCTGATGCTACAGTGAAGCTGGAGAGGCAGAGGAACCACACACACACAATGAACTCTCAATTAAGGCACAATGTTTTCATGAAAAATGGTGGCAGAGTGTAGTTCACACAAATTAAGTAACTGTCTCGGTGTGTGCTCACTAACACTTTGTCATTAGGCCTTTCTGGGAAAAATGGATCTTAGCCCCTTAATCACACTGAAAAGATACAACAGTTTAAATTCTGACATTATTTTAACAATACTCACAATAGAAGACTACACTTGCTTAGGCATGGCTCATGTCCTAAATAGAATGTACTTAATAGACATGTGCTAACAGATACTCATAGCTTGCTGATACTAAAAAGCATCTCAGAATAATAATTCACAGAAGATTTGTAAAATGCATGGCAGAAGAGTCTGAGCTTCCATTAACCCTCCTTCCACAGCACTGCTTCCAGCACATGGCAGTAGGGACACTGCAGGCCACATTTCTGCTTTTGTAGATGGAGTAACCATGTTCAAAACAGAGCAATGTACAAACACCTCATGAACTCCTCCCTAGCCAGAACCAGTAAGGTGGCACAGTTAAATCTGCAACAGCAAATCAATCCAAGCTAAAAAGACATAAGTAGAAATCTCCTGTATTTGTTTTAGAATCTTTTGATCAGATAAAGGATGGCTTCATGGTTTATATGAAACTACTCAGCATCACCAAAGCAAGAACCACTTGAATGTTACCATGGGGAAGCTCTAATTAGACATATATGGTATGCAGATAGAAATAGACTTTCTTTAAAAACAAATAAACCAAAGGCCATCATTTAGAAAAACAAAGCCAACGGCAGAGTCTGCTTGCCACAAGATCAACCAAGATAAATGTTCCATGTTAGCATGACTCCAATGCAAAGCTTCCAATAAGCAGACAGATCCAGGTTTGGAAAAATAACACGATGAGAAGGCAAGACTGAATGTGCGTAAAAATAAGCAGACAAAAAATCACGCACGAGTAAACGAGCACATGGCAAACATCAGCACAGCTCCTTCCAGCACTCAGCTAACATAACATGCCTTAGCCACAGGCCACAGAATAAACACAGCAAAACCAGACTGCTAGGTGGAAACAAATGTTCAAAGAGGGACAGGAAACTTTCCCAAGGCACATAAGAAAAATTATGTGAATATATATACAATATAGCAAACTGCTAGAACTAAAAGCGATGAATCTGCAGTAGCTGTTATAGCAACAAAAAAGATTTCCGATTTAAAAATAACATGGAAGCATTAAAACTGTGAATTAATATAAATTGAAGCACTAATGAGGACATTTTAAAGACATCAATATTGATAATAACTGGTTATTCAAGCAGAAGACACCCATGCAATTTCTTCTAACAGTGTCCTCAAAACTACTTCAGTTTTTTTGCACATATAGTATGTAGCAAACTGAAGATGCATAGCCAGAGACAGCACAAAACCTAAGATCTACCAGGTCAAACAGCCCATCCTACTGAATTTTCCTATGTGACACATTAAGAACTCAGTATTAAAGAGGAAAAGGTTGTATCCAAAAATGCTGTGACATCTCCATCTCTTGTGCTAGAGTGCAATATGCAAAAGCAGAACTGTGGAATGGATGGTCACTGCCTAGAGATTTAAGAGAGGACTGCATACAAGCAGCACCTCACAAGTACTTTTAACCAGGTCCATTTTTAATGTACTAAAAATTCAGCAGCAACATTTGAATCAATATTAAATAATAGAATTGAATAACCTTTCAAAGACTCAAAATTCTTTGCAATTAGCATGATTTCATAAATCTTTTTGACAGAAAAAGAAATTTATAACTACTGAAGAGGGTAACATATAACCTACATAACCTCCTACTTGCTTTACTGCTCCAGAGCTTACTGATGGGTGAAGGCAGCCTAATCAAAACCACTGACAGGCAGTATCTGCAGAGAAGGTGTCCACAGGCATTTTCAGAAAAAGGAGACACAACTGTCTGAGCACACTGTTAAAGGGCCTCCAGTTCAGAGGGGAAACAAGAAACACTACACATTATCAAAAGTGCTGCAAATTAAAAAGCGTGCTCAAAATAGAGAGCATTAATTTAAGTGTGAATCCACTACTCGGGGATGTCAAGGCAAGGAGATGCACAACTGGGAATAACAGCTAGACAGTATGGAAGAGAGGAATTTAGTTGTTCCATTTTTTTAATGCTGACCACGCTTTTTGCTCCTGGAAACATGCACACACAACTATTTCTGTAACTGGAAACTGCGACTGGAACAACAAAAAAGTATAATGGTTCTGCTCTTCAAAACTGTTCATGACACTAAGCCACATTTTATATTAATTTCATTAAAACCATACTCCTTTGAAAAACAAATACCAACACTTTGAGATATGCCCCATGCATGCTAGTGATATGAATAGATTATGCATGTACATACGCACACAAATGCGAGTTAGGCTCCACAAGTAATAGACTACCTACATCTTTAAACGAAGACAAATCCCTGACATATCTATAAAGGAACATATCAAGTAAATGTGGACTAAAACAACCCAAAAGCCACTGCCAACAGTCTTAATGAAACAAACTTTTTCTTCCTGTTCTACGACAGATCTGACAGGGAACAATAGGTTTAAATTAAAAATACAGATTTGGCAACAGAACTACCATAATTAAATTCTTAAACCAAACATTCTGCAGATCACAAGATTTTACATCTACTCCCCCAAAAATGTGTTTATAAGAGAAGTAACTGAGAAGAGCCTTAAGATACTACTATTTTATCCCATGTCCAGCTGAAACTATTTTTATATTGCTTCAGAGATCTTTAACAGTATGTTCAACCACAGACTCTGCAATAGTATTTTCTTTTTTCCTGTTAGCAACTCAAAGAAGCACAGTTTCACAATCCAGTATTTCAAACAGGATTACTGAGACCCAAACAATGAATTGGTGGAAGGTTATTTACTGAGAGAAGAAGTAGAGTAATGAAACAAAAGTTATCAATGAGCTGATGAAGTTTACAATAAAAATCCCTCTCCCCAATGTAAAATGTCATTCACGGATTGAATTAAAATGATGCTTGATGTAGAAAGGCTGAGAGAGAATCTAATGAAAGCACTCATATCCCTCTAAATTCACTTGTAAAAATAAGTAAAAGTGTACTCTTGCAGAATACTGCAATACTTAAGAAGATGCAATATTTACATCTCAGAGAGTTTCCAGATTAACAATGCTGACATATTTTCATGCAAGAAATTCTGCACAAACGTCAGATGAGAGACTACAACCCATTCACAAAAGGTTTCATTCTGATGGCTAGACACAGATGTCATGGTTTAGCACTCAGCAGAAAAACTGATAAAGAATGTTTATGTAGAGAGATACATGGGCTTCCTAGCCATTTTTATTTCAGTTCTCCCCACCTGAAAAGATGCTCCATTAACAAGGAACAGTAATACAGAGGCATCTTCTGCACCATATCATCCAGAACCAAGTGACGCCCACCACTCCTAACAAGTCTCCGTGTGCCTTTGAGTCAAACTCTTCCTCTTCAATAGATTCTGGAGCAGGCAAAAGGGGGGCAGGAAAAAAATCTTTCACAGAATATAGAAGTCACATCAACTGGCAAGAAGTTACTTTGAAGGCATGTGATGATAGGAAGGACAGAATTTAATAGCTAGCAATAAGCACTTGGAAAACAACTGAATCACAGCTATGTTACAAAATACCAACTAGTGACAGGGATAAAAATTACAAAAAAAAAAAAAAAAACCTCAAAAAAAAGAAACTCAAAGCAGACCATAAGTGACTGTAACTTCAAGGGAAAGTATGGTTTAAGCATGAAACACAGTTTAGAGTATTGATAATGCTTCTTCAGAAAAGATGCAAAAATCAGTTTTACGTTTTTCTGAAATAACCTAACCCAGAAACCTTTATTATACTCGAGTGTCAGCAGTTCTTCCATTCACTTAGTACCAGTTCTTTGGCTGTATCACTTTTCAGAGCAGAGTCTGGAGTGGCTTAAATTAAGGCAAGAATTGTGTAGTTTAAAGTTTTCATGTGCTTTTCTTGTGGAGATATCAGTAACATCAAACTTCTTGAACCAATTCATAAATGCTGCTGAAAACTGTGACATCTCCAGCGATTACACATTTTGTTTGTTTCAGTAGCAACTTGGTGCTGCACAATTCAAGGGTTAACATCTATGTTTCTTAAACTAATGTCTTACAAAATATTCCACCTTTATACATAAAAGGCAGATGGATTATTTAAATGCATTTAAAAAATACATTTAAAAATACATAAGAATAAAACCATGGATGTTGCAGTGTTCTTTTTAAAATTCTGTTGTACACTCAAGAGAACACTCCAGGAGATTAAAATTCTGCTGTGACACTGGGGCACACATATCATTTTACTGTGACATGTATCAGAGATTAACTGTTTTTGTTCTTTATTTTTCAGAAGAACAAAGCTTTATAACCTTGTAGGCTGTTTTTAGTAACCGACGTAAAAGAACACTGGCAGCAAATATGTTCATATTTGAGTATAGCATAGGTGAGATTTAGAGACAGTCTTCTGAGGGCAGCAAGAGTTTCTGGTGTTCTTCTTGAAACACAAATATTGCTAACATGTCAGCTGGCGAATGCATGGTCAGATATTTGACGTGGAAAAATAGTACTACATTTAAAAACAAAAAATAGAACTGGAATGTGAAAAAGTATAGACAAGACACACTTAGACAAGGACCAAGAATATAGTTTTAATGAAATTACAGAAATATTTTTAATTGTCTCCTGTAAAATCTACTTGTGTCATACCAATCCTTACACTGAAATCATTAACCAAATGTTAAAGGGCAGTAATGCAGAAACAGAATGCAACTTACTTCTGTCATTGCAAGGAACTGCTGCTGAAAGAACTTGAAAACCAGGACAGACTTTAGCAAAACTGTCCTTCAAAATGACAGATTTATAGAGACAATATACATTTTACATATTTGCTGCTTCTGACATCACTGAATTATGAAAAAATCCCACAATGCAACTTTACTAGGCAAACCTGACTAGACTAGGTTTTAGTTACCCATTTTAACATTTGTGTTCTTTCCCTGACCCTTATCACTTATTAGGCAGTTAGATGCTGTCTCAAAATACAGGAAGCAGATTTCCCTGCAAACAAAGAGAGATTTCAGAAGCATAAACTCAAAATAAATGGGAATTTTTTTTTTTCAACTGCCCAAAAAACACCAAGAAAAAATGTATGGCAGATTGATTTATGCTGAGGTTATGGTAAAGACCAAAGCTAATTTCAGACATGCTTTAACAATTACATTAATTTTTTGCTCCTTTAGCAGGACTAAATTATATGACAATCAGCTACATGCCATGACAGAATGAATAACAGAAAGGTTCTAACTCTAGGGGTAGCAAAACTCAAAGAATTTACTATATTTGACTCAAAGGACAATTTTATCTTGTATTTTAGAACACAGCAAAACAGCACAATATTATACAACTACAAAGGCAAATATAAAACACTTCAAATTATTCAAATGTGGTAGTAAGGAGAACAATTCATAAAACTACAGATTGTGCACCTGGGATGAATAATCCAGAGCATCAGCAGAGATTGAAAACCAACTGGCTCAGAAACCAACAGCCCCAAGGGAAAAAATATATGAGTTACAGGGGATGCCAAGTGTAAGTTACAGTATAAGCCAATGGCACATCCTCACTGCTCACAGGGCAAACCACACGTGGGACTGTGTTCATTAGAACAAAAGCAGCAGTAGATCAGTGAGGCTGCACAAGGAATCCTCCATCACATTCTGGGTTGCCTAGACCAGAAGAGATTAGAATACACAAGAGAGGGTCCAGCAAACAGCTGCTCAGATGGGCATGGCCTACAGCACATCCCCTGTACAAAGAAGCTAAAGGAGCCAGGTTTGTTCTGTTTGAAAAAGAGGAGACCCTGTGTAGTCATAATCCCTTGAAGGAATCAGAGACTAGAGAGCTAATAATTTTCTTGCAGTAGCTGCAGAGTACAGAAAGGACCAATGGTCACAAATCAAAACTGTGAAGTTTTAAACTGGGCAAGGGGAATGAAGCACAGTTACTCAGAATAGTTATGAAATGTCCTTGAAACACTGGAGGTTTGAACTCATCCAAAGACACCACTGACCTATGTAGTGTTCCTAGCAGTCATACTCCCAATGGGAATCAAGGAAACAGGACAAAGAGATCCCTTTACAAGTTTGTATGGTTCCACTTAGCTACTTCCCATTCTGCCACCACAGTTTTAATATTGCCTTCTTAAAACATCAATGCTTTTCTTGTCTTCTTGCATTTGCTGGCCATCACAAGCCACTGCAAGTACACTGAACAACAAATCCCGCTCAGAACAAAATTCTTGAGAACATTTTTTTATTAGGTTAGTAACTTAGTCTTCAATTCAGCACAAGCTATTCTTTTTGCCACAGTGTGCAATAATATTTAAAATACTAGCTTGATGTGTAAATAAAAATCACTTAATTTTATTTAAGAAGTAGTATATATTTATGAAAGCTCTTGTTTATCAGTTCCTCTGGACGACCACCAGTGAACCATCACTATTCTTAACTAAGAGACAGAGACAACAGTAGCAAGCAAGTTCCTTTAGAAATAGAGATTATATACAAATTTTCATTTGCCTCAGATGATTTGTTTTAAAGAATATACCTAAGAGTTAAATTCCTGCAATGACATACGGTCTCAGGACTCATGACAAACTGCTTTCAATAAAACATTTCACATGCAAAAAAAAATTTTAGTGCTGCCATAGAAGGCAAAACGGCCATGTAATTTTGTGGGAGGCCACAATGAAGCCTGGAAAAAACAACTGTAAAACAAAAAAAACCCTGGTAAAGTGTATTGGCTAATAAGCCCAAGAGCAAGGTTACAGAAGATTATTGCATACTTGTTTTTCTAGACCTAACATGATACAGGAAAACTCTTCCGTGACAAAGAGGCACAACTTTTCTGTAACCTCATCAAATCAGTTATAAAAAACAATTCAGATTTCATTTTTACCCCACATGAAATGGAAACACTATGAAGGAGAAAGAAGCATCATCATAAAGATATGGGGTTTGGACCTTTAATAAAGATGTGGTGACTGTGTACCTTCAATAAATCTAGCATTTGTTTTGTTAGTAATTAGAAAACACTCATATCCCAGAACAGTAAGCAAAATAATTTTAAGTTCACTGACTTGAAAAAACATTCTTTTATGCTACACAGACCTAAAATAAATACTTAAAAGGAACTAAGAATATGCCACTATATCTTGGTTTTCATTTTCCTTCAGATAGAAGTGCTAGAATAAACATTTCTACTAGTTTACATTACTGTGTTTTTATGAGGTGAATAACTGAACTGCCAATCAAAACCTGTATAAATACAGTAATTAAATACCTTCTGCTTTAGAGGCACTTTTATTTACAAGAGAGCTAGCCAAGATTTCCAAAGGAGTGCATGGTCTGGTTTGCTTTGATCTCTTAAGCAAAAGTTTCTTTATACCTCTTGTTTTGCTATTTATTACACTATTTGTGTGATCAGATATGGAAAGAACACCTGCATAGAATAAATACATCAGGAAAAGTGTGACTTAGGAGGAATAATTATGCAACACACATTTCAATAAAGTAACTTGTGAAGAGCACTTCTGCAAGAGCACTTCTGCTGCAATGCTAGATAGAGAAGTATGCATACAATGGGCTCAGAATAAAAACAGAGGACCAGCACTTAAACCCAACATCAGAGATACAATCTGACATCTACATCAACACATTACTCACCACTCAACTTTGATACACAAAGACAAGTATATATATTTGTATATATATATGCATGTATATAAAATTATATCTAAAACTGAGTTTGAAATAATTATTTTACATATAATTCCTTTTAACAAATGTTTTTAGGACACTGAATTGTGCATTTGTGTACAAATGTATGTACACAAGCAAATATAACTAAAATTAAGAGACAGGCATACATACATATGTGTGTATATATATCTCCAGAAGATCTCCAAGAGTTCTTTTCAGTGCCTATAACACTATTGTCTTTAGTCTCTCACCACAAATTTAGCAATGTAAATTTCAGCTCCAATAATCCACACTTTCCCTCTGGGAGTATTCCATGAGGAGTAGCTGCTTTTTACTTAGCATAGTGAAGTTAATGAATAAGGGATATGTATAATATGCACAGATCAAAATGGAATGATTATCTCTATTCATACTAATGAAAACTTTTATCACTGCAGCAGAAACTAAATTACCTACTTGTGCAGCTAATTTACATTAACTTTTGTTTCACTGAATGCATTTTATTCACTTGGTAGAAACAAACATTAACATTATGCCCCATTATTTATTTTAAACAAATGAATGAACTAGAGCTATCATGGGCCAGCATATATATTTTTAGGATGTTTCACTTTGGGTGAACTTTCATTCAGGTCATTTTACCACATTCATCTTTCTATTTTCTGGTGCTGACTTAAGACAGGATGTTATGAAGATACACATTTGCACACCAATGATTTAAGTGTGTTTTAGGCCCCAGAAAAGTGACTGGGATTTATGTGGGTTTTTGCTTTTCTGACTCTGTATAGACAAGATAGGATTTTGAAATAAAAATGGTTCTGTAGATTTTAGGTATTTTATCAAAAAGAATACAAATACACACTATTCCTAAAACCAGCAGAAATCATACAGAAAGAGAACATCTTCAGGCTTAAGAAGTCCCTATTTTCTCCCAGGGGATTTAAGAGTTTTAGTTTAGACCTGCAAAACAGAGTAATTAAAGCAATAACAGAGGGAAACAGATTTGTTTAGGAGCTTGTTTTCCATTTGTTTCTGTTTCTGTACAAAACTTCCATAAATTTTACCTTCAACTTACAAGTTAATAACACCTTATCATCATTATTCTTGTTATGAAGGCACTTAGGGAGCCTGTTCAAAATAAAGTTTAAACAAGCATATTGTTATTGAACTATTAATCAGCAAAAGCCGTAACGGTTATCTGAGTCTGCCTGAACTTTTGCATGTTTTCTTGAGACAGTTCTATGATTAAGTCTTCTAAATCTGTCAAAGTCAATAAAAAAAAAAGAGAGCCAGAGTATTAAAAACAAAAAGTTGAACAAAATAAATGTGGCCTATTTTTGGCGCACAGAAAGGCAAGGGATTTTTTTTCCTAACAAAAACAACCCCTTCACAGGGCAATGTACTGCAACAAATCCTTAGTAACTACTTTGAAAGCATTCACCAGAACAACTGAGGTGGCATGGAGGAAACAGGCTGCAAAAGTGACACAGAAGGAGCCAGAGGAAAAGCACCAGAGACATTTAAATGGCTCAGTCACCTCATGGAACCTCACTGTCACCGATACATATTTTAACAGGCCAGGCTGCCAGAGAAAACCCACCAGGGATTCACTAACAAGATCCAAGATGAAGCAATCCCAAGCCTTGCACAGCATGCAGTGCCAGAGCTGGTTTTGTGAATCGAGCCATACGAGCGCATCCCTGCTGGAGCCAGCACAGGAGGCTCAGCGCTCCTGGAGCCATGGCCATGGTACCATCTCCTCACACAGAGCTGTACCTCTGCTGGCACTCGGGAATTCTGCCACTGGTGCATCTCCACATCGGCACTGAGCATTTAAGGGCAGGAGTCACTGTCAGCATCTCCTCCAGGCAGCTCACCTAAAAGTTTTACCACACTGACATACCACTACAGCCTGACCATGCTGGTACCACGGATGTTTATTCTGGCTTACCCCACAACAGGAATGGCCACTCCTCTCTGGGCAACCTGATCCATCCCAGATCCCATGGCCTAGTATGATCCACTGAAAATGTCTAATAAGCTTCCTCTTAAGACTGACAAAACATCAGACTCTTCAGGTGCTAAGGTAGAAATATTGGAAGTGTTAGCCTGCCAGGAGTGGAATATACAACATGAATCATGTACCTATAATCTAAGTCTATGTATTGGAAGCTACAACTCAAAAGAAGCTTCAATAAAAGGAAGATAATATCAGATTAAATTAATTTAGGGATAATGTTATAAAAAAAAAAGGTTTGCATGAGAACATTCACTTTCTAGTGCTCTAGTTCTCTAACTTTTCGCAGTATTAAATGTGATTCTTTATGGTTCTTTAAAAACCTTAATGTTAAAGAAAACACATATAATTTAGAAGAAAAAAACAGACCACCTTAAGTGTTTCTAGAAGGTGATCTGATTTTACTCAGTGACCTTAAAGTGTGCAAGCAACCACTTACTGAGAAGTGCTGAACACTCAACTTGCAATAAAAACAAAGAAAGCAGAGGGCAGTCATGAATGTCGACTGCCTCACAGCCAGCCGGGCATCTTCATAACCTGTTAACCTGTCTACATAGTTTTCAACTTATTGTTAAAAATAAAAGTTTCCCCTTTCCAGAGTTTGAAGTCATTAACATCTATTGACAGCTATAAATGAAAATAAAGACAAGGTATTACGCAGATGGCAAGAAAAGTTCTTTTTCTTTTCAAATAGATTGAAACCAACACTGAAAACATGGCAGCATTCATACTCAAATCCCAGGTGGGATGAGTATTAACACCACAGAAAATCTGTGTTGACAACTAAGTATTTTCCTGCATATGCATTATCCCTTCACTACACTATAAATACACAGGAGATATCCTCCTCCCAAAATGCAAATATATATAACATATACACCAGTTCTGAAACATAAAAACCAGCAGGTTGCACAGTACCATTTCAGCCTTGCTTAAAACCCTGTTTTTTAATTAAAGAGTTGAAATTTTTCCTTCTTGAAACCTCCTCCACCAAGGTGAGAAGCAGAGGGAATTCTCCCCACTCTTTTTTAATTCCAGCCTATACCTGAGGCCATTGGTCACTCTTCCTAAGGACTCTGCAACATTCATACTCTAAATCAAAAAAATTCCTTTTCAGATAAACCAGGATGACGCTTTGTAATTACCCAAAAGACTCAAGCTTGTTCTAAGTCAAATGGCAAATTGCCTCAAAGGCAATTCCTGAGCATGCTTATCCCTTGGGATGGGGGGAATTAAAAAAAAAAAAAAAAAAAAAAAAAAAAAAAAAAAAAAAAAGCAGCCTGAAATACCAGGAATTTGATAAGAGGAGTCTCATCAAATGATGAGTGTCTTGTTCACTAACAAGCAATAACAGCTTTAATTAGCATTCTACTACAGACGAAAAAGGTATCTGACATATACATATATATATACACACACACATATACATACATATATATATATATATATATATGAAAATACCACTATTATTACTGTAACTCCTTTGGATAGAATGCAATTCTTCTATGATGAGAAATTTAATTACATTTCAAAATTAATTTGAATTTACTGTACATGCAAGTTACTCTGATTTTCACTTTGATTTCCAGGTCTGCATTAACTTCCATAATAAATATATATATATAGCTTCATATCAAGACATCCTAATTTTTTGTGACACTGGAATCTACAATCAGCCACAGCAAAAATCTACCTTAGATGATTTGCAATCTGTAGTGACACTAAGAGGAAAAAGAAAAGACCATGAAAGAAACAGAACTATGAAGCACACACTACATTCCAGCTTCTTTTAAAAGTGCATGGAACGAACAAATCTGCATTGCAAATTGACTACACAAGAAAAAAAGAAGTGGTTATTTAATCAAAAAACAATCATTGGCCTACAGAACTCCTTGCTGTCCAAAGTCTTATTCAATCAATTCACATTAAGCCAAGCACAGTATTTGGGTCTTCAATGGGCCCCTCAGGGTGCTGCCTCCAAGAGAATGCAACAGAACTCTCATAAGGGTGTGTAGGGACAGGACAAGAGAGAATGGCTTCAAATTGACAGAGGGCCCAGAGAATTGATGGATGCCCTGCCCCTCCAAGTGTTCAAGGCCAGATAGGGCTTTAAACAATATGGTCCAGTGGAAGGTATCCATTTCCATGGCAGGGGCAGTGGAACAAGCTGTTCTTTCAATTCTCTTCCACCATGCCAGAGAAGCCAGAGGGAGGATGTGCCTGGAAGCTGGGACCCTCTCCTGAGTCACTGCCTGGGTGGAGGGCAGATCCCAGGGCACAGTTCAAGTCTGAACAGCAGTGAAGCTGAGAAACAGCTGATCCCACCTCAGCCAGGCAAGCTAGGATGCAGACACAGCAAGCATGAAGTGATTGGCTGCACCAACATAAACACCTGTGCTGTGAAGGGCTCAGAGAAGGGAGGTATTTTTTTCTGAAGCACATCATGAGGTATCTGTGCAGAACACACTTTCTGTAACCAAATATCCAAGGGCACAATGCAAAGACTTCCTTCCACCTTCTTCAGTACTTTGAATTTTTGTGGCTAGAACTTAATTCAAAGTCTTGTAGATTTTAAATTATCATAGCATTTAAGAAAATTGTATGGCCAAATCAAGTATATAAAATGTAAACTAAACCCTCTACAAGTAAGTGCTAACTGTAAACAGTACACATACACCCATATACAGACACTGCCAGACACATTTGCAGCAGTATTAGCAGTTTCGATACAGTCTCTCAGAAAGAGAAAAGCCAGAGAATAGTTCTAACTTTACTTTCACTAGAAGAAAAAGCTCAACATGTATAGTTGCATGGACCACTGTAAACAGCCTTCACACAGCTCCTCTCTCTTCTACTTGCAAGACTGCATACAGATGTTATTTTTCACATACTAACTTTCCAACTCTTCTTTTTCATCCACACTAAAATTAAAAAGATGCATCAGTACCTCATGTTCCAGCAAAGCTTCCTTCTGAAAGTCTACACAAACGGCTCCAATTCTATCAGTCTTCACAGGAACTTGAGAAACCAGTCAGAAAGGCCATCCTTTTTTAGAGAGATGCCCAGAATAGCCCAGTAATAACCTAACTCCCTGCTGACACAAAATGAACAGATATAACCTCCTAATCTAAAATCAGGTAAACTGGAAACCTAGGCAGGGTCCTAATGGGAGAGTTGGTCTCTGGACAGACTGTCCCTTAAAGTAAACAGAACATCCTCAAGGCAACAGAGCAAGCAGTTTAAACCCAGGTGACTTCCACAAAAGCTCCTATAGATCAAAGTTGCTAAAATGCCAGTGGCTTTGGAAGTGGGAAAACATTACTTGGTTTTAATATATGAATTCTGTTCCAACAAAACATTCCTTGAGTTTAAAGCGCCCAAGTGCAGCTGCACCCAGGGATGAGGCTGCAGGGAGCTGTGCAGCAACGGTGACACCTCGTGGTGCCAAGCCACAGAAGCACAGACCCCTCTCTTCCCAAACACAACCCACCTTACATCCACCTGTGGGGCTCTCCTGCAGAGACAGGAGCTACACATCAAATCTCAGCCTGTTTTCACACCTCCTGTATCGCACTGACCTTTCTTGAGAAGTGTCTTCCTACTCCCTGTGTCACGGTTTTGACAAGCACACATGGAAAAAAAATCAGCCCAAGTGATTACACTCAATGTTCAATGCACAACTGCTAAATGAGCAGATGAAGAAAAGAAAGCCAGCCCAGTTTAACATCTTTTGGTTGAAAATACTGTACAGAAATTACTCTAAACAAATGTTTCAGAGAAGCAGGTCAACAGGGCCAGTTACATAAAAATTATCATTATCATTAATAAATTCATTCAGCTACATTAAAGATTCATTTCCTTCCTTCTGCTATCTCCCATCCCCAACAGACCCTCAAATGCATTACTTTCAGCAGCTTCACAAACAGAAATCTCAGATTCCACAGATCATCACACTGCATGTATTTGAAAAGTTAGTTTGCCTCCCCACTGCAGAAGTCAGTGCCAAGTTTTTCCAAAAGATACAAGTTTCAAAAAGCAGGGTGTCTACGTCTTTCAGTAAATGCTCAATATAAAAGCTACAGAAAAAAACAACTTTAAATGCTGTTATAAAACCAAACTAGGAAGGCAAGAAATGAAAAAGCACTTTTTTGTTGGTCTGCTTGGACTTCAAGAGGGTTACAGGAGTGACTTTAGAAGTGACTTGGGTATGTGACAAAACAAGAATAATTTCATGCAGTAGAGCAGCTAACATTTCAAACTGTTTTGGGGGAAAGAGTTATTTTCTAAGGGAAATCTCTCTCCAGTTTCCCACCTGTATTCTTCCTCATGTTCATACTGCACAGTAAGTTTTTCAAGTGTCACCTGAAATCAATTATTTCACAGAGCCAAAATGACATCTGCGTAGTATCTAAAAGATAACAGACCAGTATCATCCCAAGACATTTAGTTTTTCAAAATATGCATGAAAATTTTATTAGTTACATGGATCAATGGCAAGGAACCACTATAAAAAGGGTGGAATTTCTGAAGGTAAATTGTAACAATTGCCTTCTTTCAGAAACTGCATGCCTTGCCTGAGATGTGAAAATCCATTAGGAATTTCTGAAATGGTTACTATAATATCCATACCGTGACCACTCTATGGCCCCACGGGCTTACCCAGGAATATTTTTTAATGAGTTTATTCTACATCCAGGGTTATTTTCACATCCCTCCTAGAGCAGAAACCTTAGTTACAGAGCACAGGCCATGGATATGCTTCGTTTGCTGAAATAGCTAAAGGAAGAGGCCAAAGAAAACATGGGGGTCCTTGTGCAGTAACTGAAGGGTGCAAAGAAACTGGAATGCTCAAGACTAGGGAGTTTTAAGAGTCAGAGGAGAACTGGTTTTACATAAAGTGAAACAGTAAGGGATTTGAAGCAAGACTACAGAATCCAAGGGCAGTATCCCTTGGAAGACTGCAAGATGCAATTTTTAGAGCTTGGAGGAAAGAGATCTGACAGTGTTCTAGAGCAGAAAGAATAAAGAGGAAAATTTCAAATTAGTAGGGGTGAAATTAACTCCAGACCTAGAAGGAAGGGAACATGTGCAACCACTACTCTTCTTCTCTTTTACTCCCTTTCTCTTTGCTCTCAAGAGCAATAGGTCTATTTTGTGACCACGAGAGCCCCTGGCTTTTGGAAGAGCCACTGGTAGCAAGACCTCTCAGCAACACTCCACTCCTGTGAAATTGCACATGAGTACAAATTAACACTGTGTTTAACAGCAGATATTTTTGGCCCTACCACTTACCTCTTGGCAGCACAGTTTAAGCACAGCTAGACGTTCTTGTAACATCGTGATTCAAATATATCCATAAAGCAAGACAATTACTGTTGGCTAAGGCCATGTTTCACAAACTTCTAACTGACAAGAAGTGAAGCTTACCTATTTTTTTTTGAATTTTCATCTTTCCCTCTTTTAACTCCAAAAATTCTCGTAATCAGAGCACTAAAAAGAAGTGTAGATGAATTTCGTACCTAAAGCAAAAAAAAAACAAAACTATGATTTAAAAATCCCTTTCAAATGTACAATTTTTTTTTAAATATAGCCATTAATGTGCAGTCAAAAAGAATAACAGCTGAGTGAAAAGCATGCTACAGGTCAGCACATGGAAACTATTAATTCAGACCATCCTTCCAATGAAGATGGTACTACTGGAAAGTTAAGGTCCTATGGAGATGTTTATCTTTATTATAAGGAATACATCCAGACTTTTAGTAGCTCAAAGAGTTCACCCTTATGCAGAGCAGATCATGAAGTGTTCTACCTGAATATGTCATATGGGATCTTTAATTCAAGAGCAAAGTAACAGTCAGAATGAATGCAAATGCACCTTTTACTAGCTAAGTGCACTGATTCAAAATTTAACAGCCAGAGAGACTTTAACCTAAAAGGAAGGTAATCTCTGTCCCTACTTTTTGTAGATATCAGTACTTCACATTAAGAAAAAGTAAACAAAATAAAAAAAAAGATCAAAAGCTTCATGACCAAAAATGACCAAAGCTTCACTGAACAGGACCACTCTATATCCTCTTAAACTAGAGGAGCAGAACTAAGAATTAACTTACTGCCCAGACAGGTGACATAAACCCTAGAATTGATGCTTTTATTCCATCTGCAACATAAGGCATGATGTTTTCACCTAAACGTGTATCCCTGTACAGCGCCCGGAGGATATTTAAAGCATGAACCTGTGGTGGGAGAAGAAATAAATGAAAAATATAAATTCATCAGTAAGGATCTTAAATTTAGTTTGTGTTTTACAACAGTGAACATGCAAAGCAAAAACAATCTATATATACATTTACAGCACTTTCTTACCATATTAAATACAAGAAACACTGCTGCTTAAAAATGCATTCAAATAGTGCTGCAGTAAACAATATTAATAAGCTACAGTTTAAAAATATATTCCTCTAACAACTATTAGTTCAGGCATTGCAAGTGAAGGCCAACATTCTTTTATCCTTAGCTTATCATGGCTGTAAAAATAACTTTTGAAGTTCAGAATCATCTTTTCCAACATTCTTGACACGCTGTAGATACTGTGAGAAAAAATAAACTACAACTCACAGGAGGGTAATATTAAGCTAAAACTGACAGCCAGACTCACTTTACCATGTGGAGCATTTTCTGATATTTCTATACTCTCTGTAAGGGAAGGTAGTAATACATAGTTTCATGGATTTTGACAAGGCTACATAAATTTATACCAGCAGAAAATCTGGCAGAGTCATTAGGACATCCTTCTGTGTATTGTGAACAAATCATGGTTTGCACTTAGAAACAGATAGAAAGCAAATGATAACATTTTGAAGATAAAGGTCTTGCCTTTAAAGTAAGTTATTTTAGTATTCCAAATACATGTACTTAAGTTTTAGGAGTTACTAAAATCAGTTTTCATGTACTGTTTTACTATGATTCATGCATAAATAACTCATTTGTTTATTTTAAATGTAAGCAAAGCTTGCTTGTTAATTTACAAACTTGTAAAAAGGAAGTTACTTATCTATCTGTTTAGAAATATACTCTAGGCACTGAATTGCTCATATATGACTTCATTTGCTCTACTAGAAAAAAATTATGGAATTATGCCCAATCCATTTTTTAATATGTTTTACAGTAACTTCATAACCTCTGCACATGCAAACACATTTTAAAATTTAGCTATAGATAGTAAGAACAGAATATCCTCATGAAAAACACACACTTTCCTTAAGTGTTTGAAATAGTGTAAACACACTTTGACATTTTCCTTTTGATGAGAGGCTGAATTTTACCTGTGGAATTACACTTGAAGATTCATTCAAAGGTGCAGCTAGAGATATCAACTCTTTCATTGTCATTTTCAGCAGATCTGTTTTGCTCTTCTTTGGTTCTGATGCCAACAAAGCCTATGGAAAAGAAGGAAAAAAAAGAAAAAAGAAAAATCCAGTGTTTCTAGCCATTTTTCCGTACTACCAGTTCTGCTCTCAGTCCTGTACCACACCACAGCCTAGCTTCTGACCATACTGAAGGAATAAGAAAAAGCTGCAAAAAATGAAGTTTCTGTTTCAACTCAGCGTTGTTTAAAGCTGCTCAGTATAAAAATCATAACATTTTGGACAGCAAAAGTATCTGCTGTACTATACATACTTACACTTCCTAGTATTTTTTTTTTTAAGATAATATCAACTAATTGAGATGACAAGGGCTAGCCAAAGAAAATTTTCTGGTTTGCAACACAGGATAAAACAAGCAGTGCATTTCTGAAAAAACGGAAGAGATGCATCCATCTCCAAACAGTATTTCAGTGGATAAGACATTCAGCTGAGAAAATACTCTAAATCAGTTCTCTAAAATTCAGGTCTGAATTTAGAATAGTCTCTTTATCTCGTACTTTTTTTAATTAATTTTTTCCAAGTTAGTACAAACGGAAAATCATAAGTCATTTATTACCAGTAAAAGATGATTATCCATTTGTGCTTTGGGCCTAGTCTGTTCAGCATCAGTAAGAAACAAATTAATTACAAAGTTTAGGCAGAAACCCAGGCATAGTTTGACAGTTTATAAGTATCTTTAATGATAGGAGAAACAGAGACGGTAGGTGGGGAAAAAAAGGTGTTTTTGAAATATAAAAGAGAGGAGAATGACCTGAAGACTAGAATTTCATAATGTTAAAGCTGAAAATCATATTTTCCCACCCACTAAATGGAACTGCACCTTTGCACTATTCAGTAATAACATTCCTATTTTAAAGAGCTCATGGAATGGTTATAACCTTAAAAATTACATATTCTTATTAAAATAGATGTGTTTTAGGTTAATAAGAACACATGACAGGATGCAAATAGCAAAGAGATCACACTGCATTAATAAAACAACCTTCTCTTACTACTGTTAGGATACACAATACAGCTTGTATTTTTACTATCTAAATGCCACATGGCATTGAAGGTTCAATTCATTTTACTGAATCTATAGGCACATTCAAAACTACTGCCAAAGAACACTACCACCTCTCTTTACTATAAAGGTGCAATTCGAAAATAGTTTATTTCAGACTAATCCCAAGGTTAATTTCAAACTCACCTGTTAAATGACTAGACTTTGTACTCTTCCATAGCTGTCAAAAAAGAAGCCTCTGACATGTTTATCCACAGAACTGAGGCACAGTGAAAGCTTTGCCCTATGGAGTCAGTAGGCCAGCTACAGACTATGTGTTTTCTACAGTGGGGTATCACTGGGTCCATCTACTCCTTACAGTAACCTAATTTTTACATAAAAAACTGATTCAAACATGCTTTGTTTTTCTCACATTGTCAAGATGAAAACTAGATAAATGTCCATCAGACTCAAACTGTGTGGTGTGGATGGGGAAACCAGAAAACATTAAATCACCAAACTTCTTCTGCAGACAACTTACTCTTAGAAGTGAGAAAGATATTTAACTGCTGAAACTAAACCGGAAAAATGGCTCTAAAACCAGTGCCCTACTTGTGATCTCTGCTGCCTTGCACACACATCTAGCAAAGCCAGGAGCAGGCTGTGAGTGACAGAAGAGGTCAGACAGAAGCCGGCTGCCTCAACTTTCTCAGGGCAAACTTGGAGTGGAAAACAAGCAAGATGAATTATTCTGGCAGGGAGAGCTTGCTCCCAGCAGTCCCTCAGATCCTTGGAACGTGCTTGAGACTGTACTTCAGAGAGTGGAGAAAGTTACAAATCATATAGCTATCTCTTGACTTAGAAAATTGGTTGAAAATCAAGATCATGAAGGTTAATTTAGGGGAAAGCAAATATGGCTGCTTTAAGGAACAAAGGAATGAAAATAAGTGAAGTGCAATCTGCAAAACCAACTCTGAAGTGACTGACCCCACATGGATGAAGATGAGCTGCTGCATACTAATGTGGGGCACTCAGCAAGAGGTGACACTTCCAGCAGAGACAAAACACTGCCATCCCACCATCAGTTCTGAACTTGGCAGAAGCTAGAGAGGCTGGGATTAATGGAGCTGAAGGTTGCACAGGGAGTGGGAAGAATGTGAGAGCATGGCCCCACATTCACAGATAGAAGTCTTCAGTAATCTACTCCTCCACTGTACTTGAGACTGACAGTCAACACCAGTTAGTGTGACACTATTACTTGTGCTTTACTACTGTTGAGTGGCCTTCCCAAGTACTTTGCAGAATTTAATAAGCCACCATTTTACAATTCCGTAATGGTCTGCTCATATTTTACCACTCTCCTGCTTTGCACTGAAGTACAAGGTTAACAAAGTCTTACTTAATCTGTGAATTAACCTATGAATTTGCCAGAAACACAAAGCCTAAACACAGTCTTTAGAAATGATACCGAAATTTACCACAAGTCAAAAATCTCAAGAGTGAATAGAACTGAGGTGCCAAACATACAAACAGCTTCTTGGTTGCACAAAGGCAATCAAAGTCTGTATAAAAAGAAACCAAACAACTGTTTGATGAAAAGGGGTTGGAGTGGGAAAAATAAATATGCAATTTCCTTTTTTTAATGCCCCTTCTGGACAACATATTTAAATCTGAGTCAGTGATACTAGTTGGTACCTGTATGTAGAATGGAATTCCTGCACTCCGTCTGGTTGCACACAGTGTGGAAGAAGGATCACAAGATTTGATTTCTTCTAACACACAGCTTAGCCAGTGCTCTGGCATTCTGTGAAGACTCTCACTGTTACACCTACATCAAACAGAAACATGAAACAAGTGAATAAAACAAGGACAAAGACAAAGAAAGTACTCAGCAACCTGTATTTCTTACTGTAGGTTTATCTCCAAGCACATACACAGATTTTTATTATTAAATAAGATTAATTTTAGCAAAACTATACATTTTTTCAGCGTTGGTACCAATTATATTAATAAGTGCCACTAGCAAAATATATTTAACTAAGCAGAAAACAAGATTATGTTGCTTAGGTGCAACAATTCTCTTCTGCCAAAAATTATTACCATGTTCTGGAGAAAAAAGCCAGACATATGGACATCAACCACTGTGTAGGAAGTGACACTTAACAAATTCATATCTTTGTTGTCACACAGTAGCTGATGTGTGCCCCTTACACTAATATTCATGTTTATAACCATAAAAACTGAAGCCCCTCAAAATAAGTAACATTATGTAAATAACCCTGCAAACCACAGAGCAATGGAAGGAATGAAAAACAAGACATACTGCTCTTTTTGATACTAAGTCAGTCAAACTTTTCATAAAGCACCTAAATTGCTCTCCTATCATCAAATACTTCTCCTCTGCAGCTGTAAAACCCAGCACTGCCTGAAAGCAAAGGACTTCCAAGGACAAGGAAAAACTTAAGTCTACCTCAATTACTGGGGCTGTTCAGTTCCATGAAATGTACCACATTCAGTGTGCAGCACCAGCCCATTAATCTTATGTCAATGTTCCAAAAGAAACATTCATTGGCACAAAATTTCTATTAACAGGACACTGTTATTAAAATCTGTCACACTGGTTTGACACGTGATTCAGAGCAGAAGAAATAATTCATCACGGTGGACAATACAATTGCAATTATCTCAACCATGCAGGACTTGCCTTACCTAAAAATATAAACTATAATTAAATTTGTGATTAAGTAGTGAGACTTTACAGTAATACTACAATCAAGTTTTCTACCTATGTGACTGAAATGAAGAATTTAAAAGAAAGGGTAAAAGGTAGCAGGTACTGATGTAAAAACCAAAATCTAATGGAAGGCCTGCATCTATTCTTTTCTTTATCCTACTCTTATTAAAGCAAGAATTTACATAGGCTACAAACCTGATTGTGAACAATAAATGGGGCTTTAATCTGTAGTGAAACCCTCCTTTCTTTCTTTTACAAAATAAGCAGAAAATTAGTAATGCAGAAACCCGAGGTCACAAGAAGTGCCAGACAGGTCAGCAGAAGACACTTCTTACTCTTTAGTAATTCCTGCAGGATTTCCAGCACATTTCCTACATTGCTGCCAGGCATTCTCTCCATTTTATTAAGGGCAGCACCTCTTCCAAAGGGCAGTCAGAATGTAAACCACCAGTCCAGAGCTCTCAAGGAACCAGGCTGCACAAGGCATATGTCACCTCGTACCATGGCACAGAAGAAAGGCACTTCCTACCCCAAGCCTATGACAGAAGCAATCAGATTAACCTGGAAACTCACAATGAGTCCTCTTTTTTTTAAATTATTCTCTTTCTTTTGCTGATGAGTGGCTTGCCTTTGCTTACTTTCAGAGTGCATTCCTTTGCTCACTTTTGGGTATGCAGTGAGGATATAATTCTAGGATTGAGACCACACAAAACTTCTTATGGATCTCACCCATGAGCCTCAGCATTTAAGACACTACTTTGTAGTTCTCTTCATCCACATCAACACATTCTGGAAAATCTGCTGCTTCTGGTCATGGAGGTACCTGGTCTTACCTCCCCAGCTAAGCAGAATTTAAATGTCTCCATTCAGTCATGCAGAGAACAGTGCTCATCTCTCTGCAGTATGTTATCTTAATATTAACATGAACACCCCATGAGAAATACCTACATCTGCTGGGTGCAGAGAAGCACAAAGTAAAGCATTAAGGAAATATTTAGAAGTTGCTATGTAACACACTGAATATTTTGTTCTTAAGTAAACTGAAGGATTTTTCTCCTCTCAGTATTAGTAGAAAGAAGAGAAACACACTAAAGTCAAATAAACTGCAGACTCCCTTAAAGCCATATTGCTTTGATCTTGCCACAAGTAATTCTACCTTGTTCAGTCACCCACCAATGCACTTTTATTTATTAGAAGGTGAAAGAGTTACTGCTGTAGAGTTAGAAACATTAGAGACTATTGACTTTGCAATGGAGAGGACTACTCCCTTCCATTTGGCAGCTCTGTCTCCTTGTGGTCTGGCAAGAAGAATATTGTCATAAGAAGCAGGTGGCCCTAAATTTTAAGAATAACGAAGCTTTACAATAAAAAAATTAAAGCCTCAAGATCAAATGTCATTTTCCAGAATGAAATAGTAATGATTTCTCCAGATCAAAAAAAATACTGTTGATAATGAAAATATAACACAGTGAGTTGATATACAAATTACTTAAGATGCAGTACATTAAGTGTAATCCACAAATTTCTGTCTGTTCATCTGTCAGTTAAAACAATTTCATACATACTCTTTCTGTGGTCAACATCAATGAGTACGAAAGCCTGGCAATCCTAAGTTAAAGCTAAACTCCTCTCCTTAAGTAATATCTGGATTTTCTCCTATCTGAAATAAATTGTGTGTTAACAAAGCATCAATCTTGAATCTGGCCTTCCTGGATATCCGCAAGTGCCTTGTGGCATAAACATCACATGACCAGAAACATTCTTCTACACGTGTATATCCAGAATTCAGTGTTTCCCACCACTGTAAGCACTTCCTATCTAGGGAAAAAGTGGGTTTCTTTCATCACTTTTTTTCTCTCTCAACACGCCTGCTGTATTATTCTGTTTTACATAAGTAATGTGATTCCCATTTTTTATAGACACAATATTGCCCCTGGTACTTCTCAGACCAGAATCTAACCTCAAAAACACATTACTATTCAAGTTATAATTCTGCTTTTAAGAACAACTCCTCTGAAACCACAAAGTCCTTCCACTTGTATCTTCCTTTTCATAGTATCTGCTCTATATGAAACAAAACTTCACAATTATATTACAGTTACAATGACATTGAGAAGCGTTTGAGGTTTCTCTGTCAGTAAGGCAGAGCAGAGAGAACCTTGGGTGGCTTCAAAATTTCAGAATGACAGTATCATTACCCCATCTCGCTCTCACCAAGCAGGAAAAGAAATGAGAGGGAAAATGTGAACAATGTTAAAAATTAAACACACCATCAACCTGAGCAGTGCCTTAATATTGTATCTCATACTCCCTTATCTCATGCATTTCCTAACATACAAGCATCTCAATATATAAGAATAGTTTTTATCCCCCACTTTCTTTCTTTTCCTTTAACACTCTTTTCTTCACATCTGTGATTACACTTTTGCTAGAAAGTTACTTATGATTTTGGTAAGTTTCACTAGAAAGTCCATTAAGTGATATTTCCATTTTACAAGTCTTCCTTCCAGATAACAGCAGGGTGGGAAAGCAAAAAGTTAGTCACTTCAGAGCAAAAAAATTACATAGAAACAGAGTTTACTGCAAAGGTTTAGTGGGAGTCTATTCCCAGTTCCCCCAAAAAAATATTACAGAAAATCACTGACTAGGTACAGATAAGTAATTTTCACTGAAACTGACGGATTAAACAAACATTTTTAAAGTCATGATTTTTATCTTTATCTTTAGAAAATTACAGTTTTCATGTAATTTAATATTTACCGCATCCCCTAAAATAGTACGCACCATGTTTAAGTCCCAATCAAACATTTTAAAGTGCTCAAAATAAATTATTCCTAAGTAAACACATTGCACTGCATGACATTACTCTTCCCAAACCTTATCCTTGCATTCTGCAACTTTAGTGAAGCAAAGCACTACCTCCATAGCTATGCAATACCATTTCAAATTTCCAGAAATCTACCTGATCTCTCAACAGAGAGATCACTGAATAAAATAAATGTAAAGCAGGCAAAATGACATTTGGGACCATGAAATCGCTTGAGCAATAATGATTACAAGAGATTCAAGTTTTCAGGTTTAAAACAGATTTTTGACTTTCCTGAACCACCATGTTATCAGACCAAATGAGCATTTTTTAATTTCTCCAGGCCTTTGACAGGAAATACTCTTTTTAAAAACACATTGCTTATTTCATTGATATGAATGTTGCTTGTTATGTAACTGTATGGTTTTCTGAAGGTGCAGCTGCAGGCAACATTTAACAGGCATGACAAAGGAAGCACTACACTCCCAGAAGGAATATCAACAGGGAAACAGAAGAATGGTAACTTGCATGTTAGAGCAGACTCAGCAATTTAAATCCCAATTTCAAGACAGATCAATTTCATAAGGTTCGTAAGTAATCTCTGCAGAGGAAATATTTTTGTTTCACCACTAACCAAACAGGTCTGAATATGATCATTCTGTCTAGAAAAAAAGTCTGCTCTTGGTTCTTATAAAGACCAGTGTTTAAGGGTTGTACAGCTAAAAGCAAGCTCAGATAAAAGATACTGCAGCATAAAGTTTTGAAAAAGTGCTTGGCTATAAATAAATGAAGGACTATGTTCAACTGGAGTAATTCATAAATGCCCAGGAAAAGGATCTGACGCAGCCCTAGTGACAGATTTTTCACTGTGTTTTACAAAAAGAACAAATTCAAGTGTCAGGGATGCTTCTGCACATCTTGAGTTCAATCCAGTTCAGCATGGTATCATGCTACACTGCACATTACTATGAGCTGTCCCAGACAAAAGCTTTCTCCTCTGGCATTTGTGGACACAGCAGTAAATTAACAGAGATTCTAACACACATGATTCAAGACTGTCCATGAGCTATGGAGGGAAGCAGGCCAGTTGAGATTCACTTGCAGAATGGAGGCCCCAGCTGCAGCAGAGGACATGGAAAGACTTCATGACAATCAACAGACCTTCAAGGCAGCTGCATTCATGAGACTTAATTCACCCCTTCTGGAGGAGAGTCTCAAAATACTCCTTATATCCCAGGAGTACCAAATCAAAGAGTCATTTCCTGTTCTGGTATCAGTCTCCTTTCTTTTTGTTTTAAATACAAATATAAGCCTTGAGACCTGTAGTTCCTGGAAAATATTGTCTTTCGTTGAAACGAATGTACTTCCACAGAGCTGCTCTCCAGTTCTTATAAATCTTTTTTTCCCAAAGGAAGACTCGCTCTACTTGAAATAACTTTAAATATGTTAGGCAGTATGGAAAACAAAAAAAATTATAACGGACAACTGCTAATTCAGAAGATGAAACTTTCTTAATTTTGGAGGGCTTTTGTTTTGGATGATACATACATATCACTTAATGTTTAAATAATTTTCAGGCAAGCAGAGCTCTCTTGGGTTTGACTCTTCATTTTTCAGCCTAACATAAGGATGCTGTTAAGTGGATTGTACTCCCTTAAATATAATAGCAGAAAGCAGGAGAGGCAACAAACATCAGCAACTCTTCTGAAGTCTGGGTAGATTTTCTGTACTCTATTTGCCTCAGCTTTTAAAGGAAATTTAAAAACTGAAAATCAAAGAAAAACAGCAAGTCTCCTATAAACTGACTGCAAGTTTTACCTGTTTTCCATTATTTTCTGCTTTTTGCTTTGCCTTTGTTACAAGACAGCCCTGCATATTGACTGAGATCAGATCAGTGGGGCTATACCTGTTTGGATTACTTCCTTTCTCCTCTCAAATAGACTCTTGGTAGAAAAGGTATGCTTGCTGCTTGTTTTTTTGTTTTTTTGGGTTTTTTTAAAATTGTATTACTCTGATGGCCAGACACCCTCTTCACCTTGATGGGAAAAAACTTACATGACCTTAGAACTTCCTGAACCAAGTTTTCATGTTATAGAAGAACACCCCAATATCTAAACAGGTGTATATAAAACATATGGACAGGCAAAAACATAAGCAGTAAGTTTCTTTTCTTTCTTTTTGAGTAAACGAAGTGTAAAGCAAGGCTGTGTGAGCGCTCAACAAACTCCTCAGGCCAATTTGAAACCCCTCAGATTGCAAGAAAGTAATGTACCTTGGAGAGAGAGATCACCAAGAGAATCATGGCATGCAGTTTAACATGCCACTGGCACACAGAATGAGTACCACCACGTGTCAAATACCATTATTGTACAGGAGTGCTGGTACACAGATGCAGTAGCCTCACCCAGCATTCTGTAGCAGAGACCAAGCCTCAGTTCTGGTGGGAAAATTTTCAGAGGGGACAGACAGGGAACCTGAACCTGATCAGCCAGCTAAGTCTGTACTAAAAGCACCAAAACTGTTTCCAGTATGAAATAAAGAAGAAACCAATCTCAAACTGGTTGATGGGGAACATTGGTTACTTAACCTGGCATTGCTGTGAAAATACAGGTACTTCAAATTGAAAATTCAAGTTAAAAAAACCCTAACAACAAAAAACCTCGCCTAGTCAGTAGAAATTTTAATTTGTCTTATTTAAACATGGATGGGATATAAAAACTGCACACCAAAAAGAAACATAACCAGCACCTGAAATAGTAGCTAAGCATGTAATGGAAATACCAATGATCTTGCCCAGACCTCAGGACAATTCTGTTCATTTAGTTCTTCTAGGAAACTATAAAGTTACGAGGGGAAAGAAAAAAAAGCCAGAGTGCATATCACATCCTGTGATGCACTGTCAGGTAGTCTTCCAAATGTCACAATAACCAATTCACTGACAGGTAACAGAAGTTTCCAAGAAAATGTCCTGGCTAAAGCAAAATGTCTGGCATACATTTGCATAAAGGACCAGAAAAGGGGAGCAAGATGGAAGAACTCTACACTCCTACTTTTCCCAAGAGTTTTTAAGAGCCATTCAGGAAACTCACATGCCAGAAATGAAGAAAAATGCAGCAAGCATTATATGTCTGAATCATTCTTCAATGCCTAAGCACCATCTCTAACCATAAGTATTGTAGTCCAAGTCACAGTCATCATGACAGCACGTCATAATCGTGCCTACATCAAACTTAAATAAAATCCACATGAAAGCAAGGATCTGCCTGCACAGCCAGTTTCAGGATCAATGCCAAAATTTGATAAAACTTAATATTAAAAACACAGTAAGTTGCCTATCTACTACCTGGAAAGCATTTCTGTAAGTTGTACGAAGCCAGCATATGCCAATTCAAATGCACCTCTGTGCCTTGATTGCAGCAGATGATGTTTAAAGTAATCACCAATATTTTTAACCTAAAAAAGAAAGAAAAAGTTACTAAGCCTTTTGAAATTACATATCCATAATTTATTTATATATGCAAAATATTTTGCAGCTCAAAGCAGTAATACTCTCCTGGTTGGAAGGGTCACTGGTACAAGAAAAAAGCAACTAGAAATCCTATAATAAACAATAACTTACATTAATGATAACAAGTATTATACTCATTTTTTTAGGTTAACGAGGTAGTTCTATATTTTTTAAGAAGTCAAAAAACATAATGGACGTGAAATTGGTTATTTGTCTGTGATGGACATACTCAGGTTTTAAGAGAAGGAAGGGACAACTCTGATTTTCAGGGGAAACAAATGCAGAATCCTTCTTGTTTGCCTACACTCTTGCCTAAAACCCCAAAGAAAATGCCAACTGAAGTACAACAGCAGAAAAAAAATCTAAAAAGCTTTTAAGATACATAATTCAAACTCCAAAAATTGTACCAAAGGGAAACAAATCTACATTAGATTATGTAATACATAGATACACATTTCTAACATTCCAGAATTCTGCATAATTGCTGTTGACCATTAGAAATAATTTTTAAATGAAGATGATACTGTAATAATGTGAGCCATTTTTAAAAGCATTGAAATTGTAAATGCAATAACTGAACTTCCACTTATAGTTATTTTCTAGAGCTCTATTACAATACAAAGCTTTTAAATATGTCTGGAAGTTTACAGATCCACACAATCTCATTCCACAAAGCATAGGCTCTTGTTTGCTGATCTTTTTTTCTTTTAATTCTCATCAACTTTCAAGGTCCAAATCAAACTTCCCACTTATTTTGTTTAAAATGCATATATCACATACTTAATCTTATGCAAAATTTACTTCAGGAGTCCTTCCTAGAAGTTCTCCAGTAAAAGTTTCTTTAAACCTTTTATATAAAAAAATGCATAAAATCACATCAAGTTGCTTATAAAATTCTGCTTATTCTATTACTTATACAATTACTCTAATACTTTAATAATCTGACAAGTAATTCAGTTACCAGGGAAGTTAATGTCATATCTACCTTTATGGTTTTCCAACCTTAAGTAATTTGTATCACCCATGCAATGAGACTGCAATAATTAAAAATAATCTGAGACAGTCTATATATTATTTCCTGCAGCTAAAACTCACCTAATGTGAAACACACAATAACTGGACATATTCAAGCTAAAAGTTATTTCTGAGAGGATTTTAAGGAAACTTATGTAACCACAGGGTTTCATTTCAGCTTTCAGTTCAAAAAGGAGTAAGTGCCCTTTATTCACAAGGAACTGACCCATGGACAGGGCATTCTCCAGGTGTGTAAACAAAACCAAATTAAGAAATCCATACATATGCAAAATCCATTTACCAGCCTGTCCCAGCACCACACTTACACTTTTAGAACTCATACAATTTTTTTTTTTGGGTCAGGTAACTTCCAACTTTACTATTTATACTTCTAATATATATACTATATATATATATTTTTATACTCTATATATATATATATATATATATATATATATTTATACTATACGAGCTCCTTGCAACAGCTACACTGACTACAAGCTTGCATCAAACTCAACTCACAGGCTACAAGTGGCACAACCATAACTCAGTTCTTGAAAATAATATAAATTTAGAATACAATAGGTGAATCTTACTAATTGAACAATGTGCAGGGCCACACTTGCTACTGAGGGCAAGAATCTGAGTATTCAAAATATAAATTCTCTCCAAGATGTTCCAAGAGATTAATACAGGCCATGGGACAACTAAGTCTTCTGCTGCCTGCTTCTTTTCTTTTTCAGCTCTGGCAAACTTATCTCCCCAAACAGTCTTAAAGCTTCCCAGGTGAGATAAACATGAGTTTGAGGAAGAGCTAAATGCTCCTCCAGATTTGGAACACTCATGATTTGCATGTCATATGGCAAAAAACACAGAATCTTCATTAGATGTTGCTCTATTACCTAGAGGTTATGTTATACTATTTATATTGATTTTCTTAGGTAGACCTCTGAGCCTGCTATCTCTGTCAGATAGAAAATGAAAAGTAGAATATGCATTTGAATATAGAGATTGCTCCAGCTATACTCTGCACTCCCTATGTCTATTTCTAAAGGCAAGGCCACCATGTAAAATAGCTGATGTTTTGAGGACTGCCACGGAAACCCAAACTCCTACTCAAAAGACAAGGAGAGTGCAAGTCTGATGTTGTCCCAACTTCCTACAAACAACAAAGTATCATGCAGGAGCTGCCTCCCTGCCAACCTCTCCCCCACAGGTACACAGCACAACAGGCAGCATTGCTGCTGCAAAGAGCAGCCCCCCAGCAGCATGCTGCCTGCCAGGAAGCAGTTTTGTTATGCCATTTCCTCCTGCACACCAGCACTGTAAGACACTGTCTTTCCATCTGCATGCTCCAGTAAAAAAGCAGGTACAATCAATCAGAAGACTGAGCAAATTCAACACTCATTGTGATCTTTTGAGTGAGTAAGTTATGACAGCGCCGATCCCCTAAGGCACAATTCAACACAGTTACTGACCTAAATCTGAAGCACAGTACAACAGGAGGAAGGTTTGCAACAGGAAGACACACACGGGCCAAGAGGTGCTACCAGATTTTTCTCAACAATTACTTAGCCCTGGCTTAAGGCAAGCTGACCAAGGTTTCTCTCAAAGTTTTCCCTCTCTGTATTCTTAAATCTCTTCCAATAGTTACAAAACAAAGAAAAAGAATGGGCAACTTGAAAGAAAAGTTCTACATGCGTAAGATAACAAAATCCAATTTGCTTATAAACACTTTTCAGTGTTGACAAATAAGTCTGAAGCCCCAGCATTTATGGCACTGACATTTTTTGTCATTTCTGATGAAACTCCAGGTTTTTTGTACAAAACATGGCAATGACCTAAAGTTACAAGAAGTACAGAGAAAATGCCTGCATTCATCTTTGCGTATTTCCTAGCAAGCCTGATGAAAATCAGGATTTCAAAACATTCTTCAAATGAAAATGTAGACTTCCTGTTTTACAGGAAGACATCTGAAGCATAAACAAGCTGAAGAGGTATCTATGGGAAAAGAAGGTATCTTTACAGAATCACAGAAAATCCTGAACTGGAAGAGACCCACAAGGACCATGGAAGTCTAACCTTCCTTAATAATGTATTATTTCTGAAAGAGCACCTATTAATATCTGCTTTCCAAAAACAGAGGTGCTACAGTTAGAATTGACTCATTAGAGTTAGACTCATTCTAAAACCCCAATTCCTCTTTGACTTGGTACAGATTAAGGAACATAATTGTGGAAATGCATATCTGTTCTCTCATCTGCCCTCCAGACCCCAGCAACAATACAAGCACAGCTGTTCACCAGATGAAAACATGAGGACTGGAGACAATGCAAGAACAAAGACACCAACACTATTTCCATGGCACCACAACATTAGATAAGAAATAAAATCTGGAGTACATAGTACTATTTTTTATTTTAAAATGTAAAAGTTCTAACACCTAAGGAAAAACTAAGTAGAGTGGTTTTTGTTGGAAAGAAAAAGAGGTTAAAAAGTAGTTGGTCTTTCATATTTCAGTCTTCTATGCAAACTGGTTTTGTTAAAACATATGAAAATGAAAAGATCATCAATTAAAACAGAAATTTAGTAAACAAAATATTTCCCAAATAAATGCCTGTGGTAATCTAATTTCTTGCAACCACTGAACTCAACATTCTGCAAGAAATCCAGATGGCATATTAACATTTCTCATATCTCATATCAAAAAAATCAGAGGAAAAAGATACAGTCAGATTACATACAAATTATAACAATGGATAGGAGGAAAACAAGACTAAGACGAGTCAGTATGTTTGACTTTCAGAATTCTTGACTCTGAGGGCTAATTAAGGAAGAGCTTTAAACAATCCCAATATGTGGAGTTCAAAATGACACAAAAGAGACTTTGAATATGAAGTCAGTTTGGAAGATTTTTTTTAGCAATTCTATTAGTGACATATATCCTGAGAGAGACACAACAGGGAGGGTGGCAGGCAGGCACTGGTATCCCTAAACACAGCACACATCTCATAAATAACCCAGTACAATTCTAATGAATGAATTTGTTAGTTATGTATAATAACTTCTTCACTTATCTGTTCCTACTGTAGTTATGCTTTCTGAATACCACTGAATCAAAACAGGACTGATAACCAAGGATAATAAAGAAAACCCTTAGAGCATGGCAATTAAAAAGGATTTAAAACCCACAACTTCACCCAAATAGAACACAGATTTCAGAAAAAAAAGTCTAAAAACTGCTTTGCTCTACCACTACCAAAAAAGAAATAGCAGGTTTTATAATAAAATTTTTTCCCTACCTGTTCTACAGTTATTAACCCATCTGAAGGTTCAGATGCAGTTTGTGAAGGCAAAAGTTTACACAGTGTCCCTAAGAGCAGAGATACTTCCTTCATGCTTCTCCAGCAACACACAAGAACCATTTGAGCTGTGACGTCACACGCTTGCCTGTCTTTGCCTTAAAAACAAGAAAACAACAAATGCAATAGTGTAACTCAAGGTTCTCAAATGCAGGTGTGTAATTTAAACTTCATCTAGCCTGTGCTACAAAATGCAATTAAATACGAAAAAATGTCTAAACTTGCCTGCCCAAAAGATAATTCAATCTTGTTGACCCTGCTTTCCCTGCTCAACAGTTGCTTTACTTTCTTGCACTTGGAAAAGGCAGCAGTATTAGCATTTTACCAGGGAAGTGTTGTTTTAAAGAGCAGACGTCTTTTGGTCACAATTGCTATTTACTAGCACACCGAGCTACAGAAACACGTTCAGAAAACTTCGTATTCCCCCATCCCTGGCTCCCTGTACATTCTCCAGGCGCCTCCCAGAAGGAAGCAGCGTTGGTGACGCACCGCTGCCACCTGGTGGCCACTGCGACACTGGCACGTGTTTATTTACCCCTTTACTCGTGAAGGGAAACACACCAAATGATTTCAAACATGGGAAAAAGCAAAGGAAGTCCAAAAGCTTGCATAAACTATTGCATTTTAAAGTGTAAGGACATTCTATCAATTTATTCTGGCCTACACTGAATATGCCAAAGTTTACAATTTCTTCATTGTTGTAAGGATCAGTTTCATAGCTGCTATTAATTGAAGCAGACAAATACTACCTAACATTTTACAAATGGAATCTTTCAAACTGAAGTTTCTGTTCATGTAATTTCATGCAACAAGTTGTATTGCATGAAGATAGTCTCTAGTAGCCTTGTGTACACTGGAGAGAAAAATCACAGGAACACTTCTCAACTAGAATTACATTAGAAGCTTGATAGAAAAGGTGCTCAAGATTACCTGGCCAGTGTAGTAAAGGCAACAGAGTCTAGGCCAATACAAAATTAATTTTCACTTAAAGAATTAACCACAATCTTCCTGAAGCACAGTGAATTAGTCTTTAAAACCATGTCCATGGAGAACTAGCTTCTGACACATAAGAATTGAAACATTACACAAGCAAGTAATTTCAAACTGATCATCCACATAAAATGCTTCCTCTATAAAAAAATCCCTTGATTTAATTACTAATATAGCCTTGAATTTACCTCCTATTTCCACAGAAATATTTTTCATTGGCCTCTGGTCAGCCAGATTTTCAGATTCTTCTTTGCAGTGTTCTTTCAGAATTTTTGCTTGCAGAAAATAATCATTTGTGTCCTGTGGTTGTATCTCGTGCAGAATCATCTGCAGGCGACCTGCACTTTCTGCACATTAATCAAGAGGAATATTTAAGATAGCTTTGTCTTCTACTTACAGTTCTTTATAATGATGTAATTAATTTTGGGTGCATAAGTACAAAAAGCTATTAGAATTTTTAAAAAGTAAAAAATAAAAAAAATCCACAAGATTCTATGGTGATTAGAACAATCAAAGAAAGAAACCTGAATTTACTGTCCCCTGTTTTGAAAGGGATGCCATGACACAGGGATGCCAATGTTTGTAGGTTTTTTAGTGAAGAAGTCAAGAAAACTTTACCAGAAATTAAAAGAGTGACCTAAAATTATGATATAAAATGAGAAGCTGAAAGGGAGGGGTGCTCAGTCTAATTCTGAATGACTGCAAGACAAAGACACCTTCAGGAGCACCAGATTTGAAAAAACACTCTTTTGCGATTGTGTTTGGTTCTTTACCTGGATCACTGTCCATTGGAATAAGACCCTCTGGTGATGAGCTCTGTACTACTGGTGATACTACAGCAGAGAGGCTGTATGACATCAGAATGAGCCTGGTCACTATTTCCCTCCATTCAGACACCAGTGTCAAGTCACTTAAGAAAAAAAAAACGTCAAAATCACAACCAAAACACAACATGGATGAAAAATAATTTTATATTTAAAGGAACTAAAGTTACAAACACTTCTGCAACAATATTTATGAAAACTATAAATAGGGTAGAGATTGAAAAGTCTTAAGGCTGAGTTTAACATATACAAAGGAAGTATCAAACACTGCAGCAGTCAGCAAAAGTTCTAAAATCCACAGGTACTGGATTTCCGTATAAGTAATACTGTATGATTTTCTGTTCTCCTCAACAGCTCTTCCACTGCACTTAAACACGGAGTTACAACTTCCCATTTAGTATGTTTTGCTTAAATACGGAGTTACAACTTATTTAGTATGTTTTACTTACTTGAAGGGTAATTGCTGCAAAGCCCCATTTATACAGTGCACTCTCCCATACATGGGAAATGATGCTGCTGCTTGGAGCAGAGACTTCTTGGCTTGGAATATTTCTTCTTCAACAGTCACCAATAAAAGCTTGATAACTAAAATATTTTAAAGACAGATTTGCATTGAACACCTATATACTGTATTTTCTAAGAAACAAATCTGCTTTAAGAAACAGGAATAAAACCTGTGTACACAACAATGCAATGGAATATCAATAGCACATCAATTTCCTTTATTATACTTTTCCCTCTTTTGTCATTGAAATATATGTTACCATTGATTTTCAGTTACCTAAACTCCAGCAATATTTGTTAAGAGTTAATTTAATCTGTCTCTCTGATCAAATGGCAACTGTGAAAAGCACTACCATAATCCTATGCTCAGGAACAATCCAACAGCTCATGATGAAGTGATCTACTCCATACTGCAAGTCAGACTTCACCCTTACAGTCATATTAATACAATGATGAGTACAGTAGAATATTAAAGATCAAAATTTCACGATTATACATTTGAACCTTATGTTTTCCACTAAATAACCTGACCAATTTTCAAGGACACATGTGCCTATTATCATTGCTTATAGCTTATGACACCTCAGGGCCAGAATCAGAACAAATTACAGATCCCAACAAGAAACCATGGATCACTACCAGCAGCAGATACCTCAGAGCAATGAGACATGAGGTTACCCACACATTTCCTTCACTTATGGCAACCACAACCATATCTCAAAATTGTTATTTCACTGCATATGAAGAAAGGATTAACAGCATCTGTAGAGAAGCCAAGAATGGCACAAAAAAGTATAGAATAGTGAGTTTTCTGCAAATTATATAAGATGTTTTACCACAAATAATGAACTTAAGTGTTTTAGTTTCACTAAAGATTATTTACGGTAGAGAAAGCTTGATTAACAAATCTACCAAACCTGCCAGATTTAGAGCCCTGTCATCTTTCATCCAGGGGCACTAAACCAAACAAAAATACTCCATTTGTGAACAAAGCCTCATTTCTGTGGATGCGTATTCACAGGACTGCAAATCTCACAGAAAAGTGGGTCCAAGTGAACAGAGCTCCAAGGGGCAGCTTTGCAAATATCAAGTATTGGCACAAACACAGACCAACTGCAGCTGCCTTCCCTCTGAGTAAGTGAGCTCTTCAGGGAAGAAGAGGGTCCCTTCCTGCACTTCATGCACTCAGCTTCACCAGGCTCACTGCCTGGGCCCTCACAGCCCTTTAAAAAGTCACTGGTCAAAAAAACAACAAAAGCCATATTATAGAATATTCAGCAGCCTCAACACAAACAGGACTAGAAGATCTTACGAAGGAACCTGGCTTCTTAACAGCAGAACACAATATACTTAAAATCCTGTTGGAAATAAGCATCTCTTACTAAGCTTATTGCCAAAAGCCTTATGGAAAAGCAGCAAACTTTTAATAAATATAAAAAATCTCTCCCCAAAAATCTTACCTGCCAAAGTGTTTTTCTCCACTGTACTCACTGATGTGTTTTCATCCATCTGGGGGTTATGCTCAAGCCATTTTCCTAAACAAATGTGCTGCAGTCCTTTGTGATAGACTAAAAAGTTCAGCAAATATGAAGCAGTGACACAGTCGTATGGCTTGGTGCTTGTGCTAAGATCAATTGCTGCTTGGAATAGAAGATCCAAATTTTCAGAATCCTGAAAAAAAAAAAAAACCAAAGCAGTAATAGTGCTCATTTAATTTAGCTTCCAGATTGATTTAATTAAACTTCTTACCACCCTGGAATCTGAGAACCTGCTTTTCATTAAGTTTGCTGGTACATATTTCTTAAGAAACACTTATTTTGTGCACTGATCACCTTACACTCAAAACATGCATGTGCACGTATTAAGCAAGGATACAATTATATAGATATTGAGGAAGGGGACAGCCATTTATAAAGCAGTATTGAATCCCACTGCACCTCACAGGAAAATATTTTTTTTTAAATTATTGTGTTTTATCTGCTAATGGGCATTAAAGAGAACTTGGTAGCAGTATTTGCTCCTCTGTACTAATGAATTTAAAAATAACTTTTAATGAAGTTAGAGACAATCTCTATCAATTCAATGGGCAATATTTGTGAGAAATAAAAAAAAATAATCAGATAATGAAGTCTGAGATCAATCACAAAGAAAGAGAAACAGGGAGCTGAATTTCCTAAATGTACAAGAGTAACCAAGTCAAAATGTCTCAATCATTTACAAAGGGAAGCCACAGCTAAGCCAAG